>NW_020944524.1:55934-284996 GCF_900497805.2 Vombatus ursinus | reverse complement strand
CATATACATATACATATACATATACATATACATATACATATACATATTCATACTTGCTGAGTTAACTATCCAATGATTTCTCAGTACCTCATTTTGTCCCAACACTGAACCTAAATTAACAGGGTCCTGCTATTAGGTAAACCTCTAAGCATAATATTTGGCAAAGCTGGTGATCAGGAAGAGATAGGCTGGCAGCATGGCTCATATCACAATTGAATTGAGGGAAGGGAATTGCAAATACAGAGGGCAAGGTGATCAAATGGTAGAATGCTGTATGGCTCCCCAGCAAAAGAGCCCTTATGCTACCTGGGAGAATAAAAGAAGTACCAAATCCAGCATTCTCTAATTGTTGACTACCCTGGAGAAGTTTAACTAGCGGCACAATACAATTGAAAGCCAACTGGCAGAAGAGTGTTGTTAAAAGGAAAATTCTTTGGGCTTTCGCCGAGATTAAAGAGGTGCCATTGACAGGCTGATCGCTGGAGATGTTTAGTATTTACTCCAATAATTAATAGATTCAAGATTGCAATGACAAACTTCCACTGTTTGCCTGCCCTAATAGAAATTTGCTATGAGTTGAAGGAGGGACATGGTTATAACAGCATCAAAACTGGTCCTCCAGGCCCAAGCTTAAGGGTGCAAGTTCTTTTACTTTTTAAAAAATCTCTTTGGGATACAGATCTAGTAGTCATATTGCTGAGTCAAAGGGTATGCATAGTTTTATAGCCCTTTAGGCATAGTTCCAAATTGCTCTTGAGAATCAGTTCACAATCAAGATCAGTTCACAACTCCAATTACCATTAGTGTCCTTGGGTATATTTCAAAGGGAAAATTTGACAATTACTGTGTGGGAAAAGTTACAAAAAAAACGTGGAAAATATCATTATTCATAAACTTATAAGGTTTCTTGAGACCATCTACTTGGGCAAGGTCATAAAATCTTACGAGTCCTATGCAAGAGCTTGCTGGTGTGAAATTTTTAAATGATGAATTGGTTTACTTGAGTTAATGAGCTTCCCTCCTCCATTACAAACACTCCTAGACAAAAGGGGGAGGGAAGAATTTACAAGTTTGTTTCCAGTGTAGAAGTAAGTGCTTTTTGTGATGATTAGTGATTATGAAAATTATGAAGTTATATCTATTTACATCAATAAAATAGAAAAAGAGCACACTAATGAATTGGGCACACAATTTAAAAAAAACTAGAAAAAGAACAAATTATTTTTTCCTGCATTAAACACTAAATTGGAAATCCTAAATATTAAAGATGATATTAATGAAACTGAGAGTAAAACAAAACCCACTGAATTAATAAATAGAACTAGGAGGCGGTTTTATGGATAAACGAATAACAAATAATTAGTTAATATGATTTTAAAAAGAGAGAAGAAAACCAAATCATTAGTATCAAAAATGAAAATGGTGAATATACCACTAATGAGAATGAAATTAAAGCAATTATAAAGAGTTATTTTGCCCAATTATATCCCAATAAATTTAACAATTTAAGTAAAATGGAAGAATATTTGCAAAAATATAAATTGCCTAGATTAGCAGAAGAGGAAATAGAATATCTAAATAGACCTATTTCAGAAGAAGAAATTGAACAGGCCATAAATGAGCTTCCTAAGAGAAAAGCACCAGGACCAGGTGGATGTAAAAGTGAATTCTATCAAACATTAAAAATCAACTAATTCTAATAGTAAATAAATTATGTGGAATAATAGGTAAATTTCTATCAGACTCCTTGTATGACACAAATATGATACAAATTCCTAAACTAGGAAGAGTAAAAGCAGAGAAAGAAAATTACAGACTAATTCATTCATGAATAGAGATGCAAAAATCCTAAGTAAAAGTCTAGCTAAGGGATTACAATAATATATTACAAATATTATACATTATGGTCAAGTGGGATTTATATCAAGAATACAGGAAGGGTTTAACATGAGGAAAACTATTAACATAATTGATTACATCATTAATAAAAGTAAAAAAATAATATGTGCCAGTAAATGTAGAAAAAAGCTTTTAATAAAGTACAACATTCATTTCTATTAAGAACACTCAAAAGTGTTGGTATAAATGGGTTTTTCCTTAAATTGCTAAAAAGGTATTTGTTGAAAACCATCAGCAAGCATAACAGGGATAAACTAGAAGCCTTCCTAGTAAGATCAGGTGTGAAACAAAAATGCCCACTGTTACCAATAGTATTCAGTACTGTATTGGAAATTCTAGCAATAGCAGTAAGAGAAGAAAAAGAAATTTCAGGAATCAGAATAGAGAATGAGGTTATAAAACTATCTTTTTTGCACATGATATGATGATATTCTTGGAAAATCCCAAAGAATCAACTAAAAGTTAGTTGAAACAAGTAGTAATTTTAGCAAAGTAGCAGAATATAAAGTAACTCTGAATAAACCATCAGTATTCCTATATGTCACAAACAAAAGTCTGCAAGAAGAGATAGTAAAAAAAAAAAAATACCCCATTTAAAATAACTCTAGACAGTATAAAATAGCTGGAGGTATACCTACCAAAAGAAACTCAGGAACTATAGAAATAAAATTATATAAAACCCCCCCTTTTTTTTTACAAATAAATCAGATTTAAACAATTGGAGAAATATTAATTTTTCATTGGTAGGCAGGGCTAGTATAATAAAAATGACAATTTTGCCCAAACTAAGTTATATATTCAATGCCATCTCAATTAAATTACCAATTTTTTTTTACTGAATTAGAAAAAAATAATAACAAAATTCATTTGGAAAAACAAAAAGTCAAGAATATCAAAGGAACTAATAAAAATATAAAGGAAGGAAATTAAGCAGTATCAGCTTATCAAAACTATCTGGTATAGTTAAGAAATAGAAAAGTAAATCACCAGAATAGAGCAGAGATACAATTTACAGCAACTAATAACTTTATATTTCACAAATGTAAAGACTTCAGATTTTGGGATAAGAATTCATTATTTGGTAAAAAAAAAATTGTTGGGAAAACTGGAAAACAGCATGGCAGAAGTGAGGCATAAACCAACATTTCACACCATTTACTAAGATAAGGTCAAAATGGATACACAACCCAGATATAAAGAGAGGTTTTACAAGAAAAGTAGAAGAACATGTAACATAGTACATATCAGACTTGTGGATAGGTAAAAAAATTTATGAATAAACAAGAGATAGGTGTAAAATGGATAATTTTTATTACAGTAAATCAAAAAGGTTTTGTACAAATGAAACAAATGCAACCAAGATCAGAAGGAAAGCAGAAAATTGGGGAAAAAATTATAGACAGTTGATCAGATAAAGGTCTCATATCTCAAATATATGAAGAACTTTGTCAAATCTATAAGAATATGAGTCATTCCCCAATCGATAAATGGTCATAGGATATGAACAGGCAGTTTTTCCAATGAAGAAATCAAAACAATTTATAGTCATTAAAAATGCTCTAACTTATTGTTGATTAGAGAAATACAGATTAAAACAACCTTGAGATATCATTTTACACATATGAGATTGGCTCAAATAATAGAACAGGAAAGTGACAAATGTTGCAGAGGATGTGGAAAAATTGGGACATTAATTCATTGTTGGTGGAATTGTAAAATGATTCAACCATTTTGGAGAACAATCTGGAATTATGCCTGAAGAGTTATTAAACTATCTATACTCTTTGACCCAACAATACTACTGTTTGGTCTATTTCCAAAGATGATTAGGGAAAAAGGAAAAATACCTATAGGTTCTAAAATATTTATAGCAGCTCTATTGGTGGTGGCAAAGAACTGGAAATTACAGGGATACCCATCAATTGGGGAATGGCTGAATGAGCTCTGGTATATGATCGCGATGGAATACTAATGTGCTATAAGAAATGATGAGCTCAATGGTTTTAGAAAAACATGAAAGGACTTACATGAAATAATGAAGAGTGAAATGAGCAGAACCAAGTGAACATTTTATGTAGTACACAGTAACAGCAATGTTGTTTTAAGAATGACTTTGAGCAAATAAGTTATTTTACTCAAATTATCTATAAAGGACATATGCTTTCTCTGCATCCAGAGAACTGATAAATAGAAATACTATAGGATAATTTTATACACACACACACACACACACACACACACACACACACATCTATTTGTGTCTAATGGTAGCCATCTCTAGGCTGGGAGGAGGAAGAGGGAAGAAAAGAAAAGAAAAAAGAAAGAAATTTACAGGATAATTTTGTTGTATATTTGAAAGGAATAATAAGGGCATTTTTGCAGTTTCATATGCACTCATATTTTTTATTGCATTATGTTTTGGAAATGCTTGTTTTAGTTCATAAATTAAAAATAAAACAAATAGAAACTGAAGAAAAAAGAAGTTATACCTGGAATAGCTGACTCAACATCGTTATACTGGGGTAAAACATCCCTATCTCTGTTTTATTTCAGGTAAGAGTTATAGGTAAGGTTTTGGAACAATCAATCATAGAGCAAAGTTTCACCTCATTTATAGGGTATCATACCCAGATTCAAGATAACCAAATGAGAAACATTCCTGTTCAAAAGGAAGTGCACAGTTGGGAAAGCACGTCAGGAAGATCCTACCTTTGGCTAAGTCACAGTCCTCCCCTCAACCTACACACATTGTAGCAGTTCCCAGACTCAGCTCCCTTTGGGCAGCACATGGCATCCCCCTTGAATGGTAGACTATGGAGCTTAAGACAGTGCAATCATGCCTGAAATCAAAACATAGAATAACATCAGATTATAATCCTGCAAAATATTACCTCAATTAGCAAATTTTACTCATCACAGCCATCACATTAGCTGAGGGCTAAATTATTATTTCTTTCATGGTGTTGCAATAAAAATTTATCAGGCTTTTAAAAAAATTCGCATTCATCCTTACCTTCATTTTCTTCTTGTCTTTCTTGAGTTGAAACTCATCCTGGTGAAAAAAAAATCTATCATTAGAAATCAAGAAAATAATTACATTCTGGAATTCCATGTAAATATTGAATTTGATAGTTTACTAAAAACCCAGAAAAACACTGGCCAATTGCTATAATCTCCCAGACTAACAGATGTCTTATGTTATTGTTTATTCACCTCTCAAGGCAAAAATAAATCTTTAAGACTTGAGTGTATTGAAACCAAGTTGACTTGAGATCTGGGGAGGGAAGGAGGAAGATAATTTGGAACTCAAAATTTTAAAAAGTGATCATTTAAAATTTTTTACATGTAATTGGAAAAATATTTTAAAATAAACAAATAAATATATACTCAGGTAAATATTTGATAGGTTTTGACATTTTGATAATAACCCCTAATAATTAATAAATTCATAATTTTATAAGTGATAATAAATAGTTTTAGGTAAAATTTCCTCTTTACTATAGGCAAATCTGGAAGTTTCTAGTTTCTTAAATTTCAGCGCTTCAAAATATTACAACACATTGTCAATAGGACTGATAACAGTTTCCAAAAATTTTACCACTTTCTTTTAAAAGTTCAGTTTATAATCTAACAACATCCACATTAAAAGAGAAGTTATTTTTCTAACAGCATATCTGATATGATGACTTACTGAATTTTGCAATATAAGAAAATTTAGAAACATAATAATAACATATACAATATTGTGGATTTGAAACATGAAACAAAACCCAATACTAGTCAGGTGATCTCAATTAAGTTGAATGTAATTCCAAATTATTTTATACAAAAAAAATCATTCATTTTATCACCTTTGGCATTTTATTTATCACCTAAAATTCCACCATAGAGTTATTTAGTATGGAGTAATTACATTTATATAGTGCTTGCTATATGCCAAGTACCGTTTTAAGCACTTGCAATCATTTGATCCTCCCAACAACCCTGGGAGGTGAGTGCTATTATTTCATTTCCTCCTTTACACAGGAAACTGAGATAAACAGAGGTAAAATCATATAGCTGACACATTTCTGAGACCAGGTTTTTAACTCAGGAGTTTTCTGATCTTGCATTTTCCTGCATTTTTATTCCCGCCTTAATGCCAAATAACCAATGTGTTTTTTTCCACTGGGTTCTGATTTACCACAATTATCCTAATAGGAGAATGTATTTCCCTGTAAATGAGACGACAATATGATTTAATTTGGGTATAAAAATAAAATCCAGATTTATAATTGCTAATGGTAACATTTAAATCTCGGTTTATCCAAGGGCCATTTATTATTAGCACTTCAAAATGGAGAGCCCATTATTATCAATAAACTGATTTTTAAAGGCACATGTTGGCACTCCCAGTATAACCTTGTCTATATTTCCCTTCCAACCACCCAAAGAGCCTGATAGTTCCTTTTGTGTCCATGATATAGTCCCCATCCTCTATTAACAGTCCCTGAAGTCCTTAGTCCCCATAAGGAGTGGTGCTAAGTAGGAACTTCACATTCTGGTTGCAGAAATTTATTAGCTGTGTAATCTCAGGCAAGTTATTATATTTCTGTTTGTCCCAGTTTCCTGTAAAGAGAAAAAAATAATGATGGTACCCACCTCCCAGGGTTGTTGTGAGGATCAAAATAATATAATGATTGTGAAGTGCTTATAGTGACTGGTATATGCTAAGCACTATATTATTATTTCTTTAATTGAATGTAATTGTTCCATGCCTGATAACTCTAAGGTGGGTATAAAATGCTAAAGTTAATAAGATTAATGATTTTCATATGGGATAATTTGGAAATGTGCTTAACTGAACTGATGTCATCTGAAGTTTTATTTCATGTTTTAAATACATGATATTGTTTATATTATTACTGTATTTCTAAATTCTCTTATTTTGTGAAATTTAAAAGACCATTGTAATAGAAATACTGTTAGACAAAACTTTCATTTTAATCTGGATGCATTAATTGAGCTTTTAAAAGGATGTGATAAGAAAAATAGATATTGAAAGATGTTAAATATTTAATGAGTTATATTTTGTTATAAAACAGATAATAATAATGTTTATTATAATAGTGAATTCTCATTTGAAAATTCTTGGCTATTGTAAAAGTATATAGGGTGGTTTAAAGATGTAGCTTCAACATATTAATCATGAGTCAACTATCTGATATTCACTGTATGTCTGAAGCTCCAACATATGAATAGTTTTAATTTATAAGTAAAGGATAAATGAAATGTTAACTGTTAGGGAAACATCAGGAAAAATATTCAAGCCCTAAGTTATAGTTAATGAAATTTTGCTATTTAAGGTAAAAATTCTTGGGATTGTAATTTACTATTAATTTGAGTTTTTATTACAGGGATAGTTATCTGAATTGTGATGAAACCAATGATATAAAATTGGCATGTGCTGCAATCTGAAAACTGCTAAAGGTGGGTGTCTGTGTGTGTGAAGAGTTTGGGGGATGACCTTGTCATGGCCAAAGGTAGGATCCTCTTGACTGTATTTCCTCATTGTGCTTTTTGAAAAATAAATTCTCCTACCTGGTTAATCCTAAGCCTTGCTTTTGATACTCTGTGACTACATGATTTGCTGTCAGATATGACTCATTCTTGGCATCAAACAAAAATAAGGGAGTTTCCTCCTCTGTTATGAAGTATGACATTGTTTAACTATTTCCCTCCTTTTCCTTTATAGCAAATTTCTATAATCAAGAAGTTTTATAAGTACAATACTAACTCTATTAAATAATAAATTGATACTGAAACATCTCTGAGTTACTTTAATAGGATGCAAGTATGAACATCCTTAACCTGTATATGTGGTCAACTTATAATATAGGGGTGATATCCTCCTAATGAGGAAATGATTAAACAAGTAATAAGACAAAGAAATAATGTAAAAATCTTCTAATTAAATGGAATAGTAAATTTTGAGAAGCAACAGAATTAGATTATTTTCTCTAAGAATTATATACAGATGTATATGATTGTCTTCCAAATTTATCTATCATGGAAATTCAGGCTTTGAGTATGTTTTGGTAGTAAGTTCTCAAAATTAAATTAAAGATTTCACACATAAATTGTATTTATAATGGTAAAGAAACTGAAATTATTTTTCCACTTTTAAAGTATCTGTCTGATAATTTTAAAAGGCAGAAGAGCTTATTTTATGGTTGGACCTTCATAATTTTTAAAAAAGATTCTTATATCAGGTATAGGATTTGGATAAGGATAGAAACAGCAAATGGTATATAAAGTGGAATTCTATGAAGTTTCAAGATTGGAGAACCAACATTTGCTAAATTGTATTAAGTCTTATTACTAGCAGAATTATTTAGGAACCTCTAGCTTTGGAACCAGAGAAGCAGAGCCCCCTTCAGTGCTGTCCTGAGAATTAAACCAAATGTCCAAGAAAATATATCTAAGTAACAGATGGCTACATGAGACATCTGAGACTCAAAATGTTCTAGTTAAATGGACATTGAGAAGGGTTACTAGGATACAAGGAGATTTAATGTTAGTTAACATTGGTGATAATCATTGTATTGCTTTGGTCTTTTATTTCTTGTCTCAGCTTTTGAGACTGGTTTTTGATCTCAGCCTTGAGATCCAGGTTTATTTTTAAGTTTTATTGGTTATCTTGATGATATATAAATCTCCCTTCTCAAAACTAGTCCATTGTGAGCCCTCTAAATAGTTTGACCTGTAACTTGACATTAATGAAACATGACTTAAAGTATTTATGATTATGAATTTATGAAAAACCTTATAACTTATAGTGGATTCAGGGTATTAGGTCGGCAAGTGGTTAATAGTGGGAATTGAGTAAACCACACTGACTCCATCTTATGACTAGTTTAGCTCCTGGAGCTAGTTTAGTATCTATTCAATTATGGGTCTAGTCCAACTTCTGTCTTGTGAGAAAACTTTATTCAGTTGTGGAAATTGGGAAAAAACCTTATTGCATTGTTTGAAACTAGCTCTGCATGGTTGGGAAACTACACCATCTCTAAAGGATTGTATAAACCAAAGAGTTTAGAGTCTCTTAAAAAAGGACCTATGTTATGCTGAACAGAAACTCAGATCCAAAGATTGATGCTAGACGTTTTCTCACAATTGTACATCTCAAGCAACCTATGTGTCTTATCTGAAAACTGGCCCTGTATTGATCAATCAATCATTGTTTCCAAGGGCCCCTACCAGGTGCTTCTGACTACTCCAACAGCTGCCAAATTTGTGGATGTGAACTCCTGGATCATCTGAAGAAAGCTTCTACTCCTGAGTGAATGATAGAACCTTCTGGGGACCTCAAGGTTCATCTAATATGGACCCAGAACAACTGACACCCAGACAACACAGCTGTCCCAAAATAACAGATGATTGCTTAGTATACTGTCCTATTATTTTTTCCTTTTCAATTTTGTTATGTACCAACCACCAAAGCCCTGATTCAAGCATATGTTGGTATCTTCTCCCTCTACACTTGTGGCCCTCCTCTCTTTTCTGCTTGTATCAAACAATAGCTAGGCAAGACCTATTGCTATATATATGGCCCTACCATAATAGGCCCCCTCAAGGAGCTAATCTCCTGAGATAAAAATATCATTCCATCATTGCTAAGGAGGTTGGGCTAACAAATTGTTAGCCACGGTAACCCCTAAGCTCACCAGCTACAGCTGTCTCTCAATTCAAGGAACTGTCCTGGCCCAACTGGCCTCACATGGCATCTTGGCTTATACCTGCCTCTCTTTTATTGTCCAGAAGGGGAGGGGTCCTTTTAGACTCTATTTCTTTGGCTAAAAGGGGGAAATGTCAGGATCCGCATGCCAAGACCACTTCTCTCTTTTTACTATTAGGAGATGTCGTGTTTTCCAGTGCTAAGGCCCAGCAAGCAAGCTGTACCCTAAGCTTAGCATAACAACAATCCTTTGGGTTCACCCTCTGGATGAACTCTGCTGCAACTGAATTGCAGAACTGATGGTCCCTGAGCTTGGTCAATTCCAAGAGGCTCTGACATGAAGCCCTGCTATGAATGGGCTTTCTTTCACTAGGCTATCTTGCCTCACTGTTGCTCATCATCGTTGCTACACCGTGCTATTTGAGTCTTTGTTTAGCCACAAATATAAACAATGACATTTCCAGCATATATGTCTAGTTTCCCTCCTCCAAAAGAATAGAGAAAACTTTTTGCTTAAGACTACTTTGTTTTGTTTTATTTTTCAGAGTTAACTGTGGTTGTGATATCTCTAAAAATACCAAAGAGTACACACAGGTTAACAGATTAAAAACCTCTGTGACTCTTTGGTCATTTGTTTTCAGAGTTAACAGAGCTTACAGGCTATAGCCAGCAGCCCATCCTCTAGTCTCCAACTGTAGGTTTCAGTTCCCTCTCAGATCAGAGTCATGATACAGAAGAGTGAGGAAGGGACTGTTCCCAAGAGAAGGGTAATGCTGCTTGAAGGGTGAAGGGAATACACAAGCCTTCTCAATCAAGAAGCTGGGGTGCTTAAATGAGAAGTTGAAATAAAAACTTGGAACTCCTGAGAAGGTGGTATAATGGAGCCAAAGCTGAGGCCTCTCTCCAGCTCACTTTCATAGAATAGGAGACCTTTCTGTGGACTTTTGGAGTCAGTTAAATTTATTAGAGCTTCCTTACAAGGATGAACCTTTTTCCCTTAGTTAATAACTCAAGTGCCTAAGTTATTAGGAGTTATTCATACCTGGCCCCACAAAGATTCATTTCCATTGAAGTTGACACTCCCCTGGGAATCTCAAGAGAGGGGGTGAAGAGGAAATGAGTTTTATCCACAACAAACCATACCCTGTGCTCAGCTCAGAGACAATTGTATCTTGCATTCAAGGTAGAACCTCACCACAATGGCTTCACACTTTAGCTATGGATTCTGCTCTGCCATATAACTACACATGTGTGTGGGTTGATTAGTTAGTGAAATCTGAGCAAGAGGTTTTTGATGGTTATGACTTGAGCAAACACTACTGTCAGTACAAATTGGCACTCTAGGAATTATGGGAAGATTCAGTAAACTCAAAACACTGCTAGGTAAGTAGAGGGTAATTACAACTTCTCCAAGAAGGAACTTTAAGTATGGCTTCTGAAACATGGGTTTGATAAGAAAGCAGTTGATGGCCAATCCATGGGGAGGTGCTAGTAATACCGTATGGGAAATTCAGGACCAGGGGACTAGAAACCTTTTAGCTATACCTAAACCTGAGATATCCTCTAAAGCCAGCCCCAGTTGAAACATTCAAGGGATACTACAGAGGGGAAGCCATGGAGGTAAGAAATATTATGGGCATGGTATTTATGTAGGCCCTTTTAGCAACCGCTATGCATGTTATTATGAAGAGGGCCAAATGGAAGCCTGTACCATCTCCTATGTTAACACCAAACAATATTGGTCTTAAAAAGGTTGAAATATATTTATTCTCTAGTAACGGAGATAAAGGAAGGTAGACTATTTCATTATATCAGCTCTTCTTATAACAACCCTGTATTACCTGTGGAAAAGGCAGGGAGCACATGGAAACTTAAAATGAATTATGAGGAGCTCCACAAACTCATCATGTCCATCACTACAGCTGTTCCTGACCTTATCAATATTGGAAAATAGGTAGTTCAGGCCCAGGGTGAGTGGTACCCCCAACGCCTTTTTTCCCTATTCCAGACTGAGACAAGTCAGGAGCAGGTTGCTTTCACCTGGGAAGGTAACCAGTACACATTTCCCAGGACTACCTGACCTCTCCCTCATGCTGCCACAGAATGATAGGCAGAGACTTGAAAGATGACTCCCTTCCTGAGGGCATTAATGTATATGACAACATTGCTTGCTGTCCTACCCATCTGACTGCACCTTCTTTGTCTCCATTGTTGTATTCTCTTCCAGATCATGCCCTCTAACTCAGGGCTTTGTGCTGGGCTTTCTTCTCTCTCTATGGTACTTCACTTGGTGATCTCATTAGCTCCCATGGATTTAATTACCACCTCTATGTTGATATTTCTCAAATCTATCTATCCTGCATCAAACTCTGCTGATTCCAATAATGCATTTCCAGCTGCCTTTTAGACATCTTGAGCTGGATGTTCAGTAAGTATCTTAAACTCAATATGTCCAAAATGGAACTCATCATGGGCTGCCTCCCATTCCTGTAACCTTCTCCCTTGTCTACTCTGCCTAATGACTTCCCCAGCTTCCTTTATATCCCAACAAAAATTCTACCTTATATAGGAAGCCCTCCATAACCCCTGTTAATTCCAATGCTTTCTCTTTGATAGTTAGTTCCTATTTATCTCATATAAGCTTGTTTTGTATATATTTGTTTGCTTGTTGTCTTCCTCAGAAGGTTGCAAACTCCTTGAGGGCAAGGACTGTCTTTTTCCTCTTTTTGTATCCCCTATGCTTAACAGAGTGCCTGGCAGTTAATAAATATTTACTGACTGATTAACTGACTAAGCCCAATAATGCCATAGTGGCAGAAGTCATATGATGGCCTATATGAGAAACAAGGGATGAGAAATCAACTTTGAGAAAATCCAGTGATTTTCTTACCTAACCTTAATCACTGAATGGGCATTGCCTCAGTCAGATTGAGACCTAATTAAAAGCATAGATCAAAAATGTCAATATTGGACTTTCCAGGCACTACAATGGACAACCCTTTAAGAAGTAGAATTGGCCAAATGGAAAAGGAGGCACAAAGGCTAACTGAAGAAAATAATTCCTTAAAAATTAGAATTGGGCAAGTGGAAGCTAATGACTCTATGAGACATCAAGAATCAGACAAACAAAATCAAAGAATGAAAAAATAGAAGAAAATGTAAAATACTTCATTGGAAAACAACAGACCTGGAAAACAGATCCAGGAGAGATAATTTAAGAATTATTGGACTACCTGAAAGCCATGATCAAAAAAGGGCCTGGACAGCAGCTTTCAGAAATCATCAAGGAAAACTGCCCTGATGTCCTAGAACCAGAAGGTAAAATAGTCACCAAAAGAACCCACCGATCACTTCCTGAAATGCTAAGGAATATTGTACCCAAATTCCAGAATTATTAGGTCAAGGAGAACATATTGCAAGCAGCCAGAAAGAAACAATGCAAATATCATGGAACCACAGTCAGGATTATGCAGGATTTAGCAGCTTCTACATTAAAGGATTGGAGGGCTTAGAATATGATATTCCAAGAAGGCAAAGAAGCTTGTACCAAGGATCAAGTATCCAGCAAAATTGAGCATAATTTTTCAGGGGAAAAGATGGACATTCAATAAAATGGGGGACTTTTAATCATTCCTGATGAAAAAACCAGAAATGAACAGAAAATTTGATCTTCAAATACAAGATTCAAGAGAAGCCTAAAAAGGTAAGCAGAAAAGAAAAAAACCATGTTATTCAATAAGGCTAAACTGTTTACATCCCTGCATGGGAAGATGATACTTATAACTCTTGAGAACTCTATCTTTATTGAGAAGGGATATACATAGACAGAAGGTGTGGGTATAAGTTGACTTTGATGTAATGACAAAAAATAATGATTAATTAAAGGGTGAAAAAGGGGAGTGTATTGGGAGAAGAGGAAGGGGAGAGGCAGAATGGGGCACATTACATCACATGACGAGGCACAAAGACATTGCAATAGAGGAAAAGAAGAGAGGGGAATGAGCATTGTTTGAACCTTGTTTTCACCAGATTTGGCTCAAGGAGGAAATAACATACACATTCAGTTGGTTATAGAAATCTATCTTGTTCAATAGGGAAGTAGGAGGAGAAAGGGAAAAGAAAAGAGAAGGGGTGGATAGAAGGGAGGTCAGATTGAGGTAGGTGGTGGTCAAAAGCAGAACTCTAGTAAGGAGTGAAAGGGTGAGAGAGAAAAATATGAAAAGGGGAGAAAATGATGGAGAGAAAGACAGTTAGTAATCATAACTGTGAATGTGAATGGGATAAACTCTTCCATAAAATAGAAGTAGATAGCAGATTGGATTAAAAACCATAATCCTACAGTATGTTATTTACAAGAAACACATTTGAAGCAGAGGGATACACATAAAGGTAAAAGGCTGAGACAGAATCTATTATACTTTAGTTGAAGTAAAAAAAGCAGGGGTAGCAATCCTGATCTCAGACAAAGTAAAAGCAAAAATAGATCTAATTGCAAGAGGTAAGGAAAGAAACTACATCCTGCTAAAAGGTACCATAGACAATGAAGTAATATCACTACTAAACATATATGCACCAAGTGGTATAGCATTCAAATTCTTAAAGGAGAAGCTCAGGGAGTTACAGGAAGAAATAGACAGTAAAACTATACTAGTGGGGGACCTCAACCTCCCCCTCTCAAAACTAGATAAATCTAACAGCAAAATAAACAAGAAAGAAGTTAAGGAGCTGAATAGAATCTTAGAAAAGTTAGATATGGTAGACCTCTAGAGAAAATTGAATGGGGATAGAAAGAATTATACTTTTTTCTTGTAGGTACATGGCACCTACACAAAAATTGACCATGTATTAGGGTATAAAAACCTTACAATCAAATGTAGAAAGGGAGAAATATTAAATGCATCCTTTTGAGATCATGATGAAATAAAAAATTACATATAATAAAGGGCCATAGAAAGATAGACTAAAAATTATTGGAAACTAAATAATTTAATCCTAAAGAATGAGTGGGTCAAACAACAAAGCATAGAAACAATCAATAACTTAATCAAAGAGAACGATAATAATGAGACAACATATCAAAACTTATGGGATGCAATGAAAGCAGTCCTTAGGGGAAATTTTATGTTTCTAAATGCTCACATGAATAAAATAGAGAAAGAAGAGATCACTGAATTGAGCATGCAACTAAAAAAGCTAAAGAACAAATTAAAAATCTCCAATTGAATACCAGATTAGAAATTCTGAAAACCAAAGGAGAGATTAATAAAATTGAAAGTAAGAAAACTATTTAACTAATGCATAAAACAAAAAACTAGTTTTATGAAACAAACCATAAAATAGATACATCCTTGGTTAATTTGATTTAAGAAAAAGAAAGAAGAAAACCAAATTACCAGTATCAAAAATGAAAAGAATGAATTCACCAACAATGAAGAAAAAATTAAAATAATAATAGGAACTTAGATTAATGTTAATATGTGGATTTCTAAGCTGACATATGGTTCTCAGAGATCTTTGTGTATGTCTTAATGACATCATTTCTCTTTGAGTTTAACCCCACTACAGAATAGGGACTTTGCTAAGTCCTTCCAGTAGTCTGAGCTTCAGGTTGAAATATGAGAAAGCCTGGAGGGATAGAGCAGTGAAGATTTTCCTCTCTACTAATTCCTGAGCAAGGCCAGAACTAAGAGATGGAGTGTTTTGCAGTAAGGAAGCCAGTGTGTGTATGTGTGTGTGTGTGTGTGTGTGTGTGTGTGTGTGTGTCTGTGCGTGTGTGTGTGTGTGGTATAAGTGTAAGGTATTAAAAGATTAAAAAGGAGGAGGTGGATTAGTTATGAAGGGTTTTGTATAACAAACTGAGGATTTTGTATTTGATCTTGGGGGTGATAGCCTTTAGTGTTTATTGAGTATGGGAATGACATAGTCAGACTGGCACTGTCAAATGGAGTATGGGCTGGAGTGGGGAGGGATTTGTGTCAGGGAGAAAAACCATCAGACTAAAGTAGTTCAGGCATCAGGTGATGAGGACCAACACCAGGATGGTGACAGGATCAGAAGACAGCAGGGGGTATATTAAAGAGACATTGCCAAGGTAAAATCAACAAGCCTTAGTAACAGATCAGATATGGGGTGAGGATGGGGTGAGAGATAGTGTGACACCTGGGTTTCAAGCCTGGGTGATGGGGAGGATGATAATGCCCTCAAAAGTAATAGGGAAATTTGGAAGAGAGAAAGATTTGGGGAAAAGTTAACAAGCTCAGTTTTTGACATTTGAGTTTAAGATGTCTACAGGACATCCACTTTGAGCTGTCTAATAGGCAATTGTACATATGAAAGGTTGGGGCTGGATAAGTAGACCTGAGAATCATAAGCATAGAGATGATAACTTAATCCATGGAAGCTAATGAGACCAAATGAAATGGTGTAGAGGGAGAAGTGTAGAGGGTCCAGGACAGAACCCTGGGGCAACCATGGTTAGTGGGCCTGACCTAGATGAAGAACCAGCAAAGGACACTGATAAGGAGCAGTCAGATAGGTAGGAGATTCAGCAGAGAATGTTCAGAAAACCTAAAGAAAAGAGAGTATCAAGGATAAGAGTAATTAACAGTATTGAAGGCTGAAGAGAAGTTAAGAAGAATGAGAATGGAAGAAAGGCCATTGGATTTAGCAAGTAGGAGAACATTGGTAACTTTGGAGATTGCAGTTTCATCTGACAGAAGAAAAAAGGAAACAAGCATTTGTTGAGCACCTACTATGTTGCAGGCACTGTGCTAAGCCCTATACAAATATCTCCTTTGATGCTCACAACAATCCTAGGATATAGATGCTATTCTTATACCATTTTATAGTTGAGGAAACTGAAGCAAACAAAGGTTTAAGTGACTTACCTAAGTTCACACAGATGGTAAATGTCTGAGGCCAGATATGAACTCAGGTCTTTTCAACTCCAGGCCCAGACTTCTATCCACTGTACCATCTAGCTACCTCTCAGGCTCTGACACTATTGATCACCATCTTCGCCTTTGATATTCTTACCCATATGGATTTGGAGATCCATGAGAAGGGGCCATATCCAAAAAAAGCTAAGTGTCATTGAATCCTCATTGCATATCCTTGTTTTGTCAGGGCAAAGTAAACTCTTTTGTTAACTATCCAATGTTAACCCAACATTTTGCCTGAACCTACAAGGTGCTGGTTCCTGCTCCTGTAACAACTAACAATTGACTGGAGAATTTCAATATTGACTCACTCAGGAAGACTTAGCATTCCTCGTCCCCAGCTTCCACAAGCCCAGTGCAAAATCATAAATTAACTCAAAGGTTTTTGTGCCAAGGGGAGGTTTATTTTGGTATCCAAGTTTTATCTTGGAACTTCTCCTTCCCCAAAAAGTGACAGACCAGACTGCCCAGCCAATCATATCAAGTAGAAGGGAAACTGAGTAGTCTGAAAATATGCAGCTTTTTGTCTGGGTCCTGCTTCTAGTTTAGTGCTCCCTCAAAACTGCAGTTACTCTGCTAGAATACATCCCATCTCATAAGAAGAGGTTAATTCTACTCTACAAGTTGTTTTGAAAAGAATATTGTTGTTACTATACACAACATTCTCTTGGTTCTGCCCATTTTACTCTTCATTATGTCTTGCAAGTCTATCCATATTTTTCTAAAATCATCAAGCTCATCATTTCTTATAGCACAGTAGTATTCCTTCATGATCATATACCACTTGTTTAGTCATTACCCAGTTGGTGGGCATCTTCTCAATTTCCAGTTCTTTGCTAACACAAAGAGAGTTGCTATAAATATTTTAGAACATATAGGCTCTTTCTGTTTCTCCTTAATCATCTTGGGAAACAGACCTAAGAGTGGTATTATTGGGTCAAAGGGTATAAAGTAGTTTAATAACTCTTTGGGCATAATTCCAGATTGTTCTCCAAAATGGTTAGACCATTTTACAATTCCACCAACATGAATTAATGTCCTAATTTTTTCACATCCCCTCCAACATCTGTCACTTTCCCCTTCTATCATTTAGCCATTCTGGTGGGTATAAAATGATATCTCAAGGTTGTTTTAATTTGGTTTCTCTAATCGATAATGTTTTAGAGCATTTTTTTTCATATGACTATGAATTGTCTTGATTTCTTCATCAGAAAACTGCCTTTCATATCCTTTGGCCATTTATCAATTAGGGAATGACTCATATTCTTATAGATTTGACAAAGTTCTTTATACATTTGAAATATGAGACTTTTATTTGAGAAACTATCTATAAAACTCCCACCCTCTCAGTTTTCTGCTTTCCCTCTAATCTTGGTATTGGTGTTATTCATACAACCTCTTTTTAATTTAATGCAATCAAAACTATCTATTTTACATCTCCCAACAATCTCTGTCTCTCATTTATTCATAAATTCTTTGCCTATCTATAAATCTGGTAAGTAGTATGTTCCATGTTCTTCAAATTTTCTTGTAATATCTCCCTTTACAACTAGGTCAGGTATCCATTTAGACCTAATCTTGTTAAATAGTGTAGACATATGGGTCTATGCCGATTTCTGCCATTCTGCTTTCTAGTAGCTTTTCCAACAATTTTTATCAAGTAATGAATTCTTATCTCCAAAAGTTGTCTTTACACTTCTCAAACACAACGTTACTATAGTCATTTGCTGTTGTAAATTGTATGCCTACTCTTGTTGCATTGATCTACCTTTCTGTTTCTTAGTTAGTACCAGATAGTTTTGATAATTACTAGTTTTTAATATAGTTTAGAACCTGCTACTGCTAAACCTCCTTCCTTTATTTTTTCATAATTTCCCTTGATATTCTTGACCTTTTGTTCTTTCAAATGAATTTTGTTATTATTTTTTCTAAGTAAAATAATTTTTAGTAATTTAATTGATATAGCATTGAATATACAGATTAATTTAGGTAAAGTCATTTTTATTATGTTGGCCCTGCCTACCCTTGAACAATGAATATTTCTCCAATTATTTAAATATGATTTTATTTGTGTAAACATTTTTTAAAAATAATTTTGTTCTCTGCATTGGCAGTGCAGATGTTGCTGCCTTTGCCTCTGCCTCAGGCGCTGTGGAGATGGGCAGGAAGTGGAACCATGGTACTTACTTGAAAAACTCATTTTCAGAATATCTGAAGTCCATATGGCTTTGTATGATGAAGATGTCATGAAAATGCTTTTTATCTGGCAATTCAAAAGAGGTGTCCTTATCTTTGCTGCAAAGTTGCTGAAGTCCATTGTCTTAGTACCTTGTAAAGGAAGTCTATCAAGAAGCACACAGTCTACCTGTCAGTTTGACTCTTCTTTCCTGAAACCAGTGGGAGAGAGTTTTCAGACCTTGAATGGAAAGGAGACTTTTATACAAGGAAATAGAATTAAAGGAGGAGCTGGTTTTGCCTAGCCCCTCTCAGTGCCCATTCTCTTTGAAGGCATTTTCTACAATGAAGAAGAAGAAAGTTTTAGTATACTATGTATAGCTCATCCATTGGAGAAAAAAAAGAGTACAGAAAAATCTTCAATTTCATCAAATTCCTTTACCCTGAAAAAAATTGAAGATGTAAGAGAATTTTTGGGAAGATACTCAGAAAGATTTGACAAAAACATTGCATCTTTCCACCAACCATTCAAAGTTTGTGAAAGAAAGAGCCTTTGTTATTACATAGATTCAGTGAATGCACTTTATTCTAAATATCTCCAGCAGTTGTTAAGAGATTCTCATTTGAAAATGGTAGCCAAACAGGAGCTTCAGATGAATTTGATGAAACAGGCAGTTGAACTGTATATTCACCATGATACATATGATCTGATCTTTAACTATGTGGGAACTATTGAAACAAGTGAGGGTGCTGCCTTTGACAAAATTACGAGAAGTCTTCAAGACCTTCAGCAGAAAGATATTGGTGTTAAACCAGAATTCAGCTTCAACATATCCCATGCAAAGAGAGAATTGGGTCAACTGAACAAATGTACCTCTCCATAACAGAAGTTGGTTTGTCTTCGAAAAGTGGTATAGCTAATTGTGCAATCTCCTAGCCAAAGAGTTAACATGGAGACCATGTGTGCTGATGATCTGCTGTCTGTCCTGCTTTATTTACTTGTGAAAAGATACAAAAGTGGGTCACAAATTTGAGTTACATCAAAAACTTCAGATTTAGTAGTTCAACTAAAAATGAATTTGGTTACTTCATGACTACAATAGAGGCTGCAATAGAGTATATTTGACAAGGAAATCTCTCTGAAAAACTTTCTGAATCTGAGGGGTTTAGTGACAAACTGTCCCTTAGGCAGAGAATAAATTTACGATCCCAGAGTTCGACCTCTATTGATTGTTTGTTTAAGCACATTGCTTCAGGTAACCAGGAAGAATTAGAAAAATTTTTGTGTCAGGATGATCATGATAAAGACATTATTCAAAAAATGTGCCATCCTCTCTGCTTCTGTGACAACTGTGAGAAATTGGTCTCTGGGAGCCTGAATAACCCTTCAGTTGTCGTTCCATTTTCCAGAGATGATAGGGGTTGCATGCTACTACACGTAGCTGCTGTTTGTGGGCAAGCATCAGTCATTGATCTGTTTGTTCTCAAAGGGGCCATAGTGAATGCAACCGGTCACCATGGGTCAACACCTCCTCATTTGGCTTGTCAGAACGACTGTCAGAGTATTAAACTCCTGTTGTTGTATTGTAAGGCAAAAACAGATGTTAAAGACAATAATGGGGGCAGCTAGGTGGTGCAGTGGCTAGAGCACCGGTCCTGGAGTCAGGAGGACCTGAGTTCAAATCCGGCCTCAGACACATAACACTTATTAGCTGTGTGACTCTGGGCAAGTCACTTAACCCCAAATGCGTCAAAAAGAAAAACAAAACAAAACCAAACAATGACAATAATGGCAATTCAGCTCTCCATTTAGCCTGTACATATGCTCATGAAGATTGTGTGAAGGCTTTAGTCTACTATGGTGTGCATTCTTGCAGACTAGATATTAGTAATGAAAAAAAGAGACACACTTCATATAGCTGCCCAGTAGGGCTATCAGGGTATCATAGAAATATTGCTGCAAAATGCAGCCAGTACTGAGCACCAGAACCAAGTGAGAGAAACACCACTGAAATGTGCATTAAACTCCAAGATTGTATCTGACATGGAAGCCAATCACCTTGCTTTTGAAAGGAGAAAGAGATCTTCTGAGTCCCCTGTTCATTCTCCTCTATATTCAGTGGACTCCATAAGTCAGGCCTCCTCAATCTCAAGCTTATCTTCAGCTTGTGTAGACCCAAGACAAGAGAAAATAAAAAATAATTATAAAGAGATAGAAAAACTTTTGAGAGCTGTTGCTGATGGAGATCTAGAAATGGTATGATATCTCTTGCAGTGGATGGATGAAGATTTAGAAGATGGAGAAGATACTGTTGGAACAGCAAATCTCAATTTTTTTCATTCCTTATGCCAGTGTCCAAAGTGTGCTCCATGACAAAAGAAGCTTGAAAAGATTCCTGTCAATGGACTTGGAGTGAATGGTACCAATCAGGATGGCTTCACTCCATGTTGCTGTGCATCATGGTTAGACTGATCTCATCTCCCTCCTTTTGAAGCATGGTGCCAATGTGGATGCGAAGAATGTTGATTGGGCTGTCCAAAACAAAATAAAAAGGATTCAAGTGGTAACACATTCCTCATTTATGCTTGTCTGAATGGCCATCATGAAAAAGCTGCCTTGTTACTGGAGCACAGGGCCTCTCTTAACATTTCCAACAACAGGGGCAACACAGCATTGCATGAAGCTGTAATAGGAAATCATGCCATCCTGGTTGAACTCCTGCTGCTTCATGGAGCATCAGTCTACATCAGGAATAAGAGACAGCATACACCTGTAGTCTGTGCTGAACAGAATTCAAAGATCATGGAATTGTTGCAGACAGTATCCAGCTGTATTGAAATGTCAGAAGATGCTGGAGAAACAGATGGTGAAGGGCATGATGCTGTTAAGATCAGGAAAAAATTTAATTCAAGGCGTCTCTGGGCAGTGGCTGCAATGGCCATTCTAATTGAGGAAACCTCTAAACTTACACTTGGTCAACTCTTAGAAGTTCTGACTTCCAACCAAGTTCAGACTATCCTAGAAGCAAAAGATCAACAGTGACTGGCTAGAGGAAGGCTCACCAAATATCAAACCTTGCTCTTAGATACCCCTGACCTAATTCTCTGGGTGTGCCACACACTCAATCCGGCAACCCTGCTCCCAGACAGTACCCATACAGATGTCCTGGTTTGTGATTGTGAGGAGACCTTGAACTCAGTTTATGCCAGTTGGTCTGATCTTACAGATATTCCTCTCCCTAACCCAGAGACAGAATGGTACACGGATGAGTCTAACTTTATTGAACAAAGGGTAAGGAAAGCTGGGAATGCAGTAGTCAGCCTCTACTCCATGATAGAGACCAAAACCCTGCCCCGTGGGACCTCTGCTCAGAAAGCAGAGTTAATAGCACTCACCAGAGCCCTAGGGCTAGGAGAAAATAATGTTTTTACTAACTCAAAATATGCTTTCCATGTTCTACATGCCCATGGGGCAATC
The DNA here is from genome assembly GCF_900497805.2 of Vombatus ursinus. Classification (NCBI taxonomy): domain Eukaryota; kingdom Metazoa; phylum Chordata; class Mammalia; order Diprotodontia; family Vombatidae; genus Vombatus; species Vombatus ursinus. The sequence continues at coordinate 262,789 of NW_020944524.1, read as the reverse complement.
TGGAAAGAAAGGGGATATTTGACAGCAAAGCCTCTATCAAACATGCACAGGAGATCTTACATCTCTTCCAAGCTGTTCAGAAACATCCAAGATAACTATTATATTTTGCAAAGGCCACCAGAAAGGGGAAACAGATCAGGCCATGGGAAATCACCTGGCAGACACTGCAGCAAAGGATGCTGCCCACCAGCTAACTATACTGACTCCTTTACTCCCACAGCTCCCTAATTCCTTCATATCCTCCTACAACCCCCAAGAACAGATCCTTGCTAAATAAAGGGTTTACACTGTCTTTTCCTCTGGGTGGTTTCAGAAATCCTCAGGCCAACTTCTTATCCCCGAGGAAAGCCAGTAGAAGCTTCTTTTTGGCTTCCACCAGGCTACACACCTGGGGACAGATGCGCTCCAGTCTCTGATAAAGTCTGTTTTTACTGGCAATAGACTAGGAGAAACCATCCAACAAATCTGTTGGGCTTGCCCAGCTTGTGCCCAGGTAAATCCTGAAACGGTAGTCAGACCTCCCCCAAAGGTACCTTCCCAGGTGAAGACCAGTAGATAGACTTTATACATATGCTCCCGTGCAGGGGGTTCAAATTGCTTTTGGTTTTTGTTGACAACTTTATTAGTTGGGTAGAAGCCTCTCTTTGCAGAACTGAAAAGGCTCAGGAGGTATCAAAGTTCCTATTAAAGGAAATTATACCTTGTTTTGGTTTGCCTAGCTCCCTATAAAACAACAATGGCTGGGCCTTTACTTCACAAATAACTTGGGCTGTGGCAAAGACACTTAAAATCACTTACCACCTTCATCCTGCCTGGTATTCGCAATCCTCTGGAAAAGTAGAGAAAATGAATCATACCCCACAAGTGGGTCCTTCCTGAATTGTGCATAGAGACTCAAGATGACTGGATAAAATACCTCCCAATCGGACTGCTCAGAGTTTGCATTACACCTCAGGAAAATATCAAGCTTAGCGCCTTTGAACTCCTGTATAGGAAGCCCTTCCTAACATCTGATATCCTTGAAGACCCAGAATAGCATTTGATCATCCAATATGCAACTCAGTTAGGAGCAGTCAAGAATGCCCTAATAGAATATTCCAATAAACATCTTCCAAAACCTCTTGGCAATGAAAAGGAGAATCCTGCTCCAGTACAACCTGGATATTGGGTTTATTTAAAGTCACGGAAAATGGAAAAGGGAGACAATTAGATGTCAACTAGAAGGGACCCTACTGAGTCACACTCACCACCCCAATAACAATAAAACTCCAGGGCCTCCCCAGCTGGACTCATAATTCTAGGATTAAATCCTGTCACCTCTTGCTTCCTCCTCAGACTCTGGAATATACCTGTGAAGCCTTGAAGGACCTCAAGCTACTGTTTAAAAGGGCCCCAGCCCCCTCCAGTGGACAGGTGGATTAAAAGAGGTGAAATTATATGTGCCCTCCTCCTCTTATGTTTTGGACTTGACATAGCCATCTTTAATTTCCTCCAGAGAAATTGCCCTTTCTCTCTCTTGGAATCATTTCCCTCTGATCTGACAATGATAACACTAACCTTTTTCTTCTCCTCGCTGGTACCTCAAGCACACTTGGCCTCCACAAGTGGCAGAATTAATTAATTAATTAATTCGTAGTTAATTAATTAATTAATTAATTAAATTAATTAATTAAATTCCCTAATTAAACTGGGAAACTCATTAGCCCAGGTGAGGGGGGTGTCTAACATTGTTGGGTATGTCACTCACACCCACAGGGCAACTCTCATCTCCCACCATGTGCCATTTTTGCAAAAGCCCCCCTGCCTAACATGACTTCCTCAGAGATTTTTGCCACCCTATTTATGCTGGCCATTTCTCTATGTGTTACTCTGCATCTTGACACCTTGCTTCTCTTTAAGGGAATATTCCCTTGCTTGTGAGACAAGCTCCACGGCCACTAGACAGGTTTATAGTCCCAATGAGGGAAGACTTATAAAGGTTTCTGCTGGTCTTTTGACCTGTGCTACCTGTGCAGATGCCATTAGTGATAAGTGCTTCCAGAACTTCTCTTTACCAAGCTGTACCAATTGTACTGAGGGAGTACTTGCACCGATGATCTTATCCCACTACTCTCCTAGTAGGTTCCCCCCTTTCAAGCTTTACTTCTAAGTTAATTCACAATGGCACAGCTCCTTCTAGTTACAACAATCTTACTGATCTCTTGAAAACATCCCTCTTGCCTGGAAGCTTAATGTGCAATCACACTGATCATTGGGGAATCTATATGCAGAGCCTCTTAAGAACTGGCCCCATCTGTGCCCTCAAAGGCTATACCTTCCTTTGTGGGATTGGTGGACCAAGTGCCGAAGATTCTGTGGAAGAGGTGAAACAAAATGCCACCACATGGCAAGACCCCAGAACTACTGTCCTGGCCACCCAATACTTAACACCTTACCAGGACTTTGGGGTGTATACCTTTGTATTTTTAGCACCTCCTTTTCCCATTTCCAATGCCACAAAGCCCAGAACCTCCACCTTGAAAGGGGCAAAGCGTGGATTCTGGGGAAATGTTCTCTGGTTTCTTAAAAAGGGAGCAGAGTATCTCATGCTTTGGTATGGTCACCTACAATGTGAACTTAAATGAGACAGCTTATAGTCTCCAGGAAATCCAGCAATCTTTGGATTCCCTAGTAAAAGTGGTCCTAGATAACAGAATAGCCATAGACTACCTTCTTGCCTCCAGTGGGGGTGCATGTACCCTAGCAAACACTTCTTGTTGTATGTACGTCAACAATTCTGGGCAGGTGGAGATCTGTACCGAATGTATTTTGGAAAGGCTAGTGGGATGCAAGAAATCCATGATAACCTCAGTGCCCTAAAACCCTTCTCTTCATAGAGATCCTGGCTGCTTTTTCTACTAGCCCCATACTTATTCCCCTTCTGATCATATTCCTTTTATTTCTGTTTGGCCCTTGTTTGCTTAACCTTCTTGCCATATTTATCTCCTCCAGGCTCCAGGCCATCAACTTCCAGATGACTGCTTAGGCTGCATACCAACCTCCAACTGAGTCAAAGGTCTCTAGCACACTGGACCTGGCATCAGCCAGGTTCTGAAGTCTGACTCCTTGAATAGGACCCAATAAGGCAGCGACAGCCTTATGGCCCTTGCTAGAAGAAAGCAGTTTCAGAAGCCTTTGCTTTGCCCCTCACCCCAAAAGATTTTGTGTCCCATTTGTTTGAGGGGGGTATGATAGGGTTATGGGACCTAGACCCCTAAAAGGAAAAGAACATGTCTTTGAAAGCAACCCAGGGTTTCAGGGTTCCCAACAACCCCAAACCATATTACCAGGGTACTCTCAAATTGTCATGTTCCTCATTTCTTACAGTCTAATAATACACCATTACATTTGTATATCACAAATTGTTTAATCATTCTCCAATTGGTGAGCAACCCGTTAGATTCTAGCAATTTTTCATTTCCCCCACTTTTTAATCGTCCCTTCAGAATTATAAAGTTTATTTTTCTTGTGACTATTCCCTCTATAATATTCTTCTTCTTCTTAACCCCCTTCCCATCCCTACTTGTTTCCCATTTGATTTTTACATATTTCTATGCCAAACTGTTTGTGTCTGTGTATGTCCTTGCATGTGTTCAATTTTTCTTTGTCCATTACAGATAAAAATGGGTTAAATCTGATATCTGCTGCCTCCACATTTTACTAGACATATGTATACACTTCCTCCTACACTCCCCATTGGTTAGAAATGGCAAGTTCCATCTTCTCCTTTTTTTCTACACTTACATGTTCATTCTACTTTCCTTCTTTTTCCCTTCTTAATGTGAGAAAATATTTCTCTAAATTTAATAACTAATTCTCCTTTTCTTCTTCCCCATCCAGAAACCAAAGAGTGTGGGGAATCTTTCTTAGAGAGATAGTAAAATAAATTCTAATTTTAGGCTAATGGGTGCTCAACGTGTTTGCTCTAAGAGGTCTGGAAAAATGTGGATCCTCCCTTTAGTTTGTTTGTTTTTTTGTATGAGGTAATTGAGGTTAAGTGACTTGCCCAGAGTCACGCAGCTAGTGAGTTACATGTCTGAGGCCAGATTTGAACTCAGGTCCTCCTGACTCCAGGGCTGGTGCTCTATCCACTGCTCCACCTAACTGCCCTGGATCCCCCTTTTTTGTCAGAGGAAATTGATATCTATTTGACCAAGATTTGGGTGACTCAAGTTATATACCTCAAGACTCTCATTTTAACATAGCACATCTCCCATTGTGTTAACCAATCTGAGTTGATTGCCACCCTTCAGGAGCACCTACTCTTCAAAGGACATATAAATAGTGAACCCACTGCCATTAGGAGTCTTTGGTCTGAGAGAGATGTCCAAAAGATCAATTTTTTTATTAATAATGTTCTGGCCTTACTAATAAAGTGATTAAGTTACCAAGAAACTATGTTTCTCAGAACTTTTTAATCATCATATTAAAATCCCCAGAATAGAATTAATACACCCCCAGTTTTTCTCTTGTTTAACTTTCTCAGTACCACTTAGAAACATTAAGGTTCATAAAGGACACTTGTTTCTTCTTCTTCTATTAGAATATTACCACTGTATAATCAAATAACTTGGGAAAGCCATTTAACTTTTCTGAACTTCACTCTTCTTGTCAAATAAAATGGGAATAATTATGTTAGCATCATTGAAAAAAGCACTTTGTAAACAATACAAAGACCTAGCAATATGAGTAATTATTTCCTACCCTGAAAATTAGCACAATTTGAGAGCATGTTATATTCTTTTAGAAAATTGAAGTTGTTGAATTATCTCAACAAGATTGACGAAAGTCATTAGGCATGTGGAATAGCATTTTTGGAAGTTTAATGATCAAGTCTAGAAAAAGTTCACTTTGTAAAAGGAATCATTTTTTAAATTAGGTTCACAAATTCATATTAGAGGAATTGATAGCAATTGGAGAGACAGTATAGTGCAGAGAAGTAGAAAAAGCTCAGAATTGGGAGTTAGAGGACCTGAATTTGAATTCTGCCTGTGATATTTATTACCTGTGTGATATATTACTTAACAAAACACTTTACCTCTTTGGGACTCAATTTCTAACCTGTGATGTTTGAACTGTATGATCAGCAAGATCCCTTTTAGTTCTAAATCTAAGATCCTATGATATTAAGAGGTGAGATATAGAATTAGATTGCCAGAGTTTATTCTCCATGTAACATTATAGTTTTTATATTAAATCTTTTTAAAAAATGGATTTTGAAGAGCTAAAACAAGAGGTTTCACAAAACATTAAGAAGGAAAAAAATAGAATACACTTCATGGGCAGGAATCTCAGAAGAGTGTGATTTACCTCCCGTTACTAAGACTTGGTCCTTGAAGTCAGTGGGATAAGTCTGGTATTGCTTCTATCACCATTTTGCAAACATGTTTCAGCACTGTTTGGCAAGTTTCTCTGTGTGTTGTAATTCTAAGGAAGTTGGTTTTAGAAAAAAGTGTAATTTGAACATTTAATTTAATTAATTAATAAAAATGTGCTGCTAAAACATTTTGGTGTATACGAGGATTTTCTTCCTATCAATGGCATCTTTGGTATATAAATCTAGTAGTAGAATTGTTGAGTCAAAGGGTATAGATATTTTAGTCACTTTAAATTGTTTTCCAAAATAATAATGACATATAACTCCAACAATGCACTAGTGTGCGTATCTTTCCACAATGCCTCCAAAATTGACTATTGCTATATTTTGTCAACTTTTCCAATTTGCAGGGTAGAAAGTGAAGTGTTAGGGGTTTTTTATTTGCATTTCTCTTTTTATTAATGATTTGGGGCATTTTTATGTGGTTATTAATCGTTTGTAATTATTTTTTATTAATTTATTTATTTTTAGTTTTCAACATTCACCTCCACAAGATTTTGAGTTACAAAATTTCTCCCCATCTCTTCCCTCCCCCACCTCAAGACAGCATAGATTCTAAATGCCCCTTCCCCCAATCTGCCCTCCCTTCTATCATCTCCTCTTCTCTAATTCCCTTTCCCATCTATTTTCCTGTAGGGCAGAATAGATTTTTTGCCTGTACATCTTATTTACCAGTTGCATGTAAAAATTTTTTTAATATTCATTTAATATTTTTTAATATTCATTTAATATTCATTTTAAAAACTTTGAGTTTCAAATTCTCTCCCTTCCTGCCTTCCCACCCTTCCTCATTGAGAAGGCAAGCAATTTGATATAGGTTGTACATGTGTAGTCATGCAAAACACTTCCATAATGCTCATGTTGTGAAAGACTAACTATGTTTCCCTTTATCCTATCCCACTCCCCAATTATTCTATTCTCTCCTTTGACCTTGTCACTCCTCAAAAGTGCTTACCCCCTTGCCCAATCTGCCTTTCTTTCTATCATCTCCCCCTCTCTTATCCTCTTTCCCCTTATTTTCCTGTAGGGTGAAATAGATTTCCATGCCCAAATGAGTGTGTATGTTATTGCCTCCTTAAATCAAATCCAATGAGAGTAAGGTTCACTCATTCCCTCTCACCTCTCCCTTCTTCCCCTCCTTTCTAAAAGCTTTTTTCTTACCTCTGTTAGGTGAGATATTTTACTCCATTCTACCTCTCCCTTTCTCCTTCTCCTAGCATAATCCTCTCTCACCCCTTAATTTTAATTTTTAGATATCATCCATTCATATTCAACTCACCTTGTGCCCTCTGTGTGCGTGTATATCAATATATGTATATGTATATTATATATATGTATATCTATCTATCTACCTATCTATCTATCTATCTATCTATCTATCTATCTATGTGTATGTATATGTATATTCCCTCCAACTACCCTAGTACTGAGAAAGGTCTCATGAGTTACAACTATCATCTTTCCATGTAGGAATGTAAATAGTTTAACTTTAATAAATCTCTTATGACTTCTCTTTCCTGTTTACCTTTTTATGCTTCTCTTGAGTCTTGTATTTGAAAGTCAAATTTTCTATTCGGCTCTGGTCTTTTCATCAAGAATGCTTGAAAGTCCTCTATTTCATTGAATTTCCATTTTTCCGCCTGAATGATTATACTCAGTTTTTCTGAGTAGGTGATTCTTGGTTTTAATCCTAGCTCCTTTGACCTCCAGAATATCATATTCCAAGCTCTCTTATCTCTGTAATAGTAGCTGCTAAATCTTGTGTTATCCTATTGTGTTTCCACAATACTTGAATTGTTTCTTTCTGGCTGCTTGCAATATTTTCTCCTTGACCTGGGAACTCTGGAATTTGGCTATAATATTCCTGGGAGTTTTCATTTTGGGATTTCTTTCAAGAGATGATCAGTAGATTCTTTCAATTTCTATTTTGCCCTCTGGTTCTAGAATATCAGGGCAGTTTTCCTTGATAATTTCTTGAAAGATGATGTCTAGGCTCTTTTTTGATCATGGCTTTCAGATAGTCCAATAATTTTTAAATTATCTCTCCTGGATCTATTTTCCAAGTCAGTTGTTTTTCCAATGAGATATTTCACATTGTCTTCTTTTTTTATTCTTTTGGTTTTGTTTTATAATTTCTTGATTTTTCATAGGGTCATTAGCTTCCATTTACTCCACTCTAATTTTTAAGGAATTATTTTCTTTAGTGAGCTTTTGGCCCTCCTTTTCCATTTGGCCAATTCTGCTTTTTAAGGCATTCTTCTCCACATTGGCTTTTTGAACCTCTTTTGACATTTAGGTTAGGTTATTTTTTAAGGTGTTATTTTCTTCAATATTTCTGCAGTATTTCCATGATTTTCTTGCATCACTCTCATTTTTCTTCCCAATTTTTCCTCTACTTCTCTTACTTGATTTTCAAAATCTTCTTTGAGCTCTTCTGTGGCCTGAGACCAAGTTATATTTTTTGGGGGGGTTAGGCAAAGGGGTTAAGTGACTTGCCCAGGGTCACACAGCTAGTAAGTGTTATATGTCTGAGGCTGGATTTGAACTCAGGTCCTCCTGAGTCCAGGGCCAGTGCTCTATCTACTGCATCACCTAGCTGCCCCCCCAAGTCATATTTTTCTTGGAGTCTTTGGATGTAGGAGCTTTGACTTTGTTGTCTTCTGGTTGTATGTTTTGATCTTCTTTGAAGTGAGATTCAATAGTCTGAGGTTTTTGCCTCTGTTTGCCCATTTTCCCAGCCAATTACTTAACTTTTTAACTCTGTTAAGGTAGGGCTGTACTTCTAGTGTAGATTACTGTCCCAAGTTTTGTGCAACTGTTTTCAAGAGAGACTTCTAGGGACCTGTAAATTTTCAGTTCTTCCAAGATGGTATGATCAAAGGTGGGATGTTTACTCCGTTCCTGGCCTGTACTCTGGTCTATAAGCGACCACAAACACTCTTTTCTGCCTTGGAACTGTGAGGAGGATTCCCTCTCCACCACTGCCACAAGTTCCACCACTCCAGCACTCCTCCTGGCTCCAGGATCAATACCCAGGACTGTAACCCAGATCCAAGCATGGGCAAAGCAAGAGAATCCTGCCTCAGCACCAGCAAAGAGATCCCTGCAGTCCCCCCTTTGAGCAGCTGCTTGATCTCCCTACTGTCTGTGGGTCAAGAGCTCTGGAAACAGCCGCTGCCCTGGGGCTATGCCAGGAGTAGGGCCAGACTGAGGTCCTCTCTTACTGAGGTCTGACAGACCTTTCCCACTGAACTTCTAAGCTGTCTTTGGCATTTGTGGGTTGAGAAGTCTGGAAACCACCACAGCTTCCTGTGATTCAGTCCCCTGAGACTTGTTCGGGTTTCCTCTGGCCCTGTCTTTGCCTGTGCTGCCCATGCTAAACTGTGTTCCTCTCTCAGCCTGGAACAATAGACCTTTCCTATCAATCATCTAGGTTGTCTTGGGCTGGAAATATGTTTCACTCTGTCTTTGTGGGTTCTGTTGCTCTAGAATTTGTTTAGAGTCATTTTTTACTGGTATTTGGAGGGGTTTGGGGGAGACCTCAAGCAAGTCACTGCTTTTACTCTGCCATCTTGGCTCTGACAATAGTTTGCAATTCTTTTGAGGACTGTTTGACCACTTTTCTATTTGAGAATGTCTTTTGGATACACATATATATGTGTATATATACACATACATATACATATTTGTATATACATAATATGTATATACACATAAGCTTGTGTGTATATTTTGTTTATATATATTTGGATGCTTTGAATGAAAAAAAATGTTCCCCCATTCGACCATTTCCCTTTCTATCCTAGGTGCATTAAGTTTGTGCAGAAGCTTTTCAATTTCATATAATCCAAGTTATCTATTTCATCTACTATAATTGATTTCCATTTGGTTAAGAAGACATCTCCTACCCATAGCATATCCTATATGATCCCCTTTTTTAATGTTATGAACTTCAATATTAATATCAAACATCCATTTTGAATTTATTTTAGAAAATTTATATTTTTTGGTCAGTTTTATATTTGTTGCTTTTCTAACTTTAAGTTCCATGGCCTCTTTTTTTTTCTACTGTTGATGAATGTGTCTAAAAATGTAATATTGTTGAAGTGATCACCCTACCACCCAAATAAGTTTCCCTGATATACCATGTTTCACCACCAATTATCACCACCACATAATCACTGCACACTCTTTTTTCTATCCATGTAATCATCTTATGAGATAATTCTGTTCATCACTCTGCTTAAGAGGGAAACAGAGCAGCAATGTGGCATATGGATATGCACCTAAATGTATAAGTATCTATCTTTAAAAAATCTCTTTAATATTTATTATTCCCATTCTTTGTCATCTTTGCCCATTTGTTAGATGTGAGGTGAAACCACTCATTTGTTTATATTTGCATCTTATTTCTTATGGGTGATTTGGAACTTCTTTCATATGGTTGTTAATAGTTCAAAATACTTCTTTCTGAACTGTTTGTTCATATCCTTTGGATTAGGGAATTACTTTAGGTATTATAGATTTTAAACAGGATATTTTTTAACCAAAAGGTATTAATAATTCTAGACAGTATAGTAGGCCAATGGGGAAGATTTTTCTGGAAGGGAACCTTACAAATATGCCTCAACATAACATGGGCAACAGCTTACCCTACCTCTGTGTAAAACCATCTTTATTTTGTTTTTTAATACTTTATTCTGAACTTAAGAAATAAAACGAGAATTTCCATAACATAGTAGAATAGAAAAAAAAAGATAATTGCACATAAACTGTAAATCTATAATGTGGAACTTGCTATTCCTTTTAAATATATAATAATGTTATCATGTGACTTTATTTTTCCTTCTCTCCCCCCTACCCTTGAGATTGCTACATTAGAAATAAATATGTATATATACATATAGATATGAAATATATGTAAAATCAGTCTTTATATACTTCTGTTTATCAGTTCTTTCTCTGGATTTACATAGTATCTTCCTTCATAGATCCTTTGTAGCTAATTTGGGTATTTATAATGGTCAAAATGACTTAGTCATTCAAAATTGCTCTTTAAACAATATTGTCATTACTGTATACAATGTTCATTTAGTTCTGCTCATTTTGCTCTTCATTATTTCATGTAAGTCTATCCATGTTTTTCTAAAATCATTGAGCTCATCATTTCTTTGTGTGTGTATATGTGTGTGTGTGTTTTAAGGATACGACTTAAAAAATTTAATGGAGAAAAAAGGTATTTGAGATACAATGAAAAAGAATGCACTAGAATAGAATATCCATGAATTTTAGCATAGCTATTATTTAAGCAAATAGGCAGCATGGCATCATGTATAGAGGGGTGTCATACCTCTTTGCTATCTGACCCTGGGCAAGTCCCTTAGAGAATTGCCTTGGGACACTGAGTGGTTAGGACTGTAAGTGGCAGAGCAGTCACCAATCTGTATTAGTGGAGGTAGCTTCTTCAGGGGATCTCCCTACATTATGAAATGAGTAGCCCAATCCAATAAACTATGTTTCTAGGAAAATAAAATAATCTTTAAAAAATATCACTAAATAGCAACAGAAGAGTCTAATTTGTTTTTAATATCTCTAATAAGTATTTCTGATCCTTACATACAAGTATATGACAGTTCTACAATTCATTGCAAACAGATTTCTTATCTGTTGATATTCAAACTATAATACATATTATTTAATTATTGGTGCTATTTACTCTACAGCACAATGGAGAATGCTTTTTTAAATAAGAAAAAATAGCAATTCAATGGAGAAAATGTCAAACAAAAGGTCCCTTTCCCAAGACAAATATATATATATAACATATTATATATTATATATACCAGTAGTTACATTAAAATACTAATTCCTAAATACACACAGGATTAAAAAGTCATGATGAAAGTTAGCCAGGTTTTGTCAGAAATGCACTATATACTGCATCATTTATTTATTTATTTGTTGTTTATTTATTTATTTGTTTGTTTGTTTTAAGCAAATCCTAGTTTGCCAAGATTCAGAGGCAAAAGCCTAAAAGTATAAGTTTCAGTGCTGTCCAACTAGTTAGTCTTCTTGCCTGGAAGAATCTAATGACTAATACTACTTTGTGAGAGAGCATACGGTCATCAGTGTTTTGTTGTTAATTAGTCCATCAAGATAACAACATTCATGTCCTTAAGATGCAAGGCATAGCAAAAAGCCTCCCACAAATCTGCTGGAAACCACCATTTTCTGTTTGATAAATTCTTTTGACTTCAATGATGGTATTGATTTCAGATGTAGCTTTATTTGTTCTTTTTTCAATCTGTCTTTTTGCTTTGTTCACATGTTTTTCAACTCTGTTCTAGGCAACTTGCACATAGCCACTGTGATTGGCAATCTATAGGAGAAGAAAGCCATACTCACTGCAGTTGCTGCAATTTTTTGACTTTCTGGAACAAAAATCCTGCGCACTATCCAGTAACTCCACCCATTTCAATCTGAATAGCAACAGTTCCACTAGTGGTGACTCCTTGCATACTCTGTTAAATCCAGTACTTGGTAAGAGTCATGTCCCTATCATGTTCTGTGGAATGGGGGTTCCTGGTTGCCATGATCCCTCTGGTGACCTGTTGTCAAAAAGACCCGCACCCTCTGCCCATACAATCCAACTCCCTCACCCCGGGAGCCTCTTGTCTCACCACTCTAGGGGACGCTCTACTCTGAGCTCATCATTTCTAATAGCACAGTAATACTGCATCATCATCATACCACAACTTGTTCAGCCATTCTCAAATTGACAGCATACTTGCATTTTCCAGTTCTTTGCTACCACAAAGAGTGCTGCTAAAATATTTTAGTACATACAGGTTCTTTTCCTTTTTCCCTAATCATCTTTGGAAACAGACCTAACAGTGGTATTGCTGGGTCAAAGTGTATAGGAAATTTAATAACTCTTTGGGCAATATAATAAAAATAACAACTTTAATTAAACTAATTTATATATTCAATGCTATTCCAATTAAATTACCAAAAAATATTTTACTGAGTTAGAAAAAATAACAAAATAAGAACAAAAGTTCAAGAATATCAAAGGAGCTAATGAAAAAAAAATGTAAAGGATGGAGGTTTAACAGTACCAGATATTAAACTATAAGGCAATAACCATCTTTATTTCTTAGAATGCCTATACATAATATAAGGGTTACTTCTCACATCTTAGACAGAATTCATGACTTTTAAATTGCCTTGAGATATATTTGTCTCTGAAGATGTAATGTTTAAAACATTGGATTTTAAAAGAAAAAATGGATGTGGTCCTGTATGGTTGTCAGAGCAGTTTTTCTGAGAGAATTTAAGAAAAAAAAACATTCACTTATCATTTACTTTAAAATCATTTTAAACATTTAGTTGCTGTAACTACTACTGAATTTAAAGAAAAATATGGTGATGATAATAATAATAATAATAATAATGTATCCAATTCTATCCAGCTCATAGCTATTAATTTCATAAATATTTATCTATACATAAATAGGCTTAGAGTTTTTTTTTTTCAATACCTAACACATGAGCAAGAGGAAGTAATTCATGGGGCAGGTAGGTGGTACAGTGGGTAGAGCTCCAGCCTTGGAGCCAGGAAGAGCAGAGCTCAAATCCAGCCTCACACACTTGACACTTACTAGGTATGTGACCCTGGGCAAGTCACTTAACTCCAATTGCCTCACCAAAAAGCAAAAACAACAACAAAAAAAGAGTAAGTACTTTATTATGTAACATGAAATTCCAGTTTACTGGTAGTCCAGTTTAATCTCATTTTGACAGAAGAAAGCAATTATTTCCATTTTATCCCTGCCTATTTTCCCTCATAATTGTCTTCAACCTCTCATATGTCAAATTACAACTGCCTTTGTGCTCAAGGAATAAGCCCTCTGACTGCAGACAGAGGGAAGTAGAGAAGGATCAGTCATATACAATGATTAGAAACATCCATAAATAATTTTTGTATGTTAGTGATGAATGTTTAAAGGAGTCACCATATATAATAATCAGACATTAATAGATAGATTGAAGTATTTATTTAGTACTTAGCATATGCCAGGTGCTGTCTTAAGTTCTGGAAATATAAACAAATAAGTAGTAAATTACCCTCAAAGAGTTTGTAGGATACAAAATAAACCCACACAAATCATCAGCATTTCTATATACTACCAACAAAGTCCAGCAGCAAAAAATAGAAAGAGAAATTCCATTTAAAATAATTGCAAACAATATAAAATATGTGGGAGTCTTCCTGCCAAAACTAACCCAGGGACTGTATGAACACAATTACAAAATGCTTTTTACAAAAATACAGATCTAATTATTGGAGAAATATTAATTATTCATAGGTAGACTGAGCCAATATAATAAAAATGACAATTCTAAGTTAATTTACTTATTAAGTGCTACACCAAACTACCAAGGAATTATTTTATACTGCTAGAAAAAAACAGTAATAAAATTCATCTGGAAGAACAAAAGGTTAAGAATATCAAGGGAATTAATGAAAGAGAATTTAAAGAAGGCAGAATTGCACTTCCAGATTTCAAACTACATTACAAAGTGGTAATCATCAAAACAACCTGACACTGACTAAGAAATAGAGTGGTGGATCAATGGAATAGGTTAGGTACATAATATGCAGTAGTAAATGACCCTGATGATCTACTGTTTGATAAACCCAAAGACTCCAGTTTTGGGGGTAAGAACACAACATTTGACAAAAATTGCTGGGAAAACTAGAAAGCAATTTGACAAGAATTAGGCATAGACCAACATCTCATACCATATACCAAGATAAGGACAAATGGACAAATAATTTAGATATAAATGGTAATATGAGTAAATTAGGGGAGCATGAAAAAATGTACCTATGGATAAGGGAAGAATTTATGACCAAACAAGGGATGAAGAGAATCATGGGAAGTAAAATGGATAATTTTAATTACTTGAAATTAAAAATCTTTTGCACACACACACACACACACACACACACACAAACTGATGTAGCCACAATCAGAAGGACAAAAGAAAGTTTTTCTGATAAAGACTTCATTTCTGAACTATATGGGGAACTGAGCCAAATTTACAAAAATAAGTCATTCCCTAGGCGATGAATGGTCAAAGAATATTAACAGGCAGTTTTCAGAAGAAGAAATCAAGTTGTACACATAAAAAGTGCTCTAAATCAGTAGTGATTAAAGAAGTGCAAATAAAAAGGCTCTGAAGCACAACTTCACACCTATCAGATTGACTAATATGATAGAAAAAGAAAATGACAAATATTGGAGGGGATATGGGAAAATTGGGACACTAATGCACCGTTAGTGGAGTTGTGAACTAATGTTCAACCATTCTGGAGAATAATTTGGAACTTCACCCAAAGGGCTATAAAATTGCGTATCCTTTGACCCAGCAATACCAGTACTTGGTTTGTATTCCAAAGAGAACAAAAAAAAGGAGAAAGGACCTATTTGTACAAAAATATTTATAACAGCTCTTTTTGTGGTGGCAAAAAATTGGAAATTGAGAGGATGCTTATCAACTGGGAATTGGCAGAACAAGCTGTGGTATATGAATGTAATGGAACACTATTGTGCTATAAGAAATGATGAGGTGGTGGCTTGAGAAAAAATCTGGAAAGACTTATTCATACAAAGTGAAATGAGTAAAACAAGAAGAACATTGTACACAGCAACAGCAATATTGTAAGGATGATCAATTGTGAAAGACTTAGCTACTCTGATCTAGACACTAATGTGACAGTTCCGTGGAACCCATGATGAAAAATGCTATCTACCTCTAGAGAGATGAACTCTGATTGTATATTGAAGCATACTTTTTAACTTTATTTTTGTTTTTCTTTTTCTCTATGTTTTCTCTTGCACTATGGCTAATACAGAAACATATTTTGCATGGTTTCACATATATAATTGATATCAAATTTCTTGCCTTCTCAAGTGGGGGTGAGAGAGATAGAAGACAGGGAGAGAATTTGGAACTCAAAATTCTAAAAATGAATGTTAAAATTTTTAACATGTAATTGGAAAATATTTAATGAAATAAATAAAATTACATTAAAATAAAAAGATTGCAAAGCCCTTTTGCTGAGCCTAATCTTTCCATGAAAGCAAAGTTCCTTCTTTTTCAATACTTGTATTTTACTAGTGTTGCTATATGACAGTGAGACATGTAGTATGATTCCCTATGATGAACTAAAGATTAATATCACACAGAGTGTAATGAAGAGGTGTACTTTGTATATGAGTAGGCTACAACACATAACCAATAAAAAACTAAAAAAAGAAAACAAATCATCAAAAAAATTAAATGACAGAAATTGAAGATGGGCTTGATCATGTGGCAAGAGAGAGTGTGTGGACAGATAGAATGCTCCACAAGTACTCTTGCAATGCCTAGAGAGATCTAGGAAGGTCTCTAGCACATAAGATGGAACTTTTGTGGTAAACTTTGGAGAGAACATGGGCATAAGTTGTACAGGATAGGCAGGCATTATTGGAAAGAATCCTTGAATTTATGAAACACACATCTATTTGAGTAATTGAGCAGTTTTAAAAAGTGAAATCCATTTGTGATGGACAGAAAACTGAACTGGTTGGAAAAGACAATATTCAGGACTTATGGTTAAGATGGCAGTGTGAAAAAGAGTCAAACGAAAACTAAGCTCTACTCCAACAAAAAGCAAAACCAAAGAAATTTAAAAGGGCACTGGATCAAATAATGTTTAAGAAATCCAAGGAGAAACAAGACTAAGCTCCCTCATTCATCCCAGGACTGTACAAAATGACAATTTGGAGCCTTCAGGATCACACTGGCAGGGTAGCCAGTTAGTATGCAACTAGTGAATAAAAAGGGCTATGAAGGGTTGCAATACTCCTTTTCTAGACTAGCTTATCTTGGTGGCAAGTGACTGCCAGCAGAGTCCATCAAAGATCGTTAGGGGCTTATAGCCCTTGATGGCACTGGCAACTTCAGTAGGAGTCTTAGAAAGAGTTGGCACAAGTTTGATACCCAATTTCTCTCTTTTATGAAATAATATTTTATTATTTTCCAAATTACACATAAAAATAATTTTGAATGTTCATTTTTTAAAATTTCAAGTTCCAAATTCTCTGCCTCTCTACCTTTCATTCCCTTTTTCTGAGATGGTAAGCAAATTGATACAGATTGTATATGGGCAATCATGCAAAACATATTTCCATGTTAGTCATATTGTAAAAGAAGAAACATACCAAAAAAAGGGCTATACATTAATCCTTGCAGGCCTCAAGTCCTGAATTTGGTCATGTCTCTATAAGTAATTTTCCCTCTGGTGCCCCCGCTATTCCTATAATTTAGGGTCAGTGTCTTTATGGTCTTGAATGCATCTTTTCTGACAGCCCCAGGGGACTCTTCTATTACTCTTATCCCTTTTCTGCTCATATCTTGATAAGAGGTCTCTCAGCTCACCCACTGACTTTCCCAAAATCATCCAGCTAGGAGAAATCAGATCTTGGAGGTACTGGTACAGGGTAGACTCGTTGTCCCCACCCTCCACAACTGGAAGGTCAATTTTCTAGCTGTGTACCCCAATCTATCTCTTGGCCTACCAACTCTGGATCTTTTTCACTTGTATCTTCCCCTGAATCCATCCCATCTTCCCCTAGATGCTTCAATGGAGAATACTTGAGGGTCCTGCTCCTTCTCAGTTTCTCCACCATGTCCAGGCAATTGAGAGCAATTTGCATGATGTCAGCTGCAGTTATCTTTGGAAAGAGGGTGGCATATTATTTCTTGGGTACTTCTTGAAGGAACAAGGAATGCCGTCTTCTAGGGCAGTTTCCTTGGGTAATGCCCATATTTCTTCCCCTTAAGGTTCATCAGTATCATGGTACAGCAACAAAATCACACACAATCCCTGCAGCAAAAAATTCCACTCCTTGAGGGTCTCTTAGATAGAGGTGGGGTGAGCATCTCTCCAGGCCAGGAATGTCTATTGGAGAACTTACAGAGCAGGAGCTACCTCTTCCCCAGGACAGTGTGCTGGTTTTTCTAAGGTTTTCTCTGCAGCTCCTGAGATTTTTAGAAAAGCAATGACCTTAGATTCATAGCAAATTGCAGCAACTTGGTGCAGCTTAGCAGAGGGTAGCTTAAGGCCATCTTCAGTGAAGTACATTCTATATAACTATTGTGATAACTTCTTGGGCTTCTGCACTATGTCTTTGAGCAGAACCTAGGGCCTACTGTCCTTACGCTCAGAGGGACTATCAGCATCTGCCTTGCTTTTTGGGTTGTCACTGTAGAGCTTGGGATGGACTTCAGGAATAGGCAGTGTCATCACTGGGGCATCCCAATCCCATCAGGGTTGTGATTAGAGTCAAAGGTCATTTAAAGGATCATTCTTACTCAACCTTCTGGTTGAAAGGGTTGCAATACTCCTTTTCTAGATTAGCTTATCTTGGTGGCAAGTGAGTGCCAGCAGAGTCCATCAAAGATCTTTAGAGGATTATAGCCCTTGATGGCACTGGCAACTTCAGTAGGAGTCTTAGGAAGAGTTGGCACAAGAAGTTTGCTACCCAATTTCTTTCTTTTATAAAATAATATTTGATTATTTTCCAAATTACATGTAAAAATAATTTTGAACATTCATTTTTTAAAATTTCAAGTTCTAAATTCTCTCCCTTTCTCTGAGATGGCAAGCAAATTGATATAGATTATATGTGGGCAATCACACAAAACATGTTTCCATGTTAGTCATGTTGTGGAAGAAGAAACATACCAAAAAGAAAAAAAAACACAAATAAGTGAAAATATAATGCTTTGTTCTGCACTCAGACTCTGCCAGTTCTTTCTCTAGATGTGGATAGCATTTTTCATCATGAGTCCTTTAAAATTGTCTTGGATCATTTTATTGCTGAGAATAGCTAAGTCATTCATAGTTGATCATTGTACAATGTAGCTGTACAATGTTCTCCTGGTTCTGCTCATGTTTCTTTGCATCAGTTTATTTAACTCCAGGCTTCTCTGAAACCATTCCCATCATCATTTCTTGTAGCACAATTGCAATCATATAACACAACTTGTTCAGCCATTCCCCAATTAATGGGTATCCTCAATTTCCAATTCTTTGCCACCATAAAAAGAACTGCTATAAATATTTTTGTACAAAAAGTTCCTTTCTTCTTTTTTTGGATCTCTTTGAGATACAGACCTTGTAGTGGTATTGCTAGATCAAAGAGTATACACAGTTTTATACCCTTCAGGTACAGTTCCAAATTGCTCTCCAGAATAGTTGGATCAGTTCACAACTCTACCAACAGTACAATAGTGTCCCAATTTTCCCACATCTCCAACATTTATCATTTTTCTTTTCTGTCATGTTAGCCAATCTGATAAAGATGTGCGGTGGTACCTCAGAGTTGTTTTAATTTACATTTATCTAATCAATAGTGATTTAGAGTATTTTTATATGACTATTGATAGCTTTGATTAATTCATCTGAAAACTGCCTGTTCATATCCTTTGACCATTTATCAGCTGGGGAATGACATGTATTCTTATAAATTTGCCTCAGTTCTTTATATATTTAAGAAATGAGACTTTTATCAGAGACATTTGCTGTAAAAATTATTTCCCAGCCTTCTGCTTCCCTTCTAATATTGGTTGTATTGTTTTTGTTCATGCAAAAACTCTTAAATTTAGTATAATCAAAATTTTTAATTTTGTAATGTTCTCTATCTCTTGTTTAGTCATAAATTCTTCCCAATTGATTATTGACAGATAAACTATTCCTTGCTCTTTTATTTTGCTTACGATATCACCCTTTGTATCTAAATGATGTACCCATTTTGATCTTATTTTGGTATATGGTGAGATGTTGGCCTATATCTAGTTTCTGTTATACTGTTTTCTCAGTAATTTTTGTCAAATATCGAGTTATTAGCCCAGAAGCTGGGGTCTTTGGATATATCAAATACTAGATAACTATTATCATTTACTACTCTGTCTTTTGTATGTAATCTATTCCATTGATCCACTGCTCTATTTCTTAGTCCATACCAGATAATTTCTATGATTACTGCTTTATCATGTAGCTAGAGATCTGGTACAATTAAGCCATCTTTCTTTGCATTTTTATTCATCAAGTCCCTTGATGTTCTTGACCTTTTGTTCTTCCAGATGAATTTTGTTATTATTATTTCTAGCTCTGTAAAATATTTTTGGTTGTTTGATCGGCATATCACTGAAAAGTAAATTAATTTAGGTTAAATTGTTATTTTTATTATATTGTCTCAGGCTACCCATGAGCAATTGATATTTTTCCAATTTTTCCAGATCCAAAGATCTGACTTTATCTGTGTGAAAAGTGCTTTGTAATTGTGTTCATATAATTCCTAGATTTGTCTTGGCAGGTAGACTCTGAAGTATTTTATATTTTCTATAGTTATTTTTAAATGGATTTCTCTTTCTGTCTCTAATTGCTGGACTTTGTTGGTAATATATAGAATTGTTGATGATTTAGGTAGGTTTATTTTAGATCTTGTGACTTTGCTAAAGTTGTTAATTATTTCAACTAGGTTTTTAGTTGATTCTCTAGGATCCTTTAGAGATTAAAGAGAGTACCATCAGATCATCTGCAAAGAGAGAAAGTTTTGTTTCCCTATTGCCTATTTTAATTCTTTCAGTTTCTTCTTCTTCTCTTATTGCTATAGCTAATATTTCTAGTACAATATAGAAAAATAGTCACGATAATGGACATGCTTGCTTCAACCCTGTTCTTATTGGGAAGGCTTCTAGCTTATCTTCATTATAGATAATGCTTGCTGGTGGTTTTTGATGGATAATACTTGCCATTTAAAGGAAAGCTCTGTTTATTCCCATGCTCTCTAGTGTTTTTATTAGGAATGGGTGCTGTATTTTGTCAACAGCTTTTTCTGCATCTATTGAGATAATCCTATGATTTCAGTTGGTTTTGCTTTGGTATGGTCAATTATGCTGATAGTTTTCCTAATATTGAACCAACCCTGCATTACTAGTATAAATCCCACCTGGTCATAGGGTATGATGCTTGTGATATGTTGCTGTAATCTCCTTGCAAGTATTTTATTCAAAATTTTTCGCATTCATTAGGGAAATTGGTTTATAGTTTTCTTTCTCAGTTTTCATTCTACCTGGTTTAGGTATCAGCCACATATTTGTGTCATAAAAGAAATTTGGTAAGGCTTCTTCCTCACCTATTTTTCCAAATAGTTCTCTCCTTTAACTTTTGGTTTTCCAATTTGGTGTTTAATTGAATTATTTTAAACTTGTTCTTTTTCTATTTTTTTAGTTGTATGCCCAATTCACTGATCTTCTTTTTCTCTATTTTATTAATGTAAGAGTTTAGAGATATGTTTCCCCTAAGTATTGCCTTGGTTGTATCCCATAAATCATTGTTGCCATTCTCTTTGATGAAATTATTATTTCTATAATTTGTTTTTTGACCCACTCATTCTTTAAGATTATATTATTTAGTTTCCGACTAATTTTTAGCCTATGTTCCCATGGCCCTTTATCTAATGTAATTTTTATTGCATTGTGATCTGAAAAGGTTGCATTTAATATTTCTGCTTTTCTGCATTTAGTTGTGAGGTAGTTTTTTTTTTTTGGTAGGTGCCTTGTATTGCTGATAAAAAGGTATAATCTTTTCTATCCCCTTTCAATTTTCTTCAGAGGATCATATCCAATTTTTTTCTAAGATTCTATTCATCTCATTAACTTCTTTGAATTTATTTTTTGTTAGATTTATCTAGTTCTGAGAGGGGAAAGTCCATGTCCCCTACTAGTATGGTATTACTGTCTGTTTTGTCCTATAACTTGTTTAGCACTGCTTTTAAAAATTTTGATGTTAAAACATTTTGGTGTATATATGTTTAGAATCGACATTGCTTCATTGTCTATGGTACCTTTTAGGAAGATGTAGTTCCCTTCCTTATTTCTTTTAATTAGATATATTTCTGTTTTTGCTTTGTCTGTGATCATGATTGCTACCCTTGCTTTTGTAACTTCAACTGAATCATAGTATTCTGCTCTAGCCCCTTACCTTTACTGCTTCAGATGTATTTCTTATAAACAACATATTAAAAGATTCTGGTTTTTATCCTCTCTCTGTGTCTCTCTCCATCTCTCTCTGTCTCTGTCTCTCTCTCCCCCTGTCTCTCCTCACCAATGTTTTGCTTCTGAACATCGAACCTGAAATCTGCCCTTCCTACTTTCCACACCCCCTCTTCTCTTATTCCTCTTTGTCCCTACTTTTCTATGGGGTAAAATAGATTTATACCCAATTGAGTGTGTATGTCATTTCTTCTTTGAGACAATTCTTATGAGAGTAAGGTTCAAGTAATTCCCACTCCCCATCTTCCTCTCCACTAATATAGGGCTTTTGCATCTCTTCATGTGAGATAACTTATCCCATTCTCTCCCTTTCCTCTTATCCCAGTACAATCTTCTTTATCATACCTTAATTCATTATCTAACTTCTTAATAAGATGTCTAGTAGGCTACTATTGGATCACCAAATACTGACAAAGGCAATCCAAATACTATTATCTAGTCTCTTAATTCCCTCATATACTTAACCCAAAACCATTTCCCATTTTCTAGAAATGAAATTTCATTATTGGATTATCAGTTGCTTTATTTGTCCTCATGAAATGAGTTAAAGCAAATACCTAGGTTTAGAAAATTTTAGAAAATTTGTACTCAGGAAGATGATACAATTACAAACTTTATTATTATGCAACTCAACAAGCAGAGACAAAACAAAAGCATATACACACATATTGTATGGCAATATGAAAAGACAGATTTGTCTCCACTTACAAGAAACTCAAACGGATGGGGAGAGGTAGGCAGATGTGTTGGGAAGAGGGAACATACTCAAAGTTGGGGTTCAGGTGACAAAATTATATAACCTAAAAATGGGTTTGAGAACAAGTAATTGGAGCTAGATATAAGAGGGGCCATTCCTAATTAGACCAAGAAGTGGTAGAAGAGTTCTTAGGGTCCATTATCAATAGCAGGCTAGAGTGAATCTCAGGAAAGGGAGGTTTCCTTTTCAGTACCCAAATCTAGTGGGAGGATTTAATGTTAACTATCTAAGAAAGCAGAAGGAGAATGACTCAAAGCCACTGCAACAGGTCAAGAGTAAATCCAATTAAATAGCTTTGAGCCACATCTACCTGACACAGAGTTAATCATGGAAGAGTTCAAACTATCTATTTTGTTTATATGGGCACTAGGGCCCACTTACTTTGTGGTAAGTGACATCATATTGGAGTCCTATCACTATTAATATAACACCAAATTATTGTCTTAGCTATTCTCAGCAATACAATGACGAAAAACAATTCCAAAGGACTCATGATGGAAAATGCTATCCACATCTAGAGAAAGAACTAACAGAGTCTGAATGCAGATCAAAATATACTATTTTCATTTTTTTGTGTTTTTTTTTCTTTTTGGTATGTTTCTTTTTTCACAATATAACTGAAATGGAAATATGTTTTGCATGATTGCCCATATATAATCTATATCAATTTGCTTACTATCTTAGGGATGGGGAAGATAAGTGAGGGAGGGAGAAAATTTGGAACTTAAAATTTTAAAAAATGAATGTTAAGATAATCTTTTTATGTAATTGGAAAAAATAAAATACTATTATAAAAAGAAAAAACTAAGATATTGGCAACTGGTCCCATCACTTCCAGCAAATAGAGGGAGAAGAAATGGAAGCAGTGTCGGATTTTATATCCTTGATCTTGATCTCTGAAGACAATTACTGAAGTCATGACATTAAAGGGGGTGGCTCCTTGGAAGGAAAGCTATGGCAAATCTTGACAGCATACTAAAAAGCAGAGACATCACCTTGCCAACAAAGGTCCACATAGTCAAAGGTATGGTTTTTCCAGTAGCAATGTATGGCTGTGAGAGTTGGACTAGAAGGAATACTAAGTACTATAGAATTGATGCTTTTAAATTGTGGTGCTGGAGAGGACTTTTGAGAGTCCCTTGGATAGCAAGGAGACCAAATCAGTCAATATTTAAGAATTTAATTCAGGTGCCAAACCAATCAAAATACCAAAATGTTATTTTATAGAGCTAGGAAAAATAATAACAAGATTCATCTGGAAGAACAAAAGGTACAGAATATCAAGGGAACTAATGAAAAGAAATGCTAGGGAAGGTGTACCAGATGTTAAATTGTATTGTAAAGCAGCAATCATCAAAACTGCTACTGGCTAAGAAATAGAGCAGAGGATCAGTGGAATAGGTACACAAGACACAATAGTCAATGACTATAGTAATCTCCTATTTGATAAACCCATCCCAGAACTCACAATCTGACAAAAACTGCTGGAAAACAGTATGGCAAAAACTAGGCATAGAACATCTTACACCATATATAAAGATAAGGTCAAAGTGGTTACATGAATTAGATGTAAAAGAGGATACCATAAGCAAATTAGGAGACCAAGGAATAGTTTGCCTGTCAGATCGATGGAAAAGGTAAGAATTTCTGACCAAACAAGATTTTTCAACTGTCAGGGTTACTCCCTTTTCTAAAAATAATTACGGCTTCAATGTGTCCATTACGTGTCTTTGCCTACTGAAAGAAATCACTGACCATCAATTTATTGATCATCAATTAGTCTAATTAATAAATTGATTATCAATTACCCAGAAACTCTGTCTTTTGGGTTTTTCATTCAACTGTAAGGTCTAATGCTGAAGCTGAAACTTAAATACGGTGGGACTAGATGGGATGGAAAAAATTGTTGGGAAAGATTAAAGACAAATGGAAAAGGGGACAGCAGAGGATGAGATGAATATACAGTGTTATGGAAACAAAAAACATGAACTTGGACAGACTATGAGAAGTAGGATAGCATAGAAGGGCCCAGCCATGGAGTCACAAAGAGTTGGATGCTACTGAACAACTGAACAACAACAACAACAACAGCAATATCATATTTATAATTATGACATAATCATAAATGTTTACTATACAGGATCTAAATTTTCCCAAGGGCCATTCACAGTCAGCACTGCAAATTATAAACTCCACTACCATTAGCAAGCCAAAGATTAACATGACAGTCCTGAATTTTCAACTTCTACTTGTGGTGTAGATTTTAAGCTCTTCTGGAATCTTCATGTAACCTTTGTTACATGGCAATGAAATCATGAATTTCCCATATAAAGCTTAAAGTATATTACTCTATTGGTCCTTCAAGGACTCATTCAAATGATTTTTTGCTGCAAATTTATTTCTATGTTCTCCATTTGGTAAATGCTGTAATTGAATAGAATACTGTCAATTTTTAAAATCTTGCTACATGATTCCAGCTATTTTTTCCCATCAATAAGACTTTCCAAATCAATGTAATAAAACTCAGAGAGCATATTGTTGTTATTATTATTATTATAGAATTCATAGTAACATATTTCTGTTGAGATCATAAATTCATTCTCTAATAAGTTTCAATGCTATAAATTTCTGGAAAGGAAAGATTTCTTCCCTCTTATCTCTTGCTTTCTCATTGCATTCCCAACACATCTAGAGTTAGAAAAACAAATGTGATGTTATATCTTTTTGAAAACATTGAAACTTTTGGCATAAAAAAGTTCCTGCTCTTTTTCTGCCTATTCTTGAAACTTATCTTCTCCTGAAAATTTACTCAAAAGTTCAGAGAAACTTCTTTTTTTTTTGGAATGTGAGTTTAGCATCAGGATCACAGGCATTAAAGACAACAGGAAGAGCTGCTTTAGGTATGAAACTTGAGCAGTTAACTTAAATATACACAGTATTTTAAAATCAAAAGATCCTCCCTTGAATCAAGGATGTTCTATTTCAGTTGTTAATACAATCCATACACATATTTCACAGTTTAACTAAATCAGAGTACTCATGTTGGGAGCAGATTTGATCAGGAGTAATTTAACTTCTGAACCTACATGTAACTGCCACAAATCGGAATGACCAGAACCAGACCAGAGTTACCAGAACCTGAAAGATCCCATAATGATCATTGAATATTGAAGGTATAATTGAGATATCAGAGTTATATCATTAATGATGGGGTCCTGCTAACCACTGAAGATTTACAACAGACCAGACCAGATCAGAACTACTCAGAAATTTAGACAGGGAGTTTAGCCAAGATGGTGCAGCAATTATAAATGACAGATAGATAATCAGACAAATACACAAAACATTAAGCTATCTCTAAGATTTTCTGGATAGGACTACAACTTTACTAGACAGGTGATTTTTCCTGCCTATAAATCTCCTTAGATAAAAATCTATCTTGTACATGCTAGAGGGTTACTGAGCTGGAAAACTAAATCTTGATTCAATCTAGTCTGTCCCATCTGGGTTAATCAATAATTGAAATAAAAATTATTTAAGGATCTATTGATTAGGTACTGCTTTCTATCACCAAATCAATGATGCAGAGACAGTAACTGCAGTTTTTGGTTGATTTTTACACTCAGATTGCAGGCTCCATTGCAGGTTCAAAAATATAGAGAGTCTGTAAGCCCAGATCACCATTGTCAGGAACCTTTATACACACACACATACACACACACACACACACACACATATATAATGTAAATACACAAGCAGCATAGGAATAATGGAATTTTACAGAAAGCAGGAGGGTAAGATAAGGGTAGGCACATCTGGAAACAAGTAACAAAAGGAGAAGAAAAGGATATCTGCACCAGGAAGTAGCAGACTAAAACTGAAACTATGGTTTGTTGGTTCTCCCAGCCTTGATATTTTTTTTTTTTGCAAACTTTAGTGGTTAATGATCCTGCAACAATGGCTGTAAGTTCAAGATAGAGACTGGGGCAGTGTTTTTCATAGCACAGTGGCAGCAAGAATCTTGAGACAGAAATTTTTTACAGAGCTGTTCCTCAGAAAATTGCTTCAGGCTCAGGTGTTAAAAGGGTTACAAACATAATTTTATCTACCTCATAAGAATGTTATGAGAATCAAATGAGATAATATATGTAAAAGCTCTTTCCAAATCCTAAAGTACAACATAAATGTTTATTATTGTTGTTGTTATTTTTATTCTACAAGCATATATTAAGTGCTTACTATTTCTCAGACACTTGGTGAACACTGAGGATACAAACACAAAAAGAAAGAGAGTCTCTGACCTCAAGGAGTCAAGGAGGAAGACAACACACTGAAGAGGGCTGAAAAGTGGGTGATAGAAGGGAAGGAGCGAACATATCCAGGAGATTCATGATGTCAAAATATAGAAAGTCAGACACAGACCTGGGAGGGAAATAATGGTGGGAAAACATGGTCCCTGCCCCAAAATGGTAGCTCTGAAAGGATCTTATCAAAGAGAAAAAGGGCCCTGAGGGTGAGAAAGATGTTGGGGTAAATGAATGTGAAAGGATGAGGAGGCCTTAGGTACTAAGGGAAGTTCTAGGGAAAGAAAGCAGTTAAAACATTATGCTGACAAAGTTCAAAAAGTTATTATTATGAAATGAATCAGTGAATTGAATGAAAGCTAATAAATAACTGGATAATTGACGTATCTGTCCCACAAACTTTGATACTCTCACTAAAGAAGACAACCACACCTTTCCAAAAAATGTCAGTGGGTACTTTGATTTTACACATATACAGATTGATAGGCTGGATGGATTATAAAATTAACTAAATATGGTAAGTTTTTCATATATTAGCAGAATTTCATCCTACCCATTAGAGTGGAAAATAGAGAGACTCAGAATGGAAGAACCACCTTGCAGAAATCAGCCTTTGTAATTTTTTATATATGTATATATAGGGCATCACATTAAAAATGTCAGTTTTTCTCTTGTAAGTCAGTTTCTCCCTAACAGGGAAATATAAATAACAAAATAGAGTCTGTCCCTGAGGGACAATAGTCTTTTATTTCTATGGAGGTTCTGGATAATTTATTAACTGAAAATCAAAAAAAGTGAAAAAACAGGTTAACTCAACTCCATTACTTTTTTTTTAGTAGCAAGAATCATGTGTTTTGTGTATTTAGAAATAACTAGGAAACCTTTCTGAAAGATTCTTCTCGGTAAAGATAGTAATGTGGTTTGCCATGTCCTTCTCCAGCTTATTTTACAGAAGAGGAAACTGAAGCAAACAAGATTAAGTAACTTGTCCAGGGTCACACAACTAGTGAAGTGTCTGAGGCCAGATTTGAGTTCAGGTCTTCCTGACTCCAAGCCTAGAACTCTATCCACTGTGCCACCTAGCTGCCCCCAGCAACAACAGGAAACTTTTCTGAAACTGTCTGCACTGGAGTAATAGAACTTTCACCACTTTTAGAAGTAAAGTCAGCCCTGAATAATAAAGAGGGGTTTATTATAAACTAGATCTATAGTATTGTCATGGCCTGCTTTTGAAAAATGCTATGGGTAGGATGAAATGAATTCTTTGGTCTTCCTTGGTCTGTGGCAGGATCTTTCTGAAGGCTGAATCAGAGTGTTTTGAATTTAAGGCTACAAAGTATTCAAAACATAAATATCATTTGGATGTGATCTCTGAAGTCTTTCCTCAACAGACTCTGATATTAAATTTTGTTTTTGTTCCCTTTAAGGTTGACATTGGCTTATTTCTTTTTCAATTCTTTCTTTTGATGACCTTATTTAGATTTACAAAAATGGAGAAGGAAAGAATAGGAAAATATACAGGGGAAAGGAAAAGATGAAAGACAGGGATTATGAAGGGTCAACTTGAGCTTTTTTCTAAACCACAAGGGGCCTAAGAGACCCAGTTTGGAAAAATATTCCTCTAAAGGAGCAAAAGAGAGGTGGAGAAGTTGGAGTTGGGGAGGGGAGAGAAGTAGAAAAAGAGGCTGTATGAATTAGACTCTCCTGAAACAAAACTTTCCTGTGAATATATTGTCCATTATGGTACAAATAAGATTTAGAGTATTATGATTAATATGAAAATAGGTTTAATATGAATGTATATGTAGAGCCTATATCAAATTTCACAACGTCTTGGGATTGGGGGAAGGGAGAGATGAGGAGAAAATTTGGAACTCAAAATTTTATGGAAGTGAATGTTGAAAACTAAAAATAAACAATTTTAAAAAAAAAGATTCACAGGGTGATGCAGTGGATAGAGCACCAGTCCTGGAGTCAGGAGGGCCCTGAGTTCAAATCCGCCCTCAGACCAACACTTGACACTTACTAGCTGTGTGACCCTGGGCAAGTCACTTAACCCCAATTGCCAAAAAAAAAAAAAATATTCACAGTGTTAAAGATTTAAGCACAGTATGAAAAATACAGTCAATTATATGTTTTTGTAGGAATATGATTTTTCCTCCAAGTACTGCTTTAACTGTATCTCAGATATTTTGATATGTTACTTCATCATCATCATTTTCTTTCACATAAGTAGTCATTGTTTCTATATTTTATTCTTTGATTCATTCATTATTTAGAATGTTTTGTCTTTTGTTTGTGGTGCCTGAGCCAGTGACTATTTTTATTGTGTCATGGTATATAAATGACATATTTATTATTTCTGCCTTTTTACATTTGTTTGCAATATCTCTGTGCCCTAATACATGATCAGCTTTTAAAAGTTCCATGTTATAAAAAATATATATGTTCTTTTGCAGTTCCATCTAGAAGATTCCTTTAGTTCCAGCAATTCATTAAGTTCCATATTTTCTCTTTTGATTCTTTTTCTGATAGACTTATACTAAATTGAGAGGGGCATTGAATCCACCTGTCACAATTTTGTTGCTCTCTCTGTATTCTTGTCCCTGAGTTAATGTTTCCCTTATGGATTTAGATGCTAACACATTTGGAACATATAGCTATATTACTGATGATGGCTGGTTACCCATAGTGAATATCAGCACAATGTAGTTTCCTTGTTTATCCCTGTTTATTTTTTGAATCTTTGTTTTTGTTTTGTCTGATAGCATGATGGCAACTCCTGCTTTTTGAGATTCACTTGATGTATAGCAAGTATTTTTCTACACTCTTGGTTTTATTTTGTGTATGTCTTTGTTTTTTAAATGTGTTTCTTGTAAGCAGAGCATACACCTCCCCACCACCACCAGACACATACCAGTTAAAAACCAAGAGGAAGAAAAAGCAAAAACTCTTGTAACAAATAGTCAAAACTAAGCGATATGGGGGCAGGTAGGTTGCACAGTGGCTAGAGCTCCAACCTTGGAGTCAGGAGGACCTGAGTTCAAATCCAGTCTCAGACATTTGACACTTACTAGCTGGGTGACCCTGGGCAAGTCACTTAACCCTGATTGTCTCATCAGAAAGCAAAAAAGACAAAACAAAAAACCTAAGCAACGTGGATACGTGATGACAATGTTCAAAAACATACGGCCTTTCTACAACTTTGTCTATCACCTCTTATACATAAATCCTTATGTAAATTGTTCTGCTGGTTCTGCTCCCTTCACTTTGTATCAGTTCATGCTAACTAGAATTCTCTGAAATAGTCTCATTTGTAATGTTGTATAGTAGAATTACATTCATGTACTACAATTTGTTTAGCCATTCCCCAGTTGTCTGAGAGGATCTAAGTATGATCATTTTCCTACCTTCTGTTGGAACAAATCCAAAGCTAGGCATAGTAGACTGCATGGCTTAGTCTTCAATTGCTTCAGCTGGAAGCAGAGCCATGAAAAGAGAATAATTCTTTGTAATTCACAAAACTTATTGCAGGGCAAAGCAGGGTGAACAAGGAGATGTCTTAAGAAAAATGGAAAGGGGATATAGGGTTACAGGGAAAAGAGTACAAAGCTGAAGATAGTTCTTACAACCTCCTTCCTTTTATGGAAAGGGAAACTTTTTCTTTTCAGTTATAATTTCTAATGAAAACTCTGATACTATATTACACATGTGGGATTGTTACACTATTCCTCAGCAAAGAGTAGTTTGTCCAATTTCAAATTTCTTATGCATGAACTTACCTGTGCACCTGAACATCACTGTGCCTAAGGAATTTGGGAAAGTGATAGATAAACTCATCCAGAACAAGGACCAGAATCCAGGTGACTGAACAGGTTCACTGGACTAGACTTGGCCAAAAAAAAAAGAAAAAAGAAAAAAGAAAAAAGAAAGAAAGAAAAGCAGAGGCTGCTGTGGGTTTCTTTAAGCAAAAAATGGCTCTGGTTGGGACTTAAGCTTCTTTAAGTAGATCAGTACACCTAAGCAAGCTCCAACTTGTTTCTTTAAAGAGAAAAGGACTGGCATTGATTACTATCTCAGAAGGAATGTGGTTTTCTTAGTTTGGGCATTCAACAAAAGTCAATGACGACTGATGTGTAGATATGATTTCTTTAAATTTAGTATTCTGAAACACAGCATTTAAGAAAACACTTTGAGAAATGAAGTGTGGGAATTAGAGATGCTTGATCAATTTTTAATTACTAAGAGAAGAAAGAAAACTGAATTAGATGTTAGAAAATCTGGTATATAGGTGTTGCTCTGCCATTAATTATCTATGGTGTAGAACAAATTCATTACCTTAACTGAGTCTATGTGTAAAATAAAAATGTCTAAGCGCCTAATTTCTAAGGTCATTCACTAAGTCACTAAAGCCTTAATTTAATAAGAATTTAGATTAATAATTAGTTGGATGTTATCGGCTTGGGCAGGAACAATGACTAAACATAAATAGCAAGAGAAACCAACATATCAGACAAAAGCTAATGAGAAACTTTTGAAATCACCAAATTATTTTTTATGGAAAGATGAAGGTTGATTTAATCAATATGATATCAAACACATCCATCATCATCATCATCATTTCTTTCTAATAAGCATTCTATTTATCAAAACATTAGCTGACCACAGCATGTGTCACCTTGAAAGAAATATTTTTATGTTAGGTACCTAAAAGGATTTGGACTATTTATGAAATGATGGGTAAGTAATATGGTATAGTTAAGTAGATAGAGAGCTGGTCTCAGAGTTGGGAAAACCTGAACTCAAGTCCTGCCTCTGCCACATATTGACAAGAAAATTCTCTAAGATTGTAAATTGCAGAGAAAATATCAATTTGCATCAGTAGGGGAAGTTACACACGAAGATTTCCTTATACCAATGAGATCACAGTTCTGACAAAAAAAAATTGAATGGTAGATGATATATTAAGTACTTTTAATTCTTATAAATACAACTAAACATCAGTAAATTTGTTTTAGCTGTTGTTATTATTGGTTAGGGTAACTTGTATTTGGATGTGCCAGAAAATTAAATCTCTCTTCTTGGTCTATAAACATGTGTAATGTGATGTAGCAGCACTAGCTGCAAATGCTAATTCTACAAGGTTGTGCCTATTTATTTGCCAAGTGGGAGCAAATAGGGGTTGCTGGAAGTGGTGTCAGAAAGTTAGATGATTAATGTGCCCTTCTTTTTTCTTTAGTATTTTATTTTTCCCCAATTACATGCAAAAACTATTTTAAACATATGTTTTTAAAATTTTGAGTTCCAAATTCTTTCTCTTTCCTATCCTTCATTGAGAAGGCAAGCAACTTGATAAAGGTTACACATGTGTAATCATGCAAAACAGGTTTCCATATTAGTCATGTTGTAAAAGAAAACATAGACAAAAAAAAAACCAAGAAAAATAAAGTAAAAAAAAAGTATGCTTTGGTCTGTATTCAGATTTCATCAGTTCTTTCTCTAGGGATGGATAGTATTTTTCATCACAAGACATTCAGAATTGTTTTGGATCATTGTATTGCTGGGAATAGCTAAGTCATTCACAAGCTAATCATTGTACAAAATTGATGATATTGTGTGCAATGTTCTCCCGGCTGTGCTCATTTCACTTTGCATCAGTTCACATAAGTCTTTCCAGGTTTTTCTGAGAGCATTCTGCTCATCATTTCTTATAACACAATAGTATTCCATCACAATGATATACTACAACTTGTTCCCCCATTCCCCAATTGATGTGTATCTCCTCAATTTCCAATTCTTTGCCATCAGAAAAGAGTTGCTATATTTTGTACATATATGTCTTTTCCCTTTTTGTTTTTTTTTTACCTCTTTTGAGATAGAGAAGTGTAATTGCTGAATCAAAGGGTATGCAAAGTTTTATAACCCTTTAGATATAGTTCCAAATTGCTCTCCAGAATGTTTGGATCAGTTCACAACTCCACCAACATTGATTGCCCTAGTGTTTCAATTTTCCCACATCTCCACATTTTTTCATTTTCCTTTTATGTCATACTAGCCAATTTGATAGGTATGAGGTGGTATCTCAGACTTGTTTTAATTTGCATTTCTCTAATTAATATTGATTTAGAGCATTTTTTTCATATGACTATAGATGGCTTTGATTACTTCATCTGAAAACTGCCTATCCATACAATTGACCATTTATCAACTGGGGAGTGGTTCTTATGTTCACAAATTACACTCAGTTCTCTGCATATTTGAGAAATGAGGCTTTTATCAGAGAAACTTGCTGTAAATTTTTTTAACAGTTATGATTGCTGTGTATTTCTCTCCATCCTATTCCCTCATTTATTCTTCTCTCCCTCCCTCCCTTCTTCCCTCCCTTCCTCTTTTTCTCTCTCTCTCTCTCTGTTTCTCTGTCTCTTTCTCTCCTTTTGCCCATTCTATCCTCAAAAGTTTTTTTCTTCTCACTATCAACTTCCCCAATATACTCTCCCTTTTATCAGCCCCTCCTTTCTCTTATCCTCTTTCCCTCCTACTTTTCTGTAGGATAAGATAGATTTCTATACACAATTGGGTGTTTATGTTATTCCCTCTTTGAACCAATTCCAATGAAATTAAGGTTCAGGCCCTCACCACCATATCCCCCTTTCCTGCTCCACTATAAAAGTTTTTAGCACCTCTTTCAGGTGAGATAATTTACCTAATTCTACCTCTCCCTTTCCATTTCTCCCAATGCATTCCTCTTTCTCATCCCATAATTTTATTTATTTAGATATCATTTTGTCATGTTCCACTCACCCCCATATCCTCTAACTGCACTGATAATGAGACAGTTTTATCTCATTAGAGATAAGAGATTAGTTTTATCATCTTCTCATGTAGAAATGTAAACAGTTTAACCTCATTGAGTACCTTATGTTTTTTCTTCCATTTATCTTTTTATGCTTCTCTTGAGTCGTGTATTTGAAAGTCAATTTCTATTCAGCTCTATCTTTATTTTTCATTAGAAATGCTAGAAAGTTCTCTATTTCATTGAATATCCATTTTTTTCAAACTAAAGGACTATACTCAGTTTTGCTGGGTAGGTGATTCATGGTCATAATCCTAGCTCCTTTGCCTTCTAGAATATCATATTTCAAGTCCTCCGATCCTTTAATGCAGAAGCTGCTAAATCTCATATTATCCTGTGTTTGAATTCTGGCTGCTTTACAATATTTTCTCTTTGACTTAGGAGCTCTGGAATTTGGCTATAATATTGCTGGGGATTTTCATTTTGAGATCTCTTTCAGGAAATCACTGGATTCCTCAGCCACTATTGATGCAATTGCCCCCAAGCCCTGTTGCTGGTACATGCCTTGTGCTGGTGAAGCCTGCATCAGACTGCCCTCCACTGTCATCATAGTGTCATAAACCTTTCTTTCTGAACTTCCAAATTATCTTAAGCTGGACAATTGTTTCGCCCATTCTTTTGTGGGTTCTGCTGCTTCAGAATTCATTTTGAGACATTTTTAAAGTTGTTTGGAGGGGATTTGGGAGAGGTCAAGTGAGTCACTGCATTTTTTCTGCCATCTTGACTCTGCCCCTCCCACTGTAATAAAAATTTGATGGTTTTTTTTTTGTTTACAGTGTAATCATTATACAAATTATTCTCCTGGTTCTGCTCACTTTATTCTGAATCATTTCATACAATTTCTCTCAGATTTCCCTGACTCTGTTCCTTTCTTCATTTCTAACATTGCAATAATATTTCATTACATTCATGGATTGAAATTTATTCACCTTTTCCCCAATTTATGTTCAACTACTTTATTTCCCAGTTCTTTGTTACTAGGATCAATGACATTAAATTGTGAAGAAGACAGAGATGAAGAAGACAAACAATTTCTTATTAGAACAATTCTAATTGCGATTTTATAAACAAATATTATAAAGAGAATTTTATGACGATGGAATCTAGAAAGAGGATATTATGATCCATGAAAGAAAAGCTGAAAAAACTTTTCATAGATGAAAATCATGACCAGAAGGCAGAAAATAGATGGAAATATCCTCTTTCTTTACGAAATTATTATAATTTATTATAATGTTGAAAAGAAGAGGAAGAGGATTATTAATGAGAGACTTTATTTGTTTTCCTGAGTAAACTAAATGGAAGACTGTCTAATCAAAAATGAAGGTTATCTGCCATTATAGTAAAAGTTTCAGATGATTTTGATTATGATTTTTAAAAAGTATTTGCTGGTGTCTTTTGCTTTTTTACATTATCATAGTTTTCCCAATATACCCTACCTCTCCAAGAGAGTCACCTCATATAGATAAGAAGTGTGCATGGTTGTTCTTTACATTTAAATTTTTAAGGTTTATTTTATTTTATTTCATTGTAAGTATTTTATTTTCCCCAGTTAAATGTAAAAACAATTTTCAACATTCATTTTTAAAACTTTAAGTTTCAAATTCTCTCACTCTTTCTGTTCTTCCCTACTCCCTCATTGAGAAGGCAAGCAGTTCAATATAGGTTATATATGTGCAATCATGCAAAATAGATCCATAATAGTCATGTTGTGAAAGAAAACATACAAAAAACCTCAAAAAAAATAAAGAAAGTTTAAAAAAGGTGTGTTTCAATCTGTATTTGGAGAAAATCAGTTCTTTTTCTGGGGATGGATAGTATTTTTCATCATAAGTCCTTCAGAGTTGTCTTGGATCATTGCATTGCTGGGAATAGCTAAGTCATTCACAGCTGATCATCTTACAATAGTGCTATTACTTTGTGCACAGTACATTTCACTTTGCATCAGCCCATGTAAGTCTTATTTTAGACTCAAACACCAGAACTCAAATAGAGAATAAGAAAAGAAAAAGAAACATATCATAAACTTAAATATTAAGACTTAAATAGAAAGTAAGAAAAGAAAAAAAAACCATGTTGTGTGCGCAGCAGAAAAGAGAGGATTCAAAATATATAGCAATGAATTGTCATTTCAAGAAAGCCTGTATGATAGATACTACACATTGTGTTGAGAGCTGTCCTTCTTTTCTTTGCTTCCTTTTAAGTTTTTTTTTGTTTTCTGCTGTGCACTTTTTACTTTGTTCTCCCCTCTCCCCCTCACAAGGCTATAATTAAGTGTGGATATTATTTATATATAGATATAGATATAGATATATACACACATACATATATAGATGTATACTTTCCCTAACAAATTCTACTCCTGATCTTTGTTTTTATATTTATGTGTATCTTATTTCCCATCCCTCCTGACTCCTCTACTTTACTTCTACTCGCTAACTTGCCCTCCTATTACTTAGCCTAGCCCACTCCAAAGATCTCTCCCCTATCTACCCATTCCCATAAATCTAAACATCCTGCTGTACTCCCCTTTAGCCTATTCCCTCACACTCCCCTCTAGAGATCCCTTCCTTATACTCCCACCCATTCCCTTACCATTTTATTTCTTCTGAATTTAGAAGACTTTTATACTCATGTATGTGTGTGTATATATATATATGTATATATATATATGTATGTATGTATGTATGGTTCCCTCTTGAATCCATTCCTAATGAAAGTAGGTTAACAGAACTATCAGCCCTCCTACCCCATCTAATTCAGACTCTGTGTCTATTCTTCCTCTTTCACTTCATTTGTATAAAATAATTACTCTTTTAATCTGGTCCTAAACAGTTTTAGTTTTTAAAGTCATATCATAATCAAGTCTACCCCAATCTTTCTTACAAACTACTCAATTACTAATGACAATCTTAGACATACATTTTAGGTTTTACATACATAAAAGGTAAACACTCTGTCCTTATTGAATCCCTTGTAATCAGTCTTTGGTATGTACCCCATATTTCTCTTGGCTCTTATATATCAAATCCTCTATTAAGTTTAGTTGTTTTTGTTTTGTTTTAATGAAGTCCTGAAAGTCTGACAGTTGATCAAATGTCCATTTTTTTTTCATTCAGGATTATGCTTAATTTTGCTAGGTATGATATTTTTGGCCACAACCCCAGCTCTTTTGTGCTTCAATATATAGTGAGTGTAACAAGATCTGCAGTTCTTTAGTTTCTGCTGTTAGGTCTCATGTGATTCTAATTGTGACACCATCACACTTACATTTTTTTCTTGTTGGTCTTAATATTTTATCTGTGAGTTGGGGGTTATGAAATTTGACTAGAATATTCTTATGAGTTTTTTTCATAGGGTCTCTTTTAAGTGGTTATCAATGGATTTTTTTCTAGTTCTACTCCCCCACTCCCTTGCTTTAATGCTTCAGGAAATTTTCTTTAATTATTTCTTGTATTATTGTATCAAGATTCTTTTTTTTTTTGATCATAGCTTTCAGGTAGTCTAATTATTCTTATGTTTTCACTTCTTGATTTGTTCTCTAGATCAGTTGTTTTTCTTATAAGATGTTTCACTTTCTCTTCTATTTTTTCATTCTTTACATTTTGTTTTATTATTTCTTAATCTCTTACAACTTCAATGGCTTACCTTTGCCCAATTCTAATTGTCAAGGTTTCATTTTCTTCCTTAAGATTCTGGATCTCCTTTTCTAATTG
The DNA here is from genome assembly GCF_900497805.2 of Vombatus ursinus. NCBI lineage: Eukaryota > Metazoa > Chordata > Mammalia > Diprotodontia > Vombatidae > Vombatus > Vombatus ursinus. The sequence continues at coordinate 225,570 of NW_020944524.1, read as the reverse complement.
GTTGACTTTCTTTTTGAAATTTTGTTTTTCTTGGATTGTTCTTTTTTTAAAAAGTTTTTCTCATTTGACTTTTAAAGACTTTTTTTTTAAAGTTCTTCTATGAATTCTTTTTGGGCAGGTGATCATTTGACATTACTCTTTGGGGTAGAAGGGGGCTTCTTTTCTTCAATATCCTCTTCTGAAGATGAACCCCAGTCTTCTCTATTCCCATAATAACTTTCTATGGTTGGATTCTTTCTCCTTTGCCTGTGCATTTCTTTTTTGTAGTAGTAGCTTAATTTATGTAATTACCTCTAGTCCTGGGGTTTGGGGGATGGTGTCTCTGGCCTCAGATCTTCAGTTCTCTCTTGCAGCCTGGAACCAAAGCCAAACCTTCAGCCTCCTGTAAGTGCCCACAGCCATGGGTGTCCTACCCCAGTGCTTCTGCACTCATGAGGGGTGTGCTGGTTCTTTCTCATCCCTGCCATTTCACAAAGCACATCTAGGTCCAGCATTCTTTATCAGCAGAGGTTCCCTCAATCTTGCCAGGCTCAGAGGCCCAATGCCCCTCACTGTCCCTGCGGGTAAAAGTTCCTGTGGCTAGGGCCAAGGCAGCCTCCCAACCCAGCTAACCCCAGTGCTTGTCACTTGTTTAAGCAAACTGTAGCCTAGAGGTGTTTAGTCTTTGTTATCTTGACTATAGCTCCATGACACACAAAAACCCAGAGAAGTTCCCAGGAGGAACTTAGTCAAGGTGCAGAAAGGTCAAGAAAGATGAAGATTGGGAAAGGGAAATCACATTTGGCAGTTGGCTTAGTGTTTGATAATTCTAATATCACTAAATACTGGGAGAATTGAACAAAAATAGAATGGGAAAACTGAGTAGAAACTTGGCAAAAATGGAAAAGGAACATATAACAGCATACACTACAATAAATTAGAAATGGATCAATAATCTAAATATTATAAAAATACTAAATAAAAAATCAAATTTAAATGTTATTTATTTAACAGTTATGGAGAAAATAAAGTCTTAATAATCCATGAATTAAAGGAAATCAAAAAAGATAAGTTAAATTGTGTATGTATATATATATATATACACACACACATGTATGTGTGTTTTAGTTTATGTATGTGTATATATGCAGTATAGCACTCTATCCACTTTGCCAAACCATATCACTTCACATGACAACCATGAAATTGGAAGAGATAATAATAATTTTCTAAATTAATAAAATTCAGTGCTGATGTGAATATAATAAAACAGATGATTAGACTGTTGCATTATTATTGAAGGGACAAATCATTCCAGGCTTTTTGAAAAGCAATATAATGAGTTACAATAATGTGCACTCAGGGAACCCATAGTTCCATTACTGGAGCAATACACCAAAAAAAAAAATCTACGAAAATAGGAACAGTGTTTAACAAAATACAAGGGGAAATAAGGTGTTTATTGATTGACTAAAGAAATTACACTACAACAACAATGAATAAGAAGAATTAATAGAAATAGGAGACATAAAATACTACAAAGTGATGAAAGTAAAATTATAAGTGCAATACACATCCTACCTGCAATTATTTAATTAAATAAAACAAGAAAGACAATTATGTATATACATATATATACATATATATATATATATACATACACACATATATATGTATATATAAAAGGATAGGAACCAGAACTCTGATTTTACAAATGTAGGGATCTCCTAGGTGAGGAAACTCCCTCTACTAATGAAAGTCAGCATCTTCTCTGAAACTTATACTTGTAGAGAGTTCCCCAGAAGTTAAATGATATGCCCAAAGTCAAACTGTAAGGAAACTAGAAGCATCAGAGGCAGGACCTGAACACACAATCTTCTTGAGGCCAATTCTTTATCTACTACTATTATCTGTTTTCCTGTTGCCTATAAACATGCTCATGACTACATGATCTATAAAAATATCTCATTTGATTCAAACATCCCCACTTGCTATAATCATATATCTCTTTTCCCCTTGATGGCTAAACTCCTTGAAAAATATTCTTGTTTCCTTCCGTTATTCTCTTCTCATTCCATTCTAAGTACTCTGGAATCTGACTTCCAATCTCATTATTCAACTGCAATTGTTCTCCCCAAAATAACCAATAATCTGTTTTCTTAATTAGTTTTTTCAATCCACAAAAAAGTGCCTCATCTCACTCCCATCTTCCTTGTCCCCATTGATAAAAGAAAACAAACAAACAAAAATTACAAACTTGCATAGATACTCAAAACAAATTCACTTCTTGGCCACATTTTTTTAAAAGTCAATATGTACTTTGAATCCATTATAACTCTGTGAGGATTTGGGTAATGTGATGTATTATGAGTACTCTAGAATTGTGGTTAGTCATTGCATTGATTGGAGTTCCTAAGACTTTCAATGTTGTTTTATAATATTGTTACATATATTTTTCTCTTGGTTCTGCTCACTTCACTCTGAGTCAGTTCATACAAGTCTTCCCAGATTTCTTTGAAACCATAATAGTGGGGACAGTAGATATCCTTGTTTCACTCCCACACTTACTAGAAAAGTGTATTTCTATTACATGTGATGCTTGCTTTTAGGTTTAGATAGATGCTTTTTATGGTATTAAAAAATGTTCCATTAGCTGTGTGACCCTGGGCAAGTCACTTAACCCCATTGCCTAGCAAAAAACAAAAAAACAAAAAAACAAAAAAAAAACAAATAGTCCCTTACACAAACAAAATTGAGAAAGAGCAAATCAATGAATTAGGTATACAACTAAAAAAACTAGAAAAAGAAAATTTGAAAATCCTCAATTAAAGACCAAATTGGAAATACTGAAAATCAAATGAGAGCTTAATAAAATTGAAAGTAAGACACCAATTGAACTAATAAATAAAATTAGGAACTGGTTTTATGAAAAAAACAATAAAATAGATAAGCCATTGGTCAATTGGATTAAAAAAAGAAAGAAGAAAACCAAATTACTAGTATGAAAATAAAATGGATGAATTCACCACCAATGAACATGAAATTAAAGCAATTATTAGGAGCTATTTTGATCAATTATATGTCAATAAATCTAGCAATCTAAGTGAAATGGAAGAATATTTACAAAAATAAAAACTGCCCAGATTAATAGAAGAGGAAATAGAACACTTAAATAATCTTCTCTTAGAAAAATAAATTGAGCAAGCCAAGAAAAATTCTCAAGGATCAGATAGATTTCTAAGTGAATTATACTAAACATTTAGAGAACAATGAATTCCAATACTATATAAACTATCTGGAAAAAATAGATAAAGAAGGAGTCTTACCAAATTCCTTTTATGATACAAATATAGTACTGCTGCCTAAGACAAGGAAGAACAAAAACAGAAAAAGAAAACTATAGAACAATGTACTTAATGAATATTGATGCAAAAATTTAAAATAAAATACTAGCAAGGAGATTACAACAATATATTACAAAGATGACTATGATCAAGTAGGATTTATACTGAGAATTCAGGGCTTGTTACAATATTAGGAAAACTAACAGCAAAATTGACCATATTAATAACAAAACCAACAAAAATTAGATGATTATCTCAATAGATGCAGAAAAAGCTTTTCACAAAATATAACACTTATTCCTATTAAAAACACTAGAAAACATAGGAATAAATGGAGCTTTCCTAAAAATGATAACTAGTATCTACGACCATTAGCAAATATTATCTGTAATGGGAATAAGCAAGAAGCTTTCACAGTAAGATCAAGGGTGAAGTAAGGGTGGTCATTATCATCACTATTATTCAATATTGTGCTAGAAATGCTAGCTACAGCAATAAAAGAAAGAAAACACTGAAGGAATTAGAATAGGCAATGAAAAAACAAAACTATCATTCTTTGCAGATGATATGATGGCATACTTGGAGAATCCTAGAGGATCAACTAAAAAACTAGTTGAAATAACAATTTTAGCAAAGTTGCAGGATATACCATAAACCCTCATAAACCATCAGCATTTCTACACATTAATAACAAAGTCTGGCAACAAGAGGTAAAAGAAAAATTCTTTTAAAGTAACTATAGACAGTATAAAATACTTGGGAGTCTACCTGACAAAACAAACCCAGAAACTGTATGAACATAATTACAAAACACTTTTCACACAGAAGAAGTCAAATTTAAGCAACTAGAAAAATATTTGCTCATAGGTAGCCCAACCTAATGTAATAAAAATGAAAGTTCTACCTAAATTAATTTACTTATTCAATGCCATACCAACCAAACTACCAAAATTTATTTTATAGAGCTAGAAAAGGCATCCAGAAGAACAAAAGGTCAAGAATATAGAGGGAATAAATGAAAAAAAAAATGGTTTTGCTGTACCAGATCTCAAACTATATTACAAAGTGGCAGTTCTAAAACAATCTGGTACTGGCTATGAAATAGAGTTATGGATTACCGGAATAGATTAGGTATACAATATATTACTATGTAGTAAATGACCACCGTAATCTACTGTTTGATAAACACAAAGATTCAAGATTTTGGGACAAGCATTGCTGGAAAAACAGAAAGCAGTTTGACAGAAACTAGGTATACAGACTAACATCACACATCATGTAATAAGATAAGGTCAAAATGGGTAAATGATTTAGCCTTAATGGGTGACACCATCAGCAAATTAGGGAGGCATAAAATAGTTTATCTGTAAGATCTATGGATAAGGAAGAATTTATGACAAAACAACAGCATTATAAAATGTAAAATGGATAATTTTTATTACACTAAATAAAAAAGTTATTGCACAAACAATACCAATGTAGCAAAGATTAGAAGGAAAGTAGAAAACTGTGGGAAATTTTTTCAGGAAGTTTCTCTGATAAAGGCGTCATTTCTCAAATTTATATAGAACTGAGTTAAAATTTTAAGAATACAAGTAATTCCCCAATTGATAAATGGTCAAAATACATGAATAAGCAGTTTTCAAATGAAGAAATCAAAGCTATTTATGGTCATATGAAAAAATGCTCTCAATCACTATTGATTAGAGAATTAAAAATTAAAACAAATCAGAGGTACCACCTCCACACCTATGAGATTGGCTCATATGACAGAAAAGGAAAACAATAAATGTTGGATGGGATTGGGGAGAATTGGAACATTACTGTGCTGTTGGTGCAGTTGTGATCTGATTCAGCCATTCTGGAGAGCAATTTGTAACTATGCTCAAAGGACCATCAAATATGACCCTTTGACCCAGCATAGTACTAGTGCAGACCATCATTTTTCACTTATATGAGCATTCATCATTCTTTTCAATTCTCCTCCATCCTCTTCATGCACTTCTCTATAGGCTCTTCTCTTATTAAAAGTTTAAGAGTTACTTTTCCTTTGATGCTAGCCCTCAATTTGATTCAAGCACATCACACATTCCTTTCTATCTTTCTGCTACCTGCCCATTTCATGTATACTTTCACATTATCCCCCCCTCCACACACTCACATACCATTGATTCACCTGTGGGCTGGGTGTCACCAGGTTCTGTGTTCTAGGTCTGCAGTTTCATTGTTACCTCTACCAGACTTCTGCCTTCACCTTGTTCCTTTATGTACTTTTAGACAGAGGTTTCTTATCATTTTCTCTGCTGTCACTTTGCTGCTGTTGCTGTTCTTGGCTGCTGTCTTGAATCATTCCTCCTGCATTTCTGTTCTTTGGCGTTTAAGAAGCAAATAATCTCTACAGTTCTGATTTTATTTATGAAATGCTTGTTTATTATTGAATGGCCATCTTTTTTTTCAGTTCTTTTAGAAAGATTTACAAGGAAGGTCATTCTGGGCTGCATTCTGAGCTCCATTGCTCTTTGGAATACAGTATTCCATTCACTCCTATAACTCTCTGGGTGGGTGTAGTCTTGTGTTATTTGAATGTCCTTTCCTTTGTATTTGAAAGTCTTTCTCCTGATTGCTTGCAGAACTTGTTTTTTTTTCTGAATTGAATTATTAAATTCACACTATGCAACTTGTAATTTGCAACCTCGGATTTTTTTTTTCTGGAGGCCATCTAACAATTCTTCTAATTGGTATTTAATTTTGTTTGTTCAGAAGTTCTGGGAAGTTCTCTTCTATTACTTCCTGAATCATGGTATTAAAGGTTTTTTTTACTTTCGTCTGGAAGACCTAAGGTCTTTTCTCTATTCATGCTGTCTTCAAAATCAATATGTTTTGCTTGTGTAGTGAATATAGTTTCTTTTAATGCTACAGCTATTTGCTTCTCTTTTTTGTTTTTTTAATTTTTATTTATTTTAAGTTATGGAATAAAACAAGCATTTCCAAATCTATTATGTACAACTTGCTATTCCTTTAAAATATATTATAAAGTTATATAATTTTTTTTCTTCTTTCCCACCACCCTATCCTAGCGATGTCTACCATTACACACACACACACACACACACACACACACACACACACACATACACACATATGTAAAATCATTCTATACATACTTCTATTTATAAGTTCTTTCTGTGGATGAAGATAGATTTTTTTTCAAGATTGTGCTCAATTTCTGTGTATTTGTATTTCCAGGATTTTGTTTTTTCTTTGGTTTCTTTGGTAAGTCTTGCCATCACAGATTCCAGTTTTTCTATTTTATCCACTATGTTTGCTGTGCAGACCACAAATTCTGTTTTCATAGTTGTTATTTCTCCTATGAACCATCCAGGAACATTGTGTTGTGGTTCTACGTTCTCCTCAAATTCCACAGGATCTTCTGTCTCATTGCAGAAAATGATTTTCTTTTGTTTTGCAGTATTTATTCATAGATGCTGAACTCATTATGGGGCAGCTAGGTGGTACAGTGGATAGAGTTCTGGGTCTGGAGTCAGGAAGACTCATCTTCACAAGTTCAAATCTGGCTTCAGACACTTAGTATCTGAGTGACCTTGGACAAGTCCTTTAACCCTGTTTGCATCAGTTCCTAATTTATAAAATGAGCTGGAGAAGGAAATGGCAAACCACTCCAGCATCCTTGGAAAAAAAAACACCAAATGGGGTCACTAAAAATCAGACATGAGTAGAAAACTCCTGAACAACAAAGCTGAATTCATTTACTGCATCTGGAGGCTATATTTCTTGCTGCTATTAATGACTTACTTGTTGACTTACCTGCTTATGTCCAAAGTCTTTGAGTTTTCTTTTTCCTAGGATCTTTGATAATTTCAGACTTTTTCACCTTATTTCCCTTATTCCTCACTTCCTGAGTCTTTTACTAGCTTCCCTCTGATGGTGGTTTCCATTATAAAAGGGCTGTCTCGAGCTACCAAAAAATTATTTTTATAGAGCTATAAAAAATGATAACAACATTCATCTGGAAGAACAAAAGATCAAGAATACCAAGGGAATTAATTTTTAAAAATGTAAAGGAAGATGGCTAAGCTGTACCAGATCTAAAAGTATATTATAAAGTGGCAATCATCAAAGCTATTTGATATTGGCTAAGAAATAGAGTGGTGGATCAGTGGAATCAATTAGATACACAAGACACAGTAGTAAATGATTACAGTAATGTACTATATTTTTTAAAATATCTATCCATTTCACTTAGATTGTCAGATTTATTGACATGCAATTGGGCTAGATCTGAATTACTGCTTTAATTTCCTCTTTACTGGTGTTGAATTTACCCTTTTCATTTTTGATTTTGGTAATTTGGTTTTCTTCTTTCTTTTTTTAGAAAAATCTTTTAAAATAAAGCCTTTTAGGGGCAGCTAGGTGGCACAGTGGATAAAGCTCTGGCCTTGGAGTCAGGGGGACCTGAGTTCAAATTCAGCCTCAGACACTTACTAGCTGTGTGACCCTGGGCAACTCACTTAACCCCGATTGCCTCACCAGAAAGCAAAAAATAAAATAAAATGAATCCTTTTATAAATAAATCAATTGAATAAAGCCTTTAAAATAAGGGCTTATCTATTTTATTTTTTTCCCATATGATCAGATCTTAGTTTTATTTATTTTTTCAATAGTTTGCTTACTTTCAATTTCATTAATCTCTCCTTTGATTTTCAGTATTTCTAATTTGGTGTCTAATTGTGGATTTTAATATGTCCTTTCATTAGCTTTTTTAGTGGCATGTCCATGCCATTCATCTGTTCTTTCTTTATTTTATTGATATAAGCATTTAGAGATATAAAATTTCCCCTAAGTACTGCTTTGACTGTATTCCACAAATTTTGGTATGTTGTCTCATTTTTGTCACATTCTCTTTGATGAAATCATTGATTATTTCTATGATTTGTTGTTTGACCCACCTAATCTTTAGGATTTGATTATTTAATTTCCAATTAATTTTTATTTTTGCTTTTTTTTTTTTTTTTTTTGGTGAGGCAATCAGGGTTAAGTGACTTGCCCAGGGTCACACAGCTAGTAAGTGTCAAATGTCTAAGGCTGGATTTAAATTCAAGTCCTCCTGACTTCAAGGCCAGAGTTCTATCCACTGTGCCACCAATTAATTTTTAATCTATCTTTCCATCTTCCTTTATTAAGTGCAATTTTTATTATATCATGATCTGAAAAGGATGCATTTAAAATTTCTGCCTTTCTGCATTTGATTGTGAGGTTTTTATGGACAATTTTTGTGTAGGTGGCATGTACTGCTGAGAAAAAGTATATTCCTTTCTCTTCCCATTCAATTTTTTTCAGAGGTCTATCTTATCTAACTTTTCTAAAATTGCATAATCCTCCTTAACTTCTTTCTTTTTTATTTTTTGGTTAGATTTTTCTACTTCTGACAGGGGAAGGTTGAGGTTCCCCAATAGTATAGTTTTACTGTCTATTTCCTCCTGTAACTAATTTAATTTCTCCTTTAGAAATTTGGGTTCTATACCACTTGGTACATATATATTTAGTATTTATGTTTCTTCATTATCTATGATACCTTTTAGCAAGAAGTAGTTTCCTTCCTTTTCTCTTTTAATTAGATCTACTTTTGCTTTTGCTTTTGCTTTGTCTAAGATCATGATTGCTACTCCTGCTTTCTTTGTTTGAGCTGAAGCATAATAGATTCTGCTCTAGCCCCTTAGCTTTACTCTCTGTTCTCCTCTGCTTCAAATGTGTTTCTTGTAAATAATATATTGCAGTATTCTGTTTTTTAATCCACTCTGCTATCTGCTTCTGTTTTATGGGAGAGTTTATCCCATTTACATTCATACTTATGATTACTATCTGTGTGTTTCCCTCCATCCTACTTTTTCCCTGTTTACCTTTCTTTTTCTCTCCTTTCATCCTGTCATTCCTCACCAGTTTTTTGCTTCTAACCACCACCTCCCTCAATCTGCCCTCCCTTCAGTCAGCACCCCGCCTCTGCATTTCTTTTCCCCTTCCCCTCCTACTTTCCTATAGGGTAAGATAGATGTCTATACCTAACTGAGTATGTGTGTTATTCCCTCTTTGAGCCAAATCTGAGTAAATTTCAAACAATGCTCACCCCTTCCATTCTTTCCCTCTACTGTTAATAGACCTCTTCGTGTGATATAATGTACCCCATTCTTTTTTCTTTTTTAACCCCTTAATTTTTTTATATCATCACATCAAAGTCAACTTATACCCAAACCCTCTGCCTATGTAAATACTCTTTCTAACTGCCTAATAGAGATATGGTTTTTTAGAGTTGCAAGTAAAACTTCCCATGTAGGGATGTACAGAGGATGTATAGGATATCAGGGCAGTTTTCCTTGATAAGTTTTTGAAAGATACTGTCCAGGCTCTTTTTTTGATCATGGCTTTCAGGTAGTCTAATAATTCTTAAATTATATCTCCTGTATCTATTTTACAGGTCAGCTGTTTTTCCAACGAGATATTTCACATTGTCTTCTATTTTTTCATTCTTTTGATTCTGTTTGATTGATTCTTGATATCTCATAGCATCATTAACTTTCATTTACCCAATTCTACTTTTTAGGAATTATTTTCTTCAGTTAGTTTTTGTACCTCCTTTTCTATTTGGCCAATTCTACTTTTTTTTTTAGATTTCATTTTTCCCCAGTTGCGTGTAAAAACGATTTTTACCATTTGTTTTTAAAACTTGGAGTTCAAAATTCTCTCCCTTCGTCCCTCCCTACCCTTCCTCATTGAGAAGGCAAGCAATTTGATATAGGTTATATATGTGCAGTCATGCAAAACATTTCCCTAATAGTCATGTTGTGAAAGAAAACATAGACAAAAAAAAAAACCTCAGGAAAAATAAAGTAAACATGTAAACTTCAATCTGTATTCAGACACCATCAGTTATTTCTCTGAGGATGGTAGCATTTTTTATCACATGTCCCTCAGAGTTGTTTTGCATCATTGTATTGCTGAAAATAGCTAAGTCATTTACAGCTGATCATCTTACAATATTGCTGTTACTTTGTACACAGTACACTTCACTTTGCGTCAGCCTTGTAAGTCTTTCCAGGTTTTTCTGAGAGCATTCAGCTCACCATTTCTCATAGCACAATAGTATTCCATCAAAACCACAAACCACAATTTGTTCAGCCATTCCCCAATTGATGGGCATCCCCTCAATTTCCAATTCTTTGTCAGAAAAGAGATGCTATGAATATTTTCATACATATAGGTCCTTCTCCTTTTCTCTCTCTCTCTCTCTGGGGATACAGACATAGTAGTGGTTGCTAGGTCAAAGGGTATGCATGGTTTTATGGTCCTTTGAGCATAGTTCCATATTACTCTACAGAATGGCTGAATCAGTTCACAACTCCACCAACAGTGCATTATGTCTCATTTTCCCCACAACCCCTCTACCATCTGTCACTTTCCTTTTCTGTCCTATTAGCCAATCTAATAGGCATGAGATAGTACCTCAGAATTGTTTTACTTTGCATTTCTCCAAACAATAGTGAATTAGAGTATTTTTTTCATATGGCTATAGATAGCCTTGATTACTTCATCTGAAAATTGTTAATTTTTAAAATCATTTATCAATTAGGGAATGTTTCTTATTTTTATAAATTTAACTCAGTTTTCTATATGTTTGTGAAATGAGGGCTTTATCAGAGAAACTTGCTTCAAAATTTTTTTTCACAGTTACTATTTACTGCTAACTGTATTTCCCTCTATTCTATTTTACACCCTCCCCCATTTATTCTATTGTCTCTCTCACCCTGTCCTTCCTCAAAAGTGTTTTGATTCTGACTACCTCTTCCTTCAATCTGCCCTTATATCTATGTCCCTGCTCCCTTCACTTATTCCCTTCCCCTCCTACTTTTCTCTAGGGTAAGATAGATTTCTATACCCAACTAGGTGTGTATGTTATTCCCTCTTTGAGCCAATTCTGATGAGAGTAAGGTTCATTCCCCTTAACTCCCCTTTCTTCCCCTCCACTGTAAAAGCTTTTTCTTGCCTCTTTTACATGACATAATTTACCCCATTATACCTCTCTCTTTTCCTTTCTCCCAGTACATTCCTCTCTCACCCTGTAAGTTGATTGGATTTTTAAAAACTTTTTTAGTTATCATTCCTTTATATTCAACCCATACCTGTGCCCTCTGTCTAAAAGTATTCCTTCTATCTGCCCTAATAATGAGAAAGTTTCCGTGAGTTACAAGTATCATCTTCCCATGTAGGAATGTAAACAGTTTAACCTTATGAAGTCCCTTATGATTTCCCGTTCTTGTTTATGTTTTTATGCTTCTCTTGAGTCTTGTATTTGAAAGTCAAATTTTCTATTTAGCTCTGGTCTTTTCATCAAGAATGCTTGAAGTCCTCAGTTTCATTGAATGTTCATTTCTTCCCGGGTATATGATACTCAGTTGTAATCCTAACTTCTTTGCCTTCTAGAATATCATATTCCAAGTCCTCTGATCCTTTCATGTAGAAGCTGCTAGATCCTGTGTTATCCTGACTGTGGCTTCATGATACTCGAATTATTTCTTTCTAGCAGCTTGCAGTATTTTCTCCTTGACCTGGAAGCTCTGGAATTTGGCTAAAATATCCCTGGTAATTTTCATTTTGGGATCTCTTTCAGAAGGTGATTAGAGGATTCTTTCAATTTCTGTTTTAATGTCTGGCACTAGAATATCAGAGCAGTTTTCCATGATAATTTCTTTCTTTCTTTCTTTTTTTTTTTGCTTAGGCAATTGGGATTAAGTGACTTGCCCAGGGTCACACAGCTAGTACATGTCAAGTGTCTGAGGCCATATTTGAACTCAGGTCCTCCTGATTCCAAGGCTCTATCCACTGAGCCACCTAGCTGCCCCTCCATGATAATTTCTTGAAAGATGATGTTTAGGCTCTTTTTCTGATCATGGCTTTCTGGTAGTCCATTGATTCTTAAATTATGTCTCCTAGATCTATTTTCCAGGTCAGTGGTTTTTCCAATGAGATATTTCACATTGTCTTCTGTTTTTTCATTCTTTGGGTTTTGTTTTATTGTTTCTTGATTTCTCATAAAGTCGATAGCTTCCATTTGCTCAATTCTAATTTTTAAGGAATTATTTTCTTCAGTGAGCTTTTGTGCCTCCTTTTCTATTCGTCCAATTCTACTTTTTAAGGGGTTTTTTTTCTTCAGGGAATTTTTGTGTTTCTTTTTCCATTTGGCCAGTTCTGCTTTTTAAGGCATTCTTCTCTTTATTGACTTTTACTATTTGGCCTAGTCTGTTTTTAAGGTGTTATTTTCTTCAGTATTTTCTGTGTCTCCTTTACGAAGCTGTTGACTCATTTTTCATTATTTTCTTGCGTAACTCTCATTTTTCTTCCCAGCTTTTCCTCTACCTCTCTTACTTGATTTTCAAAACCCTTTTTGAGCTCTTCCATGGCTGACACCAATTCATATTTTTCTTGGAGGCTTTAGATGTAGGAGCTTTGATGTTGCTGTCTTCTGAGTATGTGGTTTTTGTTTTTTTTGGGGAGGGCTAAGCAATGGGGTTAAGTGACTTGCCCAGAGTCATACAACTGGTAAGTGTTATGTGTCTGAGGCCAGATTTGAACTCAGGTCCTCATGAATCCAGGGCTGGTGCTCTATCCACTGTGCCACCTAGCTGCCCCTCTGCGTATGTGTTTTGATCTTCCTTGTCACTATATTAACTTTCTATGGTCAGAATTTTCTTCTGTTATTTGTTCATTTTCCAGCCTATTCCTTGACTTTTAACTCTTTGTAAGAGAAGGGCCCACACTGTCCCAGGCTTCAGGAGTTTTCTGCAGCTGTTTTTAAAGACATCTCTAGGGATCTGTAGGTAATGAATTCTCCCAAGGTGGTATAATCGATGGAGAGGTGCGTTGACTACTCTCTTGGCCTGTACTCTGATCTGTGAGTGAACACAAGCACTCTTTTCTGCCCTGGAATTGTGATGAGGGTCCCTGCTTTACTGTGGCCACAAGCCCTAGTGTGCTAGTAGCTCCTCCTCACCCTCATCCTGTCTCTGTGCTAGCAAAGAGACCCCTGTAATCTCCTTCTGATCAGTTGTTAGAATCCCCTACCATCTGTCAGCTGAGAGCTCTGGAAGCAGCTACTGCCACTGCCACTGCTGATTCAGTAGCTCCCAAGGCATGTTCCTGGTTTGCTGGGGCTGGAGCTGTGTTGGTACGGCCTGCACTGTACTATGCTCCACTCTTACCCAGGTATGACAGACCTTTCCTGCTGACTTAAGTTATCTTTATTGTTTTGTAGGCTGAGAGATCTGGAAACTGCCACTGATGCCACTGATTCAGTTGCCCTGAGGCCTGCTCCTGGTTTGCTGGGGTCTGGTCTGCATTAGCATGTCTTGTGCTGGATTGTGCTCCTCTCTTAACTCTAGTGCAACAGACCTTTCCTGCCAAACTTCCAAGTTGTCTTGGGCTGAAAAAATGTTTAATTCCATCTTTTTGTGGGTTCTGCTGCTCTTGAACTTGTTTATTTGAATTTGAATTTGAATTATTGAATTATGTAAAGGTATTTGGAGGGGTTTGGGGGAGAACTCAAGAGAGTCTCGACCTTCACTCCACCATCTTGGCTCTGTCCTCTCCAATTCTACTTTTTAAAGAATTGTTTTCTTTTTCCAAGCATGATTCTCTTGCATCACTCTCATTTCTTTTCCCGATTTTGCTTCTACCTCTCCTTTTTGATTTTTAAAATCCTTTTTGAGCTCTTCCAAGAGGACTTTTTGAGCTTGAGACCAATTCATATTCTTCTTTGAGGCTTCACATATAGGTGTTGTGACATTGTTGACTACTTCTGAGTTTATGTTTTGATCTTCCCTGCTACCACAGTATCTCTCTATGGTCAGGGTTCTTTTTTGGTTTTTGCTCATTTTCCAGCCTGTTACATGACTTTTAAAGTTGTGCTCCACTCCTGGGGTATGGGGGCACTGTCTAAGCTTCTTGCACTGGGGGGCCAGGGACCTGGTCACTGGTTTTTTTGTGCCAGGGCCTCCAGGGCTGATGGTTTGCCCACTGAACTGGGGAGGCCCAGCATAGTTGGGCCCATTGTGCCAGGGGTTCTAGGGCTGGCAGTCTGCCTTCTATGGTGGAGCTGGAAGCCTCACAGCTGGGCCACTGTCTTGCTAAGGCAGGTCCTCAGTTTCTGAACTGTGCTGTAGCTAAGGGCCTCCTGCTGCCTTGCCTGGGCACTGTCTATGTTTGCCTGTGCTCCCCTTTTACCTAACTGAGACAGACCTTTCCAGAATCCTTCTAAGCTATCTTGGGCTGGAAAATTTTTTCACTCCATTTTTTTCTGGGTTCTGTTGCTCCAGATTTTGTTTAGAGGTTTGATTTAATGTTGTTTTAAGGGAAACTGGGGAGAGCTCAAGCAACCTGGTTTTTCTTCACCATCTTGGCTCTACCTTTCACCTTCAACATTTCTTACAGCACAATAGTATTCCATCATAATCACATACCACAACTTGTTAAATCATTCCCCTAAGTGATGAGCATCCTCTCAATTTCCAGTTATTTTCCATTTTTAAAAAAAGATATGCTATAAATATTTTTGTAAGTATGGGTCCTTTTCCTTTTCTTTGATGTCTTTGGGCTACAGTAGTGGTATTGTTGAGTCAACAGTATGTTCAAATGTGGCCTCAGGCACTTAATACTTACTAGCTGTGTGACCTTGGACAAGTCACTTAACCTCATTGCCTCATTCCCCCCCAAAAAAAACTTTAAAAAAAAAGAAAATGAGAAAGAAAGCAGCAAATTGGGAAAAAATGTTTACAGCAAATTTCCCTAATACAGATCTCATTTCTCAAAAATATGGATAACTGAGCCAAATTTATAAAAATAACATCAAAATGGTCCAAAGATAGGAACAGTTTTCAGAAGAAAAAATCAAAGCTATCAATAGTCTTATGAAAAAGTGTTCCAAATAAGTAATAACTAGAGAAAAACATATTAAAACAATTCCTGATTAGCATTTTGTAATATAGTTTCTCTGGTGAGAAATTAAGCTGACTTGGCATGATGCTTACAAACTGGCTCTATGTTCCAGCAGAGCTGCAGCACTTCAACCTCTCTCTCTTCTTCTCTCTCTGATCCTGCCCTTCCAAGCCTTTGCAGACCCACACTGAAAGAGCAGGCTTAATCTTTGAGTGATACAAAAATAAAAATAAAATTAAGGTTCTTAACTCATAAAAAATCTTGGTCCCAATAGCAATTCCAGAGCATGTGGGACTCTTTCCAAGAGACTGGGTCAACTAGAAGTCACCCCCTCATTCTCAGGTGAGAATTCAACTCTCCTGGGCAAAAATTCATTTAATTCCCTCAGTGGATAAGGGCAACTAACTGGAGTCTAAATAACATTTTCCAGATATATCTTTCTAGCAAGACACACAAAAATTTCTCCAGAGGTCTCTGTACCACTAGTAATCCCCTTTAAGGTCCAGCTAAAGGATTTCATAGAAAGCCAAGCAGTATAAGTCTGTGTGTTGAACTTGTATCTTGTTATGGTCCCCCAAACCACTTCACCAGTTAATATAGTAAGTAACCAGTGTAAGGTAACAACATATTTGAAATAGGAACTAAGCAAGTAAGGGGGCACATAGACATCACTTACCAAAACTGTCTCCTAAATTGAGGCCACATCTAGATGTGATAAATTAAGAGAAGCCAGTTAAGCCCCAATAAATAGCCCTTGATCTACAAGCTGAAGATAAGAACCTGACATGCTTAGTAAAACCAGAGAAACATTCTGTTAACAAGACCATCCTAAGGTGGCATTAATAACTGTAATCACATTGATATGCTAATGAGTCAACCCTAAGGTGACACAGATAAGATTTAGTTCATCCTCCTACTAGACCTTTTTAAGAACAGGACCCTAAAACCCTGCCCCTCAAACACTGTTGCATGCTAAGTGCTCCCAACATCTATTTACAGTTATTTAAGTGACTATATGTACCCCTCTCTCTGGGGTCTCTTTTCACCCTATTCCCAGTGGTGCTGTATGGTGCACCATATGCAGCTGTACTCTCTGTACCTTATTAAGGTGTGATTGCTGCATTATTCCCGACTTGCTGCCAATGTGATCTTTCCCAGAGAGTATTCAAACTGTGTTTTTTTTTTTGCCCTGATCAAAGTGAGTATCCCTTTGTGATTTCTTTCCTTAAAGCATAAGCTGGATACCCAGGCTGGGACATAATTTGTCAGTAGCCATACCTACTGTGGGAAAACATGGTGCCAAATAACCTACTGGTAGAAAAGCAAAGGCTGACAAAGGAATCCCATGCTCCTCTGGATAGGAACCTCCCCTCAGAATTGAGCTTAATAGAATGGTGTAGTTAAATATAACAAAGACATTATGAACATTTATCAGTTAAGCATCAGCATTTTACTAATACAAATTCCATATACTTTTAGGATCAATACTTGTATAAGAGTCAAAAACATAGCAAAAACAAAAAGTCAACAAATGCAGAAGTCTGCAAAAATCATACCAAGAGATAATTTGTAACTTGTAAACACATGCTGAGAAAAACTAAATGTATAATTACATCCTAAAAAGAGAAAAAAAAATGTTGCCAATTTTTCTCCAGTGGATCACCAAAATCAAGGTTTCTAATAAAAAAGTCCCAGACAAAAAAATCTCCCCAGAGGCTCCTTAAAAATGTAAAGGGCCCAATTTTATCCCAGACAAGGATCCATATGAAGTGGTGGCTCTAAGCTTGTTCTCTCATTTTTTTTTTTTTTGGCTAGGCAATGGGGTTAAGTGACTTGCCCAGGGTCACCCAGCTAGTAAGTGTTATGTGTCTGAGGCTGGATTTGAACTCAGGTCCTCCTGAATTCAGGGTGCTCTATCCACTGTACCACCTAGCTGCCCCCTTGTTCTCTCATAATGACCTTAGTGACATTATTCCCACCCCCATGCCAGGAATTCTAGGGTACCCTTGAAGGGTTGGAGTGTCTCTTCTCTCAGCTTCACTCTCATTCCAGTGTGCCCCTCCTCCACAGTTTGTTGCTGGTTCTCAATGCCTCAGTTCCATTTAAGCAATTCAATTAGTTTTTACATAGGGATATTTACTTTATAGCAAGAGGTACAAACAACTCCTCAACCCCTGGGGAGTACAATTTCCCCTAATATCACTTCTCATCCTGCATAGTGTTGGTTTCTACATAGCATTGGTCCCAAGTTCACCTCCAAATATGAGATGGCGACTGGATAAATCTGTGCCTCAGATACCCTGGGCCCTATAGGTCCTCAAGGTCATTCCTCTCATTTTACTTCCTTCTCAACCTTTTGGATTCTGACCTCATCCCTAAACCAGAACTGCTCTGTCCAAATTTACTAGTGATCTGGAGCCAAGATGGCAAAGTGATAGGAAACAATGCAGCCAGCTCCACTTTGCAAACTCCTCCAAAGTCAAAGTGAGCAAATTTTCTAACCCAGCTTGGCATAGGGAGACAGACAGGAAGGGTTGAATATGCCAGAGACAAAGTTGGTACAGGAGCAGGAAGCATGTGGAACCATCAAGTAGATGGAGAGGTCCTAGACTCACACCAGGGCTCCTCCAGACACATACTGGGGCTGCAACAGGAGCAAGTGCTAACTGCCAGATTTATTACCTATTACCCAATTTCAGGACACATGTACAGGGTGGACTAAGAAGGGGACCTTTGCACATAGCTGAGTATTCCTGAATAAAGAGGCCCTGTACAGTGTACCAGGAAATGAGGAAGTTCAGAAGCCTGCAACAGTAGAGATGTGCCTCAGACCCCAAGATCAGAGTAAGCTGTCACTTTCAACATCTAAGTCTGCAGAAGGATAACCAAGGTAGAAACTCTAGACCAAGGGGGAATCTATAATTCTACCACTTTGAACAAACTAATATAGGCTGAATCCAGCAGAAGTATATACTCTTGCATAGACCCAAACCCAGGTCTGAAATTTGCAAAGCACAGATAAGGAGGGCAGCAATTAGAATTTGTCCTGTATCAGACCTCTTTGAGAGCATTGAAAGCCTGTTAGTCCCCAACCTGTCCTTGATATCTCAGAATAAAAATACTCCAAAAAAAAAAAAATCACCAAAATCAGAAACAGGGCCAGCTTAGATCTTTCCTCCAGAAGTGTGACAGAGTTCAGCCCTAATATCAATCTGAATTCAGGAAGTAGGTTGGAAGAATGGGCAAATGAACAAACAAAAAAGCCCTGCCAAAGGAGCAATTTTGGTGGTAGACATGCTTAAGACATAAATATAGAAGCAGAGAATGACTCCAAAAAATCTATAAGCAATGCCTCAGAGGAAAACATAGTTTGGGCACAAATTCAATTAGAATTTCTAAAAAAGATGAAGCAAGATTTTTTTTAGAGTTGAAGATGCTTTTTAGAGAGCACTTGAAGAAAAAGTTAGGAAAAAAAATAAGAGCCATGGAAAAAAAATTTGGAAGGGGAATTCATAGCTTTGTACAAAACCTTGCCCAAGCAAAAATCTCCTTGAAAATTAGAATGACCAAATAGAAGCCAATAATTACATGAAGTAACAAGAAATATCAAAACAAAGTAGAAAAGCTGGAAAAAAAATAAAAGAAAATGTAAGGTATCTTAATAGTAAAAATAACCGATCTGGAAAACAGATTGAGGAGAAAAAAAATTTAAGTTACTTAAATTATCTGAACGCCATGACCAAAAGAAAGAGAGAGACAGAGACAGACAGACAGAGAGAGACTAGACATCATATTTCAAAAAATCTGAGACCTGCCCAGACCTCTTAGAACCATAGGGCAATGTGGAAATAGAAACATCAATCACCTCCTTAAAAAAAATTAAAACTTTTGGGACCATTACAGCGAAAATCCAGAGCTTCCAGGTCAAAGAAAAAATACAGCAAGTAGCCACAGTCAGGATCACACATGATTTAGCAGCCACCATGATAAAGCAGTTAAGGTTTTGTAATATGATATTTCTAGAAAGCAAAGGATTTGGCCTTGAATAACTTACCCAACAGAACCGAGCATAATGCTACAAGGTGGGGGGGGGGGAAGGGGGGGAGAGAGGCAGGGCAATGGACTATTTCTTATGAAATAGAGGAGTTCCAACCACTCTCAATAAAAAGACCAGAGCTGCATATAAATTTTGAAGCTAAAATACAGGAATGAAGGGAACCACAAAAAGGTAAATGTGAATGAACAATGATTAAAAACTAAACAAAGATAAACTGCTAACATTCAAATATGGGAAGATGATACTTATGTCCCTTTGGAATTCTACCATTATTATAGTCAATAGAGGGAGTCCAATGAGACAAGGCCTGGGAGTGTTAGTTATCATAGAAAAGAAGATAAAGAGAGGAGAAGAGGAGTAGAGAAGGAAGGAAAAGGAAGATTAGGGAAAATCACCTGACAACCAAAGTGATCAATTAAATATCTGGAGGGAGGGAGGGAGGGGGAACAGATGACATCTGAACTGTAGTCTCATCTGAACCGATCAAAAAAAAAAAGGAAGAATACACACACACACACACACACACACACACACACACAAAGTTGAGTATCAAATTTCACGCAACAGGGCAATAGAAATGAAAGGGGAAAACAGGGGGAATTAGGGGAAGGGTAGATTAAAAGAAGGATTACTTTTAAGCAAAACAAATTTTAAAGATGTTCAAAAATATTTATAGCTCTTCTGGAGGTGGCAAAGAATGGGGATCTAAAGGGGTGCCATAAATAAATTATTTCAAACTGATTGTCCTGCAAAAATCTCAAACTCAGTATGTCCAAAACAGAACTCATTATCTTCTCCCACAAATCTATCCCTCTTCCAAACTTCCCTATTTCTCTCAGAGGCACAACTTATTCTTCCAAGTTCCTAGCTTCATAACCTTAGTGTTACTCTCAACTTCCCACTACCCAGTTTTGCTGTTTCTACTTCAAAAACATCTCTAGAGATTGAATACTTCTCTCAATTCACACGTTTCCTCCTTAGTTCAAACCCTCAAAAGCTCTCATAGCCTCTTGTTTCTTAGCAGTGTTTTCCTGACAGAGCTTCTTTCTTCCCACCTACAATATGGAAAGGCTTTACCTAAAAAAAGGTAAAGTCTACAGGACCTAACTAGCTTACATCATTGGCCACAGTTTCCTTCCTGCCCCCAAGAAACCTGGCATAAACCTCAGACAAAGTTGCCCTTGGGCCCCGAGTAGCCCCTGGATTTCCCTGACACCGTATTCTCACTTAAGGGCAAAAATATCCCAGTCACATGGAATCTAGGTCCTTAAGTGGATTTCTTAATATCATATAAGTAACAGTAACCTACCCTATTGACCAGACACATTTCAATATGGAGATGAAGGGGGGCTTTGTCCAGAGAAGCTAAGTGCCACTGTATCCTTGTTGCATCCTTGCTGTTAGGACAAAATAAGCCACCTTGTGTTAAATATTCAATAACTTTTGAATGACTCCTTTCATCCTAACCTGGAACCTGTTGCCCACATTAAAGCTGTACACTGCATTTGGCATAATATATAAAATGGCCTTGCAGCTCTCATTGTGGTTGCGCTGGAGCCTTGCAAATACTACGGGCAGGGTGGGGATTGGGGGGAGTTAATTAGATGGCTATACATTGAATGGGTCCCTTTTGTAGGAGCCATCCTAATTGTGTATAGAGAGTCCTCTCTATGAGATAAGAAGTAAATTCCTGCTCAGACAGAAGTATTAATTCAGAGTATACTGGAAGAAGTTCCTTGAGTGGATAAAGAAAGCAAAGTCCAGGATTCCTTATTTGTTGTTGAATACTCTGCATAAGTTGGACTGTTAGCATACGACTGAAAGAAAACTGGGCCAGTATATTCATCAACTAGAAACTGAACTCTCAGCTTCCAGGGATCATGCAATGAAAGTCAAGGAGCAGCTACTGAGGTGATGGCTACAGAAGTAAAGGAGTCTCTCCTGACGGGAGCAGAGATTGATTCGCCCCAGACAGGAACCTCATGATCTCTGACTCAGAGATTTTGGTTCTTGCTAAGAATGAAGTCATGAGACAGAAGGAGAGTAAACTTGGGCTAGAGATTGGGGGACTCCTAGGAAAGATTCAGACTTATCCTATCCCTTTGCAGACTCTAGGGTAGCAAGCTGTGGATAGGGACAGGATAGAGACTGTGAACTCCTCTCACTTAAGCTTCTTTCCAGAGTCTCTCTCTCTCTCTCTCTCTCTTCAGTGACCTAAATGTATAAATTAACATTATACATTTTCCCTCTCAAAGCTAAAAGCCAGAAGAACTAAAAAGATTGAAGAAACTGGATCTTATGTGTGTAGTCCTTGTTTCCTATGCTAGATTATATGCTCCTTAAGGGCAGGGACCATTTCTTAGACTCTGTTGTATCCCACATAATATTTCAATGAACCCTTTAACAGGTGTGTGGATAGATTTAAGGGAGTTTGTGAATTTGGATGGAAAAAAACAAATCTTTATTTTTTACTAACTTCTAGCTATAATTTAGCATTTCTTTGATTATGAGGGTAGACACCAAAATTATTCCAAGAAGGGGTCCATAGGTTTCACTAGACTTCGAAAGGGCCTATGATAAAAAAAGAGTTAAGAATCTACCTAGATAATGAGAATACACAAACATTCTCTAAGCACTGTATGCAGTGTGGTAAGCATTCTATTGATTTCTTTTCCGCTAAAGTCTATTAAATTTCCAGTTTAATATGCCTACATTCAACCTGGACTGTTCCAAATAGAATTATGGAATGAGAGGGAAGTATGAGGGTGGAAAGGAAATGAGGCATTCTATGTTTGGAGAAGGATACCAAGAGTTACAGCTTAAATCAAGACTAACAAGCTCCTTCAGCCTGCACAATTAATTAAGAGAAAGCAACAGCCTTTTTTCTTGGAAAGAAAGAAATAACTTACCTATTATATATAGCAAGGCACTGTGCTAAGTGCTTTACAAATACCATCTCATTTGATCCTCATAACAAACCTGAGAGGTAGATAATGTTATTATCTCCTTTTTGCAGGTGAGAAACCTGAAACGACAGAGAATAAGTGACTTGCTTAGGGTCTCATAGGTAGTAAGTGTCTGAGGCCAGATATGAATTCAGGTTCTTCTGACTCCAGGCTTAGCATTGTCTTGACTGTACCGTCTAGCTTCTACAGTTCATCTGTTGGGTTTAGTCATAGCACACAATCATATTCAGTAGGTTTTTTTAATATTATTGTTTTCAGTTGTAGGGGACATCAGGTAATTAAGATAAGTTGGATGATAAATCCCAGAATTGTAGTGACAAGTTAGAACACAGGCAAGTCAAATCAAGAAGTTACGGCTTCAAAAATTGGGTTGAGTCAAGATAATCAAAGCCTGCTGAGGTTAACTAGGACAAGGTCTGGAGCTGTGGGTTGCAATTAGAAAGCTAATCTGGATGAACAGGATTGTTAAGTTTCAAGCAGCTACAATGCACTAAGAATCTATGTGAGTATGTGTTATGTGTGAGAGAGACAGACAGACAGAGACAGAGACACACAAAGGGACAAAGATAGAAACAGATAGATCCTTTTGATTTGTTGGTAAGGTCATGGACATCCCTTGACCATTGACAGTCTTAAAGAGATGGGACACTAGTGGTCTAAGACATGACATCAGGGAGAAGTTATATTACATTCCTGAAAAGCCTACCTCTTGACCTCATATTATGAGGATTTGCCTAGTCTGCTCTTTAGAGATAGTCCAGCACTGGTTATGTAAGATATTAACCAAAAGACCCTTTTAGCCATTAAGAATTATTATCAGGGATCAACTCCCAAGACCTGTTTTTGGTCTCTGTCTTCACTGACTGAAAACTAATATATAAATGCTCTCACTTGAGTAGCTGTTATTGCTAGCTTGGATGCTTTTTTGTCTCCTGCTATGAATCAGACTACAGTCCTGAATAATTTATGTGAGGCATGTCATGTCCTGTTTTAGCTTCTCTTCAACTTATAGTTTCACTTATTCTGCCCTTCAAGTATTTATAACTTGATTATTTCAAAGACCTTAAATACTACATAAGTAGCATCACACAGAATCTAAGGTCTCAGGATAAACCCTTAAATTTACAGACACAAAAGACAAAAGAAAGGAGACAGAAGCTTTCAGAAGGGAAGCAAGGAAAGTTTGACAGGGTGTCTTGCTTCTCATGCACAGGCCTGCTGGCATTCAGGCTGACTAATTTCACTGTGTCTTAGCTTGTTGATTAAAAAGAACAAATTTGACCTGAGGCCTACTTTTCAAATAACTTGTGAAGCCTCATTTACATTCATCTTAAGGTGCACAGTAACTTCATGGGGGTTAAATAGCTACTCAAAACAAAGAAAATGGAGGGCATATTAAACACAATACTTTTACAACAAATACATATCAAACAGCAAATAGCTAGGCATGAATGAGACATAACCTTGTAGAACAATACTATTCAGGAAAACTAATAACTTCATGTCCCCATCATTTCTCCAGGTATCATTTAGAATCCTTCCCTCAATAAGTGAGTGAACTTGAATTAATTAATATCTTGTGAGAAATATTTTCTGGAGTCTTCAAAATTGAAGAAAATTGTCCTCCCAGTGGTTTAGGCTCAAAAGAACATCTCAAAAGACTATTTGTGTGGCTAATGGCCTTAATATTTTTTGTAAAATATGAGGCAATGTGAGAGAATGCAGGTTGGGAGAAGAGTCATGGGAGTTTGAGGAGGGATGAAAAGGTTTGGAAGAGCCTCTAAGGAGAGTGGGATAATGAGCAGATAAGGGGGCATAGTATGATTGACAGTGAGGGTCTAAATTTGCAGTGGACCCAGTCAGAATGGTTGTGTGATTTTCTCCACCTTCATTCAGCAGTACATGTGTAGGAATGATGACAACAAATGGTGGAAGTGATTCGAGGCTAAGGCTTTGCTGGGCATAATCAGCAATATGAGAAGGGGGCTAGGGCTTGAGACTGTTTCAAAGATTTGGAGTTTGTAGAGGACAAAAGTAGCATAGCAAAGGTTGTCCTATACTTATTGGACTGCTTGAATGAGCTCCTAACAGTGTATTTATACGATATGTATCCTGTATATTATAAGTACAAAACAAGCAGAAAAAGCAACAGTTCCAATTAGTAAGCATGTGATTGAGGTTGTATGAGAGGACCTGCTCCAGGTGTGTGAGTATAGTAAATTCCTGACAGACACCAAAACATGAGTATAATTCTTGTTACCTGTTTAATCATAATGAAATAGGAAGGAAGTATGGTAAATTGTATGCTGATCTGTGGAAGAAGCATGGATTATTCCACATGGAAAGCTATAGACATTTTATGTAAATTGATACAACAAAATCACTTTCTCAGCCATTCATCCAACACTAAACCAAATGACAGGACAGACTTCTCCTTACTCCTTCATCCTTAAGCATTAACCTTTAGATCTCAAGGACCTGTATCACCATCTTCCTCTCCATTCTAACTCCTTCCTGTGTATTAGGGGGCTTTAATGTACATATTGCTGCTCCCTCACAATCTTTAATTCCCATTTACTCAAATTCCTTAAACACCTCAGTCACATACTACTGGAAATATCTTGCTGTTACCCATGAATATCCAGTTCCCTAATTAGAAACTCTGACACTACTCTATCTGACCATAACTTCCTATTATTCTACCTCTCCCTATGTTTCAAGACTGTGAAACCTCTTTACCCTCATTGACAACTTCAACTCCTTTACCCCTTAGCACATTCTCAGGCCATAATCCCTGCCCTGACTTCACTTTTCTCTCTTTTAAATCTCAACTAAATAGTTAGCTATTTAAACTCTATGAAGTCCTCCACTCTTGAATCCTTTGCCCTCTTTGTTCTATTACTGTGCTTCTCTTGTCAAACCCAGATTACTCTCAAGTCAAGTCAAGTCAATAAGCATTTTTAAATCACTTTATTATATGTCAGGCACTGTGTTAAGTTCTGGGAATATAAATTGAGGCAGCAAAAAAAATTGTCCTCAAGGAGTTTATATTCTAATGGGGGAATACAACACATAACTTACTACTTTAGTCAACTAGCATGCTTCCATGAGCCAGCAGTGGTTTTGCTGGCAGGTTATTTTCCCAGTTACCTTGTATAGCAGTCATGACGGTAGCACCCTATTCTACTGTGTAGTACTGGGGTGGAAGAAGTTACTCATTCTAGTTTTTCATTTTTTCATTTGATTTCTTGGTCATTATTCACTGTGGTGTAAATTTCAATCAGTGATTCAATAAGCATTTATTAAGTGCCTACTTTGGTTGACACTTTTCTAAGCACTGGGAATACAAAAAAAGGCAAAAGATAGTGGTTGCTCTGAGGGAGCTCAAAATTGTATGGGAGAGATGACACATAAACAACTGTGTATAAGCAAGCAATATACAGGGCGAATAGGAGATAATTAACAAAGTCACTAGAAATAGTGGGGTCAGTAAAGGTTTCTTGTAAAAGATGGGATTTTATCTGAGATTTTAAGGAAGTCGGGAAAGATAGGAAGTGGAAATGGTGAGGGATAGTATAACAAACAACCAGGGAAAATGCCCAGAGCTAAGAGTGGGGTGTGTTGTTTGAAGAATAGCAAGGGGTCTGGTGTCACTGGATTGAAGAGTACATGGGGGAAGGAGAGTAAAGTGTAACATTATGGAAAATTTAGGGAGAGGGAGGCTAATTTAGGAATGGTTTTTGAATGCCAAACGGAGGATATTATGATTGATCCTGGAGATGATAGGGAGCCACTGGAATTTATTGAGTAGAGGGGGTTAACATGGTTGGTTGGAGTTGCACTTTAGGAAAATCATTTTGATAGATGAATGTAGGATAGAATGGAGTGGGAAGAAAATTGAAAGAAACAGGCCAATAGGCTATTGAAATTAACCAGGTACAAGAAGATGAAAAGATGGGGTAAAAGAGTGAACAGGGTATACTGAGAGCTATTGCAAAAGTGAGATCCACAGGCCTTGGCAACAGATTAGATATTGTGTGTGAGAAATAGTGAAGAGTAGAGGATAATACCTAGATTGTGAGCCAGGAACCTGAGAAAATGATGGTGCCGTAAATACTAACAGGAGAGAAGAAGAGTCAGACTTTCCTTTGATCCTGTACCTTCCCTCTCCCACTGCTCTTGTCCCCTAGGAGAGGTGGCAAGGACCCAGATCTGGCCAACTTCCACCTGCATCAGCACTAGGCAACTTACATCTCCTGTGGCCACCTTGATCTCCCAACCATATATGGAGAATCTCTACTGCAAAGAATAACTTTCTCTTTGACCTCAGTCGTTCCATCTCCTGCTACTCCTTTGAAGAAAAAGAAAATCAGTGGAGGTGGGGTTTCCTTTCCCTACTGTGAAGGTTTGACTTCCATTTCCATTCCACTGTTTCCTGCCTAATTCTTCAGCCTTCATAACAAAGAGGAGTAATGAAACAGGTACTCTCATCTGACCATCTATCTGACTGAGTGCCTTCCATCTCATGCTATTTGTTTCCATCTTGTCTCCACTCTCCTTTGAGAGCAAAAGTGATGCCTTCCACTCAATGATAAACATTCATATACTCCAGTCATACACATCCCAAGGATTCTGAACCACTGCAAGTTATCATCCAAATCCCTTTCCCCACTACCTCATTCCTTATTCTCACCTCCTCACATTTCTAACTTCCTTTCAAACATCTTGAACCAGATTTCCAGTAGACATTTGAAACTCAACATGTCCAAAATTCATCATGTCCAAAATTGAACCTTGCCCACCTCCTATCTTCAGTATTACTGTAGAGGACAACACTATACTTCTAGTCTCTCAGGCTCACAAGCTAGGTATCAATCTTGCCTCTTCACCATCTCTCACACACCCCATATATCCAATCTGTTGTAAGGCATATCAATTTCACCTTTGCAACATCTCTTTAATATGAGCCCTTCTCTCCTCTGATGCAGTCACCACTGTGGTGCAGGCTCTTATTAACTCATACCTGGACTATTGACTGCTGGTGAGTCTGCCTGTCTTAAGTCTCCCCACTCTAATCTATCCTTCATTCATACACCAAAGTGATTTTCCTAAAGCACAGGTTCAATTGTGTCACCTCTCCTCCCACTTCTTCCCTCCCTCCTTCCCTCCCTCCCGATAAACTCCAGTTCAACTCCCGAAATTTTCTTTGTCTATTCCTCATGTCCAGAATGCTTTCCCTCTTTATTTCTGCTAACTTCTTTTCCTAGCTTCAAGTTCTAATTAAAATTTCATCTTCCACAGGAAGCCTTCCGGAACCCCTTTTAAGTCTAGTGCCCTCTTTCTTAATTATTTGCTATTTATACTGTATATAGTTTAAACAAACATTTGTTTGCAGGTTCTCTCTCCCAATACATTGTGAGCTCTTTGAGGGCAGTTACTTGCCTCTTTTTATAAGCCCAGCACTTAGCATAGTGCTTGGAACAGAGTTGGTATAAAGGGAAAAATCAATTATCAATGCCTTGAGTGTTTCACCTTGCTTTTCTTTGTAACCATTTATCAGCTACAATCATTTCTAATAGGATAAGAAGTGATTGTGTGATTTATAGTAAGAGCATAGCCCTGGGTGGAAAGCTATGTAACCAAAACTATGGTGTAGTACCAGGGAAAGCCTGTATTACTTAACCTTAAGAGTGTGGCTATTGGGGCAGAGCCAAGATGGTGGAACAAAAGCAGGGACTCACTTGAGCTTTTCCTCAAACCCCTCCAAATACCTATAAAAATTACTTTAAACAAATTCTAGAGCAGCAGAACCCACAAAAAGACAGAGTGAAACAAATTTCCAGCCCAAGACAATCTGGAAGGTGGACAGGGAAGCTTTGTTGCACCAGGGTGAGAGACGAGTGCAGTCCAACACAAGCTTCGCCAGCACAGAATAGTTCCCAGCAAACCCAGAGTAGGCCTCAAGGGACTGAATCACTGGCATCTGTGGCAGTTTCAAGACTTCTCAACCCACAAACACCAAAGACAACTTGGGAGGTCAGTAGGAAAGGTCTATCAGACCTGGGTGAGAGAGGAGTGCAGTCCAGCTGCAGCCCCAGCAAAGCCCTAGGGCAGTGGTAGCAGTGGCAGCAGTGGCTGCTTCTGGAGCTCTCAGCCCACAGATGGCAAGGGCATTGAACAAGTCATCAGAAGGAGATTATAAGGGTCTCTTTGCTGGCACTGAGGCAGGATTCTGTTGCTTTGCCCATACTTGGATCTGGGTGGCAGTCCTGGGGTAAAGAGGAGCACTGGCATAGCAGAGCTTGTGGCAATAGTGAGGATGGAACCCTCCTCATAGTTCCAGAGCAGAAAAGAGTGCTTATGGCCACTTACAGACCAGAGCCCAGGATAGAAGAGTAGCAAACACCACTTCTTATATCATACCACCTTGGAAGAACTGAAAATTTACAGGTCTCTAGAAGTATCTCTGAAAATAGCTGCACAAAACCTCTGAAGCTTGGGATAGTGTGCCCTCCACACTGGAAGTAGAGCCCTGCCTTAAGAAAGAATTAAAAAGTCAAGTAATTGGCTGGGAAAATGAGCAAACAATGAAAAAAAACTCAGACTATAGAAACTTACTTTGGTGACAACAAAGATCAAAACATACACTCAGAAGAAGACAAACAAAGTCAAAGCTCCTACATCCAAAGACCCCAAGAAAAATATTAATCGGCTTCAGGCCATGGAAGAGCTCAAAAAGGATTTTGAAATCAAGTAAGAGAAGTAGAGGAAAAATTGAGAAGAGAAATTAGAGTGATGCAAGAAAATCAGGAAAAATGAGTCAACAGCTAGCTAAAGGAGACCCAAAAAAATATTGAAGAAAATAACATCTTAAAAAATAGACTAGGAAAAATGGCAGAAGAGGTCCAAAAAGTCAATGAGGAGAAGAATGCTTTAAAAAGCAACATGGGCCAAATGGAAGGAGAGGTCCAAAAGCTCACTGAAGAAAATAATTCCTTAAAAATTAGAATGGAGCAAATGAAAGCTAATGACTCTATGAGAAATCAAGAAATTATAAAACAAAACCAAAAGAATGAAAAAATAGAAGACAACGTGAAATTTATTGAGTATAATAGATTGTAATAATTTCTTTGATTTTCCTCTACTTCTCTTATTTGATTTTTAAAAGCATTTTTGTTACTTTTTATCACTTTCTTTAGCTCTTTTTGGACTTGAATCTAATCTGAATTTTTCTTTGAGGTTTTGCTTGTAGTTGCTTTCATGTAATTGTCTTCTTCTGAGTTTGTACCTTGGGGCTTCCCTGACACCACAGGAGCTTTTTATGGTCCTGTTCATTTTTTGTTTGTTTGTTTGTTCGTTTTTCCAGCCTATTTTTTGACTGATGTTACATTAAAGTTGCCTCTGCTCACTTCTGGGGTTTTCTCAGGGAGGGGATATTTGGCCTTTGTCTTTTATATCTTTCTTCTACTTTTACAACTCAGTGGGGGGGGCCTTTAAATTTTTGATGCTTCTAAAGTGGTGTGATTGGGGAAGAGTCACTGCCTTCCTACTCTTTACTGTGGTCCTTACACGGGTAGGGCCCATATTCCCTTATGATTGTGATTACTCCTCTCCACCATGGAACTGTGACCCAGAAGTGGATAATGGGCTACAGAGCTATTAGATCATCTGTAACCTGGAACTGGGTAGTGGGTAACAGAGACTTCAAATGTCATCCATTGATACTTCTATTACTATTATGAATTTCCTGGAATCTCTTTCTGACCAGGTGTTCAATTTCCTTATCATCTCTAGCTGATAGGTTGTTCTTTGGTGCTGCCACTGTCATCACCACCCTGTGCTACTTCTGTCACACCATGCTTCTGGTCTACAGACTTCTCTGTTTTCTTTCACTGTCATGAGCAGGAAAAATAACTCACCATGATTTTTTCTTGACTTTCCCTGCTCAGAGTTCAGTTGGGTATTTTTTAAGGTATTGATGAAGGGAAGTGTCAGGAGAGCTTACCAAAAATTCTGCCTTCACTTTACCATCTTGGCTCTACCCCCAAAGTATTGTGCTATAGAAAAAAAAATATTGAAATTCATCTGGAGGAACAGATCATCCAAAATCTTAAGGGAATAAATAAAATGGAAAAGTCCAATTAATAAATGGTAAAAGATATGAAAAGGTAGTTTTTAGAGGAAACTAAAGCTATCAATGGCCACATGAAAAAAAATGCTCTATATCACAAATAATTAAAAAAATTTTACATTAAAACAATGAAGCCCCACTTCACACCAATCATTTTGCTAAAAAGTTAATTTTTAAAATGACAAGTTCTGGAGTAGAATCTAGGAAAATAGACACATTTATGCAATATTAATAAAGCTGTGAAGTGGTCCAGTCATTCTAGAAATTTAGAACCATTACCTGTTAACAAAGCTATAGTGCTTCAATTATACCCAAAAGAATAAGAATGGAAGAGAAAAAGAATCCATATGTACAAAAATATTTATATAGCAGCTCTTTTCAGTTTAGCAAAGAGTTGAAATCTAAGGAGATACCCATCAATTTGAGAATAGCTGAATAAGTTATAATATATGAATAATATTGTGCTACGAGAAATGAGGAAACTGGTGGTTTCAGAGAAATCTGAGAGTATTTGTATGAACTGATGTAGAATGATGTGAATAGAACCAGGAAAATAATTTATACATAACAACAATATTGTAAAGTAAAATAACTTTGAAAGACTTAAGAACTTTGATCAACAAAACAACCAACCACAATGCTAAAGGATGTGTAATGAAATACCACCAAATTGAGAAGGTGAAAAAATTTGAAATTTTAAAAGAAGTGAGAAGGAAGGGGGCCATGTAGCATCGGATCTCAAGCTATACCAATAATCATCAAAATTACTTGGTGCTGATTAAAAAATAGAGAGGTGGAATAGGTTATATCAGTGGAATAGATTATATACCCAACAAATAAATGCAAAAAAAAAATCCAACATGGTAGTATAGTGTTTAAAAAAAAAAACAGCTACTGGGGTAAGGACTCAATAATTTTGAAAAATTGCTGGGGAAACCAGAAAACAGTTAGACATAAATTAACCATCTCATACCACATACCAAGATAAGGTGCAAATATATACATGACATAGATATAAAAGGACACATCATAAACACATTAGAGGAGCAAAGAAGAAATTTTCTGTCAGATTTATGAATAGGGGAAGACTTGATAACTAAACAAAAAATAGAGAAGATCACAAGAGATAAAATGGACAATTTCAATTTCCTAATATTAAAGTTTATAAACAAAAATTCAGCTTACACCAGAAGGGAAATAGTTAACTGTGAAAAATGTCTTTTTAGCAAATGTCTCTGATAAAGGTCTCATTTCCAAAATATATAAGGAACTGAGTCAAATTTATAAAGAACCATTTCCCAATTGATGTGATTGAAGGATATGAACCCACATTTTTCATGAGAAGAAATCTATTCTAAATGTCTATCAACAGCAGTATTTTTTAAAAGCTCTAAATTTTGAATAATTAGAGAAACAGATATTAAAGCAAGTCTGAAGTTAAAACTACTCATGCCCAACATATTGGCAAAGATAACCAAAAAGAAAAATCATAAATGTTGTAGGGGATTCAGGAAATTAGGCACATTAATATACCATTGGATCCCCAATTGATAAATGGTCAAAGGATATGAACAAGAAGTTCTCAGATGAAGAAATTCATCTGAGTCATATGAAAAAATGCTCTAAATCACTATTGATTAGAGAAATGCAAATCAAAACAACTCTGAGGTACCACATCACACCTATCAGATTGGCCAACATGACAAAACAGGAAAATGATAAATGTTGGAGAAGATGTGGGAAAATTGGAACACTAATGCATTGTTGGTGGAGTTGTGAAGTGATCCAACCATTTTGGAGAGCAATTTGGAACTATGCCCAAAGGGCTATAAAAATGTGCACGCCCTTTGACCTAGCAATAATACTTCTAAGGCTATATCCCAAAGAGATTATACAAATGGGAAAAGGACCCACATGTACAAAAATATTTATAGCAGCTCTTTTTGTAGTGGCAAAGAACTGGAAACTGAGAGGATGCCCATCAATTGGGGAATGGCTGAACAAGTGTAATGGAATACTATTGTGCTATAAGAAATGATGAGCAAGTGGACTTCAGAAAATCCTGGAAAGACTTGTATGGTCTGATGCTGAGTAAAGTGAGCAGAACCAGGAGAACATTGTACACAGTAACAGCCATGTTGTGCAATGACTAATATTGATAGACTTAACCCTTCTCAGCAATACAAGTATCTAAGACATCTCCAAAGGCCTCATGATGGAAAATACAATCCACAAAGAAGAAAGAACTACGGAGTTTGAATGCAGATCAAAGCATACTATTTGCTATTTTTTTCTTCTGTTGAGTTTTGTTTCCTCTTTCTGGTGGTTCCTCCTATTGGTTCTAATTCTTCCTTACAACATTACTAATGTGAAAATACGTTTAATAGGAATGTATATGTACAGCCCATATCAGATTGCACGCTGCCTTGGGGAGGGAGGTGTGGACAGAGAAGGAGAAAAATTTAAAACTCATAAGCTTATGGAAGTGATCATTGATAATTCAAAATAAATTAATTTTTAAAATTAAAAATAAATAAATAAATAAATAGTCTTTAGTGACTACCAAAAAAAAAAAACAAATAAAAAATTCAGACTCTCAGCAAAATTTGACACCCTTATTCTTTGTATAATCTCATGCCCATCTATGCATGTGAAAGTTTCTCAAAGTCTAGCTAAGGCTATCAGAAGCAGTCCCCTATCTCTATGTGAATAGTCCCAAGGTCACTTATGGGATAAATCAGGCTCTCTCCCCATTTGTTTTCTCTCTCCTTTAAACAACTATAGTGCTCAAAAATAAGAACCACCTGCTTTAAATTAATTCAGTTCTAGAAGCCCAGAAGGATTAAATCACTGGATTAAGGTAAATTATGGGTATAATATCTATATTACTATTTGTAGATTATATCTATATTTTCTGAAGAATTATAATAAATAAGAAGAGTCAGTGGAAAAGTGGAGACTGACATATGTTGCTCCAATTTTCAAATAGGACAAAAAAGTGGATTTCAGAAACTATAGATTTTATGTTAATCTCTGTAAAAATTTGTGGAAAGAATTCAAAGCAAATGGCTTCTGTACAATAATTATCAGAAAAAGTACTCATTCAAATTGCTGCAGGGTCACAAGTCATAAGAAATTAGCATAAGTTCATTTAAAAAGTCATGTCAAAGAACTTCCAGTTAAAACAATGATATATAAGTTTGGAAAAGAGACCATTTCTCCCACAAGGAATATCTCCCACCCAGAGAATATCTGAAAAGGACCCTAGAGAGAGAAAATCAAAGAGAAACAGAAGTAAACTATTCCATCTACTTAAGAATTACACAAAAACAGAAATAAACTCTTTCTTTCAGTAGAAAGCCACACAAAAATATAGCCAAGAAGCCAGCAAAAGTTGGGGGAAAGGTTACACCAAGGAAGCATATGTTATCTAGTTATCCATTCTGAAGACTGTGGGTCTTGGAAGACAGATCATGTCAGAGAAACCATTGTAAAGTCCACACAACAAACATAAATCCATCAGACATTCCAAATGAGATCATTCCAAGGGGTTGTGAACCAGTAGGAGAACCAGTATTGAGAGGTTTAAAGTCAGATCCTAGGTCTTGCTCTATCAGAACAGAAGCAGGGATATAATAATACCACTATGCAGGGAGACAGGGCCCAACTATGCATTTTTTCCGAATGTAGGAGTCACAGCAAAAGACAGGGCCAACTCAGCACCAGGGTGCCTAAAGATATCATTAGACCAGAATAATATTCAACATTTTAAAAAAATATTCAACATTTAGTGTGATCTGTCAAGGACATATTGGTTCCATTGGGATGGAACCAATCCACGACTGAGGATGGGAAAGAAACAGAGATAGGCTAAAGTAAGCATTGACAGTGGGCCACCCAAAAAACAAAAACTAGAACTATAAGTAAACAGATGAAAACACCAAAAGCAATGAAAAAATATTATGGGTTAAGAGATCAACAGATTAACCCAGAAGAGTAACACAAAGCCTCAGAGGAAAAAAAAATACAGATCTTGATATTAAGGTATCTGTTTTTGTTGCCCTTCTGTCTCTTGTCATCCTCCCATTACCCAAAATGGGGAGATGACCATGAGCACTTGACCAACAAGTAGCCCTGCTTACCAGCCTGTGGCCTGCCTGCCTACCAGCCCATCAGCCCATGTAGATGTTTTGACATTTACTTATCAGCCCAACCCACAGGTCTGTTCATTGGCTTGATAGAACCTCCTGAAATGTCAAGATAGGATTGTCAAGGACAGTTCATTAACCCATTTGTCAAACAATGGGATTCTGTATTTTGTGTAGGCTCTTCTGGAGGGACCAAGGGCAAGGTCTATCAATGAAGTTCTGTATTTTTAGTTTGCTTCATCTGTATTATCAGGGTATCAACACTATAAAACTAAGACCCTGGAGGAAAGGGGCAACTCAGATCATGAGGAAGATCTGAAGTCCACTACATTAGAGGGGGCCATGGATTCTTTAAGAAAGTGTCATTGGGTCAGAGCCAATGTCAGTTTCTTTTACTGTAGGTTAGATAATTTGGACCCCACACAACATCATCCCTTTCACTTGTGCTATTATAAGAACCAGCAGCTGCCTCTCTGCCTTTCCAAAAAATTAAGAGGTAGATATTTAGTTGCTGAATGTATCAGTCCAATTTATCTTCATTTATAATATGGTGGTAGTCAAACTTATCTAGTACAATGGTACTAGACAAAGAAAAATAATAATAATAATAATAATAAAAACCTGAGACACTTGACAAGTCTAGTATTATTTATTTTTATCTGAATCATCATGTTCAACTTCAACCACTATTTTGAGTAATGGTGCTATTTTAATTCAATATTGTCCTAACTATTGCCAAATGTAGTATGCTAGGCCAAATTCAAGGTTTTAGGCCAGCCTCAAAATTAGAATGAAATGAGACACTCATGGAACATTAAGCTGTGAAAAATGAAGTTTATTTAGCTATAGAATGAAAAGAATACTCAATAAGGATATGTCATATGACTGTGCACATGGCCCATCTTGACTTCATACATAAAGGTGTCTGGTCAGCAGGACAAGGAATGGTGACTTGTATAGCTATGGGATATTTGTCAAGTCTGAAGGGCATGTACATTATATGTGCTGTCTTCTTTTGTGCCCTTAGGCATGTTAACAGCAATGCAGAGGGGGCGGAACCAAGATGACAGAGAAAAGCCAAAAAGTTGCCTGAGTTCTCCCCAGTTTCCCTCAGAAACAATGTTAAATCAAGTCTCTAAATGGATTCTGAAGTAACAGAACCTACAAGAAGATGGAGTAAAACAATTTTCCAGCTTAAGATAACTTAGAAGGATGTCAGGAAAGGTCTGTCTCACTTATGAGTGCACTCCAGCGCAGACAGTGTCCGGGCAAGCCAGTAGGAGGCTCTTAGCCACAAATCAGCAACTGAGGCCACACTGTCTTGGCTCAGCAGGCCAGTGGCATGGCAGGACAGCTGTGAGGCCTCTAGACCCAGCACAGAAGGCAAACTGCCAATCTCAGAATCCCCAACACAATAGGTGCAACTAGGCCCGTCCACCACAAACACCTGAGGTCCTGGCAAAAAAGCCAGTGATCAGGACCCTGCCCCTCAGCACAAGAAGCTTGGGACAGTGCCACCTGTGCCCCAGGAGCAGAAATCAACTTTAAAAGTCATGAAATAGGCTAGAAATGAAAAAATAAATAAATAAAAAAGAGCCCTGACCATAGAATTCTACCATGGTGACAGGGAAAATCAAAACACAAACACAGAAGAAGACAACAATGTCAAACCCTATATGTGAAGCCTCAGAGAAGATGAATTGGCCTCAAGCCCCCAAAGTCCTCTAGGTAGAGCTCAAAAAGGATTTTAAAAAGCAAGTTAAGAGATGTTAAATAAAAATTGGGAAAAGAAATGACAGTGATGCAAGAGTACACAGCTTGGAAAAGGAAGGACAAAACTTGACTGAGGAAAACAATTCCTTAAAAAACGGAATTGGTCAAATTGGAAAAAAAATCCATGAAGAAAACAACTCCTTAAAAAATGGAATAGGTCAAATGAAAAAGGAGGGACAAAAGCTAACTGAAGAAAATAATTCCTTAAAAATTAGAATTCAGGAAATGGAAGCTAATAACTATATGAGACATCAAGAATCAATCAAAAAATCAAAAGAATGAAAAAATAGAAGAAAATGTAAAATAACACATTGGAAAAACAACTGACTTTCAAAATAGATCAAGGAGACATAATTTAAGAATTATTGGACTACTTGAAAGACATGATCAAAAAAGAGCATGGATAGCATCTTTCAAGAAATTATCAAGGAAAACTGCTTGAGGGTAAAATAGCAATGGAAAAAATTCACCAATCACTTCCTGAAAGAGAGCCCAAAATGAAAACTCCATGGAATATTGTGGCCAAATTCCAGAACTCTCAGGTCAAGGAGAAATATTTCAAGCAGGCAGAAAGAAACAATTCAAATATCGTGAAGCCACAAGATTACACAGGACTTAGCAGTTTCTACATAAAAGGATCACAGGGCTTGGAATATGATGTTCTGGAAGGCAAAAGAGCTTGGATTACAACCAAGAATCAACTACCCAGCAAAACTGAGCATAATCTTTCAGGGGAAAAAAGTACATCCAATGAGATAGAGGACATTCAAACTTTCCTGATGAAACTATCAGAGCTGAACAGAAATTTGATTTTCAAATACAAGACTCAAAAGAAGTATAAAAAAGGTAAACAGGAAAGAAAAAAAACATGTTATTCAATAAGGTTAATCTGTTTACATTCCTACATGGGAAGATGATACTTGTAATTCTTGAGAACTGGATCTCAGAGCAATTAGAAGGAGTACACATAGACAGAGGGTGTGGGTATAAATTGACTTTGATATGATGATGTAAAAAAAAATTAAGGGGTGAAAAAAGGATTGTACTGAGAGAAGAGGAAAGGGAGAGGCAGAATAGAGTAAATAACATCACATAAAGAGGTATGAAAGACCTTTTACAATAGAGGGAGAGAAAGGAGGGCATGAGCATTGTTTGAACCTTACTCTCATTAGATTTGGCACAAAAAGGGCATAACACACATATGCAGCTGAGTATAAAAATTTATCTCATCCTATTGGGAAATAGGAGGGGAAAGGAAAAAGGGGTGAAGCTGATAGAAAGGAGGACAGATTGAGGGAGGAGGTTGTCAGAAGCAAAACACAGACGAGGAGGGACAGGGTAAAAGGAGAGAGAGAAAAAAGCATAAATGGTGTGGAGGGCAATGGGATGGAGGGAAATACAGTTAGTAAACATAACTGTAAATGTGAATGAGATGAACTCTCCCATAAAATGGAAGCAGATAGCAGAATGGATTAAAAACTGGAATCCTACAATATGTTGTTTACAAGAAACACTTCTGAAGCAGAGAAATAGACACAGATTAAAGGTTAGAGCAGAATATATTATGCTTCAGCTGAAGGTAAAAAAAAAAACAACAGGATTAGCAATCCTGATCACAGACAAAGTAAAACCAAAAATAGATCAAATTAAAAACGATAAGGAAGGAAGCTATATCTTGCTAAAAGGCACCATAAAGAATGAAGTAATATCAATACTAAACATATATGCATCAAGTGGTATAGCATCCAAATTCTTAAAGGAAAGTTAAGTAAGTTACAGGAAGAAATAGACAACTAAACTATACTAGTGAGGGACCTCAACCTTACCCTCTCTTAGAACCAGACATATCTAACCACAAAATAAACAAGAAAGAAGTTAAGGAGGTGAACAAAATCTTAGAAAAGTTAGATAATATAGGCCTTTGGAGAAAATTGAATGGGGATAGAAAGGAATATACCTTTTTCTCAGCAGTGCATGGCACTTACACAAAAATTGACTACATTACTAAGACATTAAAAACCTCACAACCAAATGCAGAAAGGCAGAAATATTAAATGCATCCTTTTCAGATCATGATGCAATAAAATTACATGTAATAAAGGGTCATGGAAAAATAGGTTAAAATTAATTGGAAACTAAATAATTTAATCCTAAAGAATGAGTGAGTCAAACAACAAATCATAAAAATAATCAATAATTTCATCAAAGAGAATGACAATAATGAGACAACATACCAAAATTTATGGGGTGCAGCCAAAGCAATACTTAGGGGAAGTTTTATATCTCTAAAGGCTTATATGAATAAAACAGAGAAAGAGGAGATCAATGAATTGAGTATGCAATTAAAAAAGCTAGAAAAAGAATAAATTTAAAATCTCCAATTAAATACCAAATTAGAAACTCTGAAAATCAAAGGAGAGATTAATAAAATTGAAAGTAAGAAAACTATTGAACTAATAAATGAAACAAAGAGTTGGTTTTACAAAAAAAATCAATGAAATATGTAAACCATTGGTTAATTTGTTAAGGAAGAAAGAAAACCAAATTATCAGTATGAAAAATGAAAAGAATGAATTCATTACCAATGAAGAGGAAATTAAAGCAATAATTAGGAGCTATTTTGCCCAACTGTATGCTAATAAGTCTGACAATCTATGTGAAATGGATGAATATTTACAAAAATATAAATAGCCCAGATTAACAGAAGAGAAAACACAATATTAAAATAACCCCATTGAACAAGCCATCAATGAACTCCCTAAGAAAAAATCTCCAAGACCAGATGGATGCACAAGTAAATCCTACTAAACATTTAAAGAACAATTAATTCCAAAACTAAATAAACTATTTGGAAAAATAGACAAAGAATGAGTCATACTAAATTCTTTTTAGTACACAGATACAGTGCTGATACCTAAACAGGGAAGAGCCAAAATAGAGAAGGAAAATTATAGGTGAATTTCCCTAATGAATATTGATGCAAAAACTTTAAATAAAATATTAGCAAAGAGATTACAGCAATACCAGCTGGGATTTACACCAGGAATGCAGGGCTGGCTCAACATTAGGAAAACTATCAGCATAATTGACCATATCAACAACAAAACCAACAGAAATCATAGGATTATCTCAAAAGATGCAGAAAAAGACTTTGACAAAATACAGCACTCATTCTTATTAAAAACACTAGAGAGGATAGGAATCAATGGAGCTTTTCTTAAAATGATAAATAGCATCTATCTAAAACCATCAGCAAGAATTATATACAATGGTAGGTAAGCTAGAAGCTTTCCCACTAAGATCAGGGGTGAAACAAGGATGTCCATTATCACCACTGCTATTCAATCTTGTACTAGAAATATTAGCTTTAGGAATAAGGGGGGAAAAAAGAAATTGAAGGAATTAGAATAGGCAACAAGGAAACAAAACTATCCCTCTTTCCAGATGATATGATGGTATACTTAGAGAATCCAAGAGAATGAACTAAAAAACTGCCTGAAATAATGAACAACTTTAGCAAAATTGCAGGATATAAAATAAACTCACATAAATCATTGGCATTTCTATATATTACCAACAAAGCCCAACAGCAAGAAATAGTGATATTCCATTTAAAATACCTTAGACCATATTAAATATTTGGGAGTCTACCTGCCAAGACAAATCCAGGAATTATATGAACACAATTACAAAACACTTTTCATACAAATAAAGTCAGATCTAAATAATTCGAAAACCATCGGTTGCTCATTAGGCTGAGCTAATATAACAAAAATGACAATTCTGCCTAAAGTAATTCACTTATTCAGTGCCATATGAACCAAACTACCAAAAAGTTATTTTATAGAGCTAGAAAAATAATAACAACAGTAATCTGGAAGAAAAAAATGTCAAGAATATCTACAAAATTAATGAAAAATACAAAACAAGGTTGCCTTGTAATAGCAAATCTCAAACTATATTATAAAGCAGTAATCATCAAAATTATTTGGCACTGGCTAAGAAATAGAATGGTGAACCAATGAAATAGGTTAGGCACACAAAACACAGTAGTAAATGACTATAGTAATCTACTCTTTGATAAACCCAAAGACTCCAGCTTCTGGGATAAGAACTCACTATTGACAAAAAACTGCTGGAAAAACTGGAAAATAGTATGAAAGAAATGAGGCATAGACCAACATCTCACACCCTATACCAAGATAAGGTCAAAATAGGTATATGATTTAGAAATAAAATGTGATACCAAAAGTAAATTAGGAGAGCAGGGAATAGTGTACCTGTCAGATCTATGAAGAAGGGAAGAATTTATGACCAAACAAGAGATAGAGAACATTATGAAATGCAAATGGATAATTTTGATTACATTAAATTAAAAAGGGTTTGCACAAACAAAACCAATGCAATCAAAATTAGAAGAAAAGCAGAAAGCTGGGAAACAATTTTATAGCAAATATCTCTGATAAAGGCCTCATTTCTAAAATACATAGACAACTGAGTCAAATTTATAAGAATACAAGTTATTCCCAAATTGATAAATGCTCAAAGGAAATGAACAGGTTGTTTTGAGATGAAGAAATTAAAGCTATCTATAGTCATAGGAAAAAATGCTCTAAGTCACTACTAATTAGAGAAACGAAAATTAAAACAACTTTGAGATACCATCTCACACCTATTAGATTGGCTAATATGACAAAACAGGACAATGTTTTGAGAAGATGTGGGAAAATTGGAATACCAATGCATTGTTGATGGAGTTATGAACTGATCCAATCATTCTGGAGAGCAATTTGGAACTATATCCAAGGGCTATAAAACGGTGCTTACCCTTTGATTCAGCAATACCACTACTAGGTCTGTATCCCAAAGAGATCATAAAAAAGAGAAGAGGACCCACATGTACAAAAATATTTATAGTAGCTCTTTCTATGGTGGCAAAGAATTGGAAATTGAAGGGATGCCCATCAACTGGGGAATGGCTTAACAAGTTGTGGTACATGAATGTAATGGAATACTATTGTGCTATAAGAAAAGATGAGCAGGCAGATTTCAGAAAAACCTGGAAAGATTTACATGAAGTGATACCAAGTGAAGTGAGTAGAACCAGGAGAACATTGTACACAGTAACAGCAACATTGTGCAATAATCAACTATGATAGACGTAGTTCTTCTCAGTAATACAGTGATCCAAGACAATTTCAAAAGATTCATGATGGAAAATGCTATCCACATCCAGAGAAAGAACTATGGAGCCTGAATGCAGACCGAAGCAGGCTAATTTAATTTTTTTTTCTTTCTCGTGGTTTTTCCCTTTTGTTCTGATTGTTTTTTCACAACATGACTAATGTGGAAATATATTTAACATGAGTGACACACATAACCTATATCAGATTGCTTGCTGTCTTGGGGAGGGGGAAAGGGAGGGAGGGAGAAAAATTTGGAACTTAAAATCTTGTAAAAATGAATTTTGAAAACTATCTTTTCATATAAAGGAGGGGGTTGCTGGAAACAGCAATGCAACTTGAGCATTAGCCCTCTGGAACAATCAAGACTTGAGGAAAGTTTCCCTGCCCATTAGGGGAAAAACTAGCCTAGACTATAAGACAGATATTGCTCTAACCATATCTGAGAAACTAATAGAGGATGGAACATTTAAAAATCATTAGACTCCCTAAAAACTTTAATTTTAAGAAATCCCAACATCAAATTTCAAGAAAAAAATAAAAATTCCTAGATCTATTAGAACCAGAAGGCAAAGTGAAAATAGAAAGAACCTAGTTTTCTTTTCCCTTATCTCCTTCTCAGATCTCCTTTTCAGACTCTTCACCCTTCCCTTTTCCTCCCCTCTCTTTTCCCCTTCCTCCACCCTCCCTTCATCTCCCCTTCCTTCCCCTCCCCTTCCCTCTCTTACCATCTTTCTCCCCTTCTTTCCCTTCCCTTCCCTCCCCTCTTTCTCCACCCTCATACCCATGCTTCCCTTCATCTTTTCTCCCTCCTCCCTTCCCCAGCCTAGACAATGCAGTGACGAAGACAGCCAAAGAGGCCTTGGAGCCTGCCAAGGTGGACATCACAGGGCTGTGCCAGGACATGTTCTCCAAAATGGCCATGTATTTGACAGACAAGCTGACAGCCACCAATGAATGAAGACTATAAACTTCTGGAGAATGTGAACAAACTGGCAGCTTGAACTATCTAGAAATGAAAGATATTGAAGTAAACATAAGTAGAAACCTAGAGGACTTAAACCAGAAATATGCAGTGTTTCAGCCTTATCTGGATCTAATCACTTTGAGAAAAAAGTAGCAGCTCTTGAGCATGCAGCCTACAAGTTGGATGCATATTCCAAAAAATTAGAAGCAAAGTATAAAAAGTGAGAGAGGTGATGAGAGAATTCCTTAGCACAAAGACTTTAACTACAAGAATGTTTCATAAGAGCTGAAATGTGTTGGTTGGAACTCATCAAACTTCTATGCTTCAATTCCATAAAAGGAAGTGGTGCTGCTGATCCAAGGAGAATCCCAGCACCCATCTTTGGTTGGATGTGTAACTTTGGCCACCCTTTGGTGTTTTCCTAAAACTGTACTCCCTGGAACTTCATCTTATAGTGAGTTTCATTGTGTACCCTGGACCAAGGCTCAGAAATCAAGATCAGCCCTATCTAGAATAGACACAAATGAAAGGCTCTGGTCTCCCTGTCTCCTCCCTCCTTCCCCTCTCCTAGGGCTCCATCTTTGACTCTTTGTTCTGAATGTGCCTCCCCCCCCTTCATAACCTGTTCTTTAATTTAAATAATGTTGATTTATGACCAAAAAAAATCCACAGTTTACCATTTGAAAGAAACTTCAAACTGAAAAAAATCCAGGAATATAATTCACTATTTATTATTATGTGCCAGGCATCCTGCTATGGGCTGAGAAAGGCAAAAGACAGTTTGTCCTTAAGGAACTCATGGAGGAAAAAACATGCAAACTATGTACAAAAAAAAGCTATATACAGCATAAATAGGGAATAATTAATGGAGGGAACATGCCAGAATTAAGAGGGATGGGGAAAGGTTTTCTGTAGAAGGTGGAATTTAAGCTAGAACTTGAAGGAAGTCAGAGAAGATAGAAGGCAGAGAGGAGAAGGAAAAGCATTTTAGGCAGAGAGGAAAGCAAGTGAAAATGCCCAGAACCAAGAGTTGAACTGACTTGTTCATGGAACATTAAGAAGGTTAGTATCACTGAAGTGAAGAGAAAGTGGAGAAGGGGGCAAAAGGTATAAGTTTGTAAAAGTGCATATGGGGTGGGGTGTTAGGATGGACTTTGAATATCAGAGGATTTTATATTTCATCCTGGGGGTAATAATAAGCCATTGCAGTTTTATGAAAGGGTGACTTGCACTTTAGGAAAATCACTTTGATGGATTGGGTATGTGATTCAGACATTAAAAAAGATATCATAAGCAAATTAGGGGAGTGTGGAAAATATTACCAGGTAGATCTAAGGATAAGGGAAGAGTTTATGATCAAGCAAGAAAGAGGATCACAGGAAATAAAATGGATAATTCTGATTACATAACATTAATTTGTGCAAATAAAACCAATGCAAGCAAAATTAGCAGGAAAAGCAGGAGTCAGGGAAAA
This sequence comes from Vombatus ursinus, assembly GCF_900497805.2. Taxonomy (NCBI): domain Eukaryota; kingdom Metazoa; phylum Chordata; class Mammalia; order Diprotodontia; family Vombatidae; genus Vombatus; species Vombatus ursinus. The sequence goes on along the minus strand of NW_020944524.1, from coordinate 181,548 downwards.
AAAATTTACACCAAATTTCTCTGATAAAAGCCTGATTTCTCAAATATATAGGTAACTGAGAAAAATGCATAAAAATAAGAACATTCTCTAGTGGATAAATGGTCAAAGGATATGAACAGGCATTTTTCAGAAAAAAAAATCAAAGCCATCAACAGTCACATGAAAAAAGTGCTCTAAATCACTATTGATTAGAGAAATGCAAATAAAAACAACTCTGAGGTATTACCTCACACCCATCAGATCAGCTAATATTACAGAAAAGGAAAATATGTTCATGGGGATTGAGGAAAACAGGGACATGAATGCACTGTTGGAGTAATGAACTGGTGCAAAAATGGAGAATAATTTGAACCTATGCCCAAAGGGCTATAAAACTGTGGCCCAGTTTTTGACCCAGTGATACTACAACTAAGTTTGTATCCCAAAGAAATCAAAGAAAAAGGACCTATGTGTGCATAGGTACAACTTTTTTTGTGGTGGCAAAGAATTGGAAATTAAGCATGATGTCTATCAGTTGGGGAATGGCTGAACAAGTTGTGGCCTATGATTGTAATAGAGTACAACTCTACTATAAGAAATGATGAGGGGGATAATTTCACAAAAACCTATGTGAATTGATGCAAAGTGAACAGAACCAGAATACTGTACACAGGAACAGAATACTGTTACAATAATCAACTGTGAAAGACTCAGCAACTCTGATCAATACAATGATTCAATACGATTCCAAGGGGCACATGATGAAAGATGCTGTCCACCTCCAGAGGTTGAACTCTAAATGCAAATTGAAATATAATTTTTTTACTTTATTTTTCTTGCTTGTTTTTTGTACCACTAATAATATGGAAATACATTTTGCATGATATTGCATAGGTAATTGATATTATATTGCTTGCCTTCTCAATGGGTAGTGGAAAGTCAGAAATGAGGGAGAAAATTCTCAATTTGAAATTTAAATATTAAAAAAAGAAAAAAATCACTTTGATGGTTTAAATGAAGGATGGAGTGGAACAGTGAAAGATTTGTGGCAAGCAGACCAAGCTACTACAAGCTACTTCAGTGTCCAGGTGTGAGGACATGAGGGCCTCCATCAGGGTAGTGGCTGTATCAGAGAAGGGAATATATGCAAGAGTTGTTGCAAAAGGTATATGGGCAGGCTTTGGCAACAGATTGTTTATGGGAGATGAGAGTGAGAAGTCAAGAATGAAACATAGATTGCAACCATAGGGCAGTGGGAGAATGGTAGTGTCCTCAACAATAATAGTGAAATTTGGAAGGGGAAAGTTTGGGGAGGTGATGATAATACAGGTGATCAAGTTCAAGATCTTTAATAAGTACTTGGAAACATAAGACTGGAGATCAGAAGAGAGTTTAGGGCTGAATAAACAGATTTTGGAATTATTAGAATAGAAATCATTGAATCCATGGAAGCTGATGAGATCACCAAGTGAAATAGTACAGAGGGAGAAGAGGGCCCAGGAGATCCCTGTGGGCCTACCCATGGTGAGTGGAAGTGACCTGAAGATCCAACAAAGCAGCTTGAGGAGCAGTCAGATAGGTAGGAGTGCCAGGAGTAGTGTCCTAAAAATTTATAGAGAAAATAATATCAAGGAGGAGAGGGTGATCAATGGAGTCAGAGGTTTCAGAGTAATCAAGAAGGTTGAGACCATTAGACAAAAAGCATTAGATTTCACAATGAAGAGATCATTGGTAACTTTGGAGATAGTAGTTTTGGTTGAATGATAAGGTCAGAAGCCAGACTATAGAGATTTAAGAAGAAAGTGAAAAGAGAAGATTTGGAGAGAGTCTACAGGCAGCCTTATCAAGGAATTTAGCCACAAAATGCAAGAGAGATATGAGATGATAGTTTGCAGGAATGGATGGCTCAATCGAGAATTTTATTTTGTTTTAGTGTGGGGAAGATATGGGCCTGTTTCTAGGCAGTAAGGAAGTATTCAGTAGACTGAGAGAGATTTGAGGTGCATAAGGATGATAGAAGAGGTAACTTTTGGAAATGAGATGGAATGGGATCACTTGTCCATGCAGAGAGTGTCTCCCTTTGCAGAAGGACAGAACTCTCACATGAGATGTATGTAAAGGAGATAATGATAGAAGGCATCTAGTTGATGTGATAAGAAGGGGAGAAAACAGAGCTTTCTGAGAATAGCCTCAACATTTTTTTTTTTGAAAGAAAATCAGGACCGAAGAGATTATTTGCATCTCAAACACTCCAAAACAACAAAAAATGCAGGAGTGAATAAATGTAGACAGCAACAACTAGTAACAACAGAAAGACCAGTAAGAGATTTCTTATGTACACAAGGAAGTGGGTGAAGGTGGAATATGGGAGGGGCATCAGTGAAGAGGTATACCGAAAGTATTATGGACAGAACCTGAAGACACCCTGCCCACAGGCGAATGCTTCTTTGTGGAACTATATTACAATATGGGAAGGGGTATAAAAGGGGGAGGTAAGAGAACAAGAGGACAGAGGAGAGTGAGTGATACACTGGGGGTCAAATCCAGGGCTAGCAATGAACCTAGAATGAACACCTTGGGAACTTTGTTTATATGAAGAATAGAGAAAAGTGAGAGACTAGATTACTATAGGGGTCATGAATTAAGAGGGTATAGTATACACTGAAAAGATGGATAATGAAGAGAGTGAAAGAAATCCTTTTTCAAAGGTGGCACAAAAATGAATGAACAGGACTAGCAAAAGGGAAGAGAAAGGGGAATATACCTAATGTAAGAAAAGAGAGGGGTAGAAATATGTAGTTGAAGAACAGGAAAGAGGAACTAATAAATAAAACCCAAAAGGGAAAGGGGTAACAAATGAGAAGAGGGGATCAAGGATGTGGTAAAGAGAGCCAGTGGGAACAGGTCCAACTTAAAAAAAACTTAAATTAACTAAAGGAACATAGCGCATTTACTGCAAAAAAAAAGGGAGGGGGAGGGGGAATTATAACTAGAACCCAATTTTTAAAATATTTATGTTTTTAGTTTTCTACATTAACTTTTATAAGATTTTGAGTTTTAAATTTTCTCTCTCTCCTTCCCCTCCCCCCTCCCCAAGATGGCATGTGATCTAACATAGGCCATACATATACAATTACATTAAACACATTTCCACATTAGTCATGTTGTAAAGAAGAATCAGAACAAAAGGGAAAAACCACAAGAAAGAAAAAACAAAAAATGCAAAAAAGTTAAAATAGTCAGCTTCAATCTGCATTCAGACTCCAAAGTTCTTTCTCTGAATGTGGATAGCATTTTCCATCTTTTGGAATTGTCTTAGATCATTCCATTGCTGAAAACTAAGTCTATCAAAGTTGGTCATCGCACAATGATGTTGTTACTACATGCGATGTTTTCTTGGTTCTGCTCACTTCACTCAGGATCAGTTCATGCAAGTCGTTCCAGGTTTTTCTGAAATCCACCTGTTCATTATTTCTTATGGAATAATAGCATCCCATTATATTCATGTTCCACAAGTTGTTCAGCCATTCCCAAGTGAAGGGCATCCCTTCAATTTTCAATTCGTGGCCACCACAAAAAGAGTTGCTATAAATATTTTTGTACATGTGGGTCCTCTTCCCTTTTTTATGATCTCTTTGGGATACAGATCTAAATTGCTCACCAGAATGGCTGGATCAATTCACAACTCTGCCAACAATGCATTAGTGTTCCAATTTTCCCACATCTTCTCCTTTTGTTATTTTCCTGTTTTGTCATGTTAGCCATTCTGATAGGTGTGAGATGGTACCTCATAGTTGTTTAATTTCCATTTCTCTAATGAACAGTGATTTAGAGCATTTTTTCATATGACTATAGATAGCTTTAATTTCTTCACCCAAAAACTGCCTATTCGTATCCTTTGACCATTTATCAATTGGGGAATGACTTGTATTCCTATAGAATTGACTCAGTTCTCTATATATTTGAGAAATGAGGCCTTCATCAGAGACACTGGCTATAAAAATTGTTTCCCAGCTTTCTGCTTCCCTTCTAATCTTGGTTGCATTGGCTTTGTTTGTGCAAAAAATTTTCAATTTAATGTAACCAAATTATTCATTTTGCATTTCATAATGTTCTCTATCTCTTGTTTGGTCATAAATTCTTCCCTTCTCCATATATCTGACAGGTACATGATTCCTTGCTCTCCTAATTTGCTTATACTTTCAGTTTTTATGTGTAAATCATGTACTTATTTTGACCTTGTTATATGGTATAAAATCTTGGTCTATGCCTAGTTTCTGCCATACTGTTTTCTAGTTTTTCCAGCAGTTTTTCTCAAATACTAATACAGTTTTGAATCTGGTACAGCTAGTCTACCTTCCCTTGCATTAATTTTCATTGATTCCCTTGATATTCTAGGCCTTTTGCTCTTCCAGATGAATTTTGTTATTTTTTTTCTAGCTGTATAAAACAATTTTGTTAGTTTGATCAGTATGGCACTGAATAAGTAAATTAATGTAGGTAGAATTGTCTTTTTTTTTCTTTTCTTTTTTGGTGAGGCAATTGGGGTTAAGTGACTTGCCCAGGGTCACATAGCTAGCGTGTCTAGTGTCTGAGGCCATTTTTGAACTCAGGTCCTCCTGACTCCAAGACTGGAGCTCTATCCACTGCACCACCTAGAATTGTCATTTTTATTATATTAGCTCAGTCTATCTATGAACAATTGATATTTTTCCAATTATTTAGATCTGACTTTGTGTGAAAATCATTTTGTAATTGTGTTCATATAATTCCTGGGTTTGTCTTGGCAGGTAGATTCCCAAATATTTTGCACTGTCTAGTTACTTTAAATGGCATTTCTCTTTCTATTTCTTCCTGCTGGGCTTTGTTAGTAGTGTATAGAAATGTCAATGATTTATGTAGGTTCATTTCACCTCCTGCAACTTTGCTAAAGTTGTTAATCGTGTCAAGTAGTATTTCAGTTGATTCTCTAGGATTCTCTAAGTATATCCTCATGTCATCTGCAAAGAGTGATAGTTTTGTTTCCTTGTTGCCTATTCTAATTCCTTCAATTTCTTTTTCTTCTCTTCTAACTATAGCTAACATTTCTAATAAAATATTGAATAACACTGGTGATAACGGACATCCTTGTTTCATCCCTGATCTTACTGGAAATGTTTTTAGCTTATCCTCATTACATATAATGGTTGTTGATGGTTTTAGATAGATGCTACTTATCATCTTACAGAAAACTCCATTGACGCCTATGCTCTCTAGTGTTAATAGGAATGGGTGTTGTATTTTATCAAAAGCTTTTTCTGCATTTATTGAGATAATCCTATTTCTGTTAATTTTGTTACTGATATGTCAATTATTCTGATAGTTTTCCTAATATTGAGCCAGCCCTGCATTGCTGGTATAAATCCCACGTGGTCATAGTGTATTATTCTCATGATAAGTTGCTGTAATCTCTTTACTAATATTTTATTTAAAAGTTTTGCATCTATATTCATCAGGAAAATTGGTTTATAATTTTCTTTCTGTTTTGGCTCTTCCAGTCCAGTATTCTTGGTATAAATCCCACCTGGTCATAGTGTGTTATCCTTGTGGTTGTTATAAGTTGCTGTAATCTCTTGGCTAATATTTTACTTAAAGGTCTTGAATCAATATTCATTAGGAAGACTGGTCCATAATTTTCTTTTTCTGTTTTGGCTCTTTCCAGTTTACATATCATATCTGTGTCATAAAAGGCATTTGGTAGGACTCTTTATTCACCTATTTTCCCAAACAGTTTATATAGTTTTGGAATTGTTATTTAAACATTTGGTAGAATTAGCAGATGGTAAATCCATCTGGCTTTGGAGATTTTTTCTTAGGAAGGACATTGATAGCTTGTTGAATTTCTTTTTCTTAAATGGGGTTATTTAAGTATTTTATTTCCATTTCTGTTAATCTGGCAAGTTGTATTTTTGTAAATATTCATTCATTTCACTTAGATTGTCAGATTTATTGGCACAGTTGGGCAAAATAGCTCATAATTATTGTTTTAATTTCCTCTTCATTGGTGGTGAATTCACCCTTTTTGTTTTTGATACTGGTAATTTTTTTAAATCAAATTAACCAAAGCTGTATCTATTTTTTTCCCCATAAAACCAGTTCTTAGTTTTATTTCAACTTTATTAATCTCCTTTGATTTTCAGAATTTCTAATTTGGTATTTAATTGGGGATTTTAAATTTGTTCTTTTTCTAGCTTTTTTCGTTGCATACCAATTCATTGATCTCCTCTTTCCCTATTTTATTCATATGTGCATTTAGAGATAAAATTTCCCTTAAGAACTGCTTTGGCTGTATCCCATAAGTTTTGGTATGTTGTCTCATTATTGTCACTCTTTTATTGTTTCCATGACTTACTGTTTGACCCAATCCTTCTTTAGGATTATTTAGTTTCCAATTTTTAGTCTCTTTCCATGGTCCTTTATTGCATGTAATTTTTATTGTATCATGATCTAAAAAGGATGTATTTAATATTTCTGTCTTTCTGCATTTGGTTGTGAGGTTTTTATGCCCTAATAACATGGTCAATTTTTGTGTAGGTGCCATGTACCTCTGAGAAAAAGGTATAATCCTTTCTATCTCCATTCAGTTTTCTCTAGAGGTCTACTATATCTTAACTTTTCTAAGATTTTATTCACCTCCTTAACTTCTTTCTTGCTTATTTTGTGGTTAGATTTATCTAGTTCTGAGAGGTAGGTTGAGGTCCCTCACTAGCATAGTTTTGTTGTCTATTTCTTAGTTGTTGTCTATGTGTTCCTGTAACTCTCTTAACTTCTCTTCTAAAAATTTGGATGCTATACCACTTGGTGCATGTTTAGTATTCATTTACTTCGTCTACAATACCTTTTAACAGGATGTAGTTTCCTTACCTCTTTTAATTAGATCTATTTTTGCTTTTGCTTTATCTGAGATCAAGATTGCTACCCCTGCTTTTTTTTACTTCAGCTGACTCATATTCTGGGCTAGCCTTATACCTTCACTCTGTGTATAATCTCTCTACTTCAAATATGTTTCTTGTAGATAACATACGGTAGGATTATGGTTTTTAATCTACTCTGCTTCCATTTTATGGGAGACTTTACCCTATAATCATGATTTCTTAAACTTTTTTTGAGGCAGTTGGGGTTAAGTGACTTGCCCAGGGTCACACAGCTAGTAAGTGTCAAGTGTTTGGTCTGAGGCTGGATTTGAACTCTAGTCCTCTTGAATCCAGGGCTCTATCCACTGAGCCATCTAGCTACCCCTACAATCATGATTTCTAATTACATCTTCCTCTCCATCCTATTTTGCCCCAGTTTATGGTTACCTCTCCTTTCTCCCATTCACTACTCATTTTTCTTTCTGACCACCACCTCCCTTTATCCACCCTCATTTCTATCAGCCTCCCTCCCTTTGCCTTCCCCTTTCCCCTACTACTTCTTCTGTCCCTTGTCTTCCCCTTCCACTTCCTTCCCCTTTCCCCTCCTACTTCCTACAGGGTAAGGTAGATTTCTATATCTGGTTATGTTATCCCCTCTTTGAGACAAAACTGATGACAGTAAGGTTCAAACAATGCTCACCTCCCTCTCCTTTCCCTCTACTGTAATATGTCTCTGCACCATTTCATGTGATGTAATTCACCCTTTCCTGTCTCCTCCTTTCCTCTCCCAGTACAATACTTTCTTTCACCCCCTTCTTTTTTTAATCATCACGTCAAAGTCAACATCTACCCACACTCTCTATGTATACCCCTTCTAAATGTTGTAATAATGATATAGTTCTCAAGTTTCAAGTATCATATTCCCATGCAGGGATGTAAACAGTTTACCCTTATTGACTTTTCTTTTTCTTTCTTTCCTGTTTACCTTTTTATGCTTTTCTTAAGTCTTGTATTTGAAGATCAAATTTTCTGTTGAGCTCTGGTCTTTTTATCAGGAAGGTCTAGAAGTTCCCAATTCATTGAATGCCCATCTCCTCCCCCGAAAGATTATGATCAATTTTGCTGGGTAGTTGACCCTTGGTTATAATCTAAGCTCCTTTGTCTTCTGGAATATCATATTCCAAGCCCTCCCACCGATCCTTTAATGTAGAAGCTGCTAGGTCCTGTGTAATCTTGACTGTGTTTTCATTCTTATTTAAATTGTTTTTTTCTGGCTGCTTGCAGTCTTTTCTTCTTGACCTGATAATTCTGGAATTTGGCTACAATATTCCTTAGAGTTTTAATTTTGGGATCTCTTTCAGGAGGTGATCGGTGGATTCTTTCAATGACTATTTTACCCTTAAGACCTCAGGGCAGTTTTCCTTGACAATTTCTTAAAAGATGCTGTCCAGGCTCTTCCCCCCCCCCAAATCATGGCTTTCAGGTAGATCAGGTAGTACAGCCTCCCTTAAATCATGTGGCCTGGATCTATTTTCCAAGTCAGTTGTTTTTCCAATTAAGTATTTTACATCTTCTTTTATTTTTTCATTCTTCTGATTTTGTTTGACTGATTCTTGATGTCTCATACAGTCATTACCTTCCACTCGTCCAATTCTAATTTTTAACGAATTGTTTTCTTCAATTAGCTTTTGTACCTCCTTTTCCATTTGGCCTACTCTACTTTTTAAGGAGTTCTTGTCCTCAGTGAATTATTGTACCTCCATTTCCATTCGGCCTATTCTACTTTTTAAGGTCTTCTCTTTAGTGCCTTTTTATACCTCCTTTTCCATTCCGGCCAATTGCATTTTTTAAGGAGTTTTTTTCTTCAATTTTTGTCCTTTTTTCAAGCTATTGACTCTCTTGCATACCTCTCATTTCTTTTCCCAATTTTTCTTCTGCCTCTCTTATTTGATTTTTAAAATCCTTCTTGAGCTCTTCCAAGAAGGCTTTTTGGGCTTGAGACCAATTCATAATTCACTTTAATCAGTTGTAGATATAATGACATTTTCCTCTTCTGAGTTTGTGTTTTCATCTTCCCTGTCACCACAGTAATTTTCTATGATCAGGGTTCTTCTTTGCTTCTTGCTCATTTTTTTGCCTATTTCATTATTTTTAAAGTTGAGCTCTCCTTCTGGGGCAAATGAGGCACTGTCCCAAGCTTCTTGTGCTTGGTTTAAGAGGTCTGGTCACTGGCTTTGTGTACTGGGCCCTTAGGTGTTGGGAGCAGAAGGGTTCAGAGTTCTGGTGGCTTACCTGGTGCAGAGCTGGGGTCCTACTGGTGGTGTCTGGTGTGTGCTGAGGCCAGGAAGGATTTTTCTGTGTTTTCCTGGGGCTACACTAAGGCACAGGGAGGTCTGGCTGCTGGAGGACACCTGCCCACTGAGGGTTACACTAAAGCAAGGTGAAGTTTTGGCTGCTGGAGGATTCTTGCCCACCTGGAGGTGCACTGAAGCACATGGAGGTTTGGCTACTGGAAGGTGCCTACCCACCCAGAGATGCACTGAAACACAGGGAGGTCAGCCACTGGAGGACGGCTGCCAGCTTGGGGCTGCTTCAAGTTGGAGTCGGTCAGTTTCCCTGGCTATGCTAAAGCACGTGGAGGGTCCTGGTGTTGGCAGTTGCCTGATCCACCATCCTGGCACTCAGGATCTACTGCTGGTTTGCTGAGGTGGGTTTGATGCTGGCTTGCTGGGATGCTGTCTGTCCTGGACTGCACTCCCTTTTTAACCCAAATGGAAAACCTTTCTTGGATATCCTCCAAGTTTCCCAGACTAAAAGACTACTTCTCCCTGTCTTTCTTCTATCTCCACTGTTTCAGGATTTTTCCTGGGGCACTATTTTTTGGGCTTTTTAGAGGTTGATAAGAGAGAGTGAGAGCAATTTACTGCTTACTCCGCCATCTTGGCTCCAGGAAATTTTCTAATTCTTTAACCCAATTTTAAAGATAGATGGAGTAAAATAAAATTAATTCATAACTTTAAATACGAATGGATGTAACAATAAAATGAAAGAATAACAGATTGGATAAGAAATAAGGCGGCAAGGTTTTCAGTTGAGAGAGCAGAGAAGAAGTTGCCATGGAAAGTTTGAGGAAGGATGAAAAGGTTTAGAGAACTTCTATGGTGAGTGGGATAGTGAATTAATGAGAGAGGTGTAAAAAGAAGGCCTAGCAGTGAGAGCCCAGTTGAAGTTCTGTAGCATAAATCTGTAGTGAACCCAGTCAGCACAGTTGCTTAATTTTCTTCCGCTTTTAGCAGCACATGCACAAGAGCAAAGACAGTGGATGGTGGGAATCATCCAAGGCTAAGGCTTGGCAGGGCCATAATTGATGATATGGAGGCAAGGCAATTAAGAGAAGATGGAAATGTCAGTTTGAAGTGATTCACCAGGTAATAAAGATGGAGAAAGGAGAGTATAGATAATGCAGGGTTGATGGCCTAGTAGAGAAATGAGAGGTCAAGAAACTGGAAGTTACAATGTAAATGAAAAGCAAGGATTGGTATGAAAGGTAGTAGGAGATTGGAAAGTCAATAGACTATGATAATAAATCATACTTCATGAATACGGAAGTGGTGTTAGAAACAAAATTCAAAGCTTCCAAGGCAGAAAAATATTGCAAACAACCAGAAAGTGAAAGTTAAAGTACCAAGAACCCCAAATTACTGTAAAAGAGTGAAGGTCTTGTAAAACAATATTCCAAAATGTAAGACATAAAAGCTTCCAACTAAAAAATAACTTACCTCTAAAACTGAGTGTAATCTATAATGGAGAAAATGGATTATCAATGGACTAGAGGGACACTCAAATCTTCATAATGCAAAGACAAGAGCTAAGCAGAAACTTTGAAATGCAAACACCAGAGATAAGAGAAACTTATAAAGGTAAATATATTTGAGCAGTTAGAAGAGGCTAAATGATGACTAACTGCTTAATACTAACAGGGGGGAGGAGAAAACACGCTGATGCCCCTCCAGAATCTGAATGTCTTCAAGGGTAATAGAGGAAGCTAAATTAAGACAAACACAGGGACTCTGAATAGTTTTGCTGGTTTTAAGGGGGAAAAAAGATATGGAAAAGAAATTCAATACAGATGAAAAGAGGAAAAAGGATGAGAAGCATACTATATCATGTAAATGGGCTATGTTAAAAGATTATACACAAACCTCACTCTTTGAAGTAAACAACGGAAGATAATACACATACAAACATAAAAAGAGTTTGGTGTAGAACTACATTAGAAATTAGAAAGAAATAACAAACATTTATTAAGCCAGGCACTGTGTAAAAATGCTTTTTGAATATCTCATTTGGTTATTAAACTCAATAAAGATAAAGGAGGACAAGAAAGCAAAGTGATGTATAAAAAGGAGCCTAGAATTGGCTCTTCCAGCCAAAAGCAAAACAAACTTTAAGGGTGACTGTGAAGGGCTTGGTGAAGACAGGAAAAGCAGAGATAAGTGAACAGTTAACTTTAATTATAAGTTTAGTAATTATCAAATATCTTCCTTATCCTCAATCTTCTTTTTCTTTGTCAAGAAAGATGCTGAGAAGGAAAAGGATAAAGAGTAAGAGGATATAATAGAGAGAAATACAAAATTAACAGTCATAATAACGAATGTAAATTGGATGAAAAGGAAATAAATAAAAAGGAACTGGTTATACAAACTAGTACCTAACAATATGGTATTTAAATAAACACAATCACAAAAAAATGAAACATAAAGATTCACAAAAAGTTAAAATAAGGAACTTGGTCAGAATTATTCCAGATTAATTTTTTAAAAAAAATAAAGGTAGCAATTGGCAATAGGAAAAAGTGACATGGTAATGAGATAAGCAGGGAAACTATATAATGTTTTAAAGCATTGTAGATGACACGTAAAAAAATGTGGGGCACAAAAACATCTTAAATGCTCATTTAAAACAACTTGATACTAGTTAAGGAAGAGAATGTAGTTAGTGGTAACAAATTAGGTACAAAAGTAAGCATGCATAGTAGCTATTGTTTGGTCAACCCAAAGATCCCAACAATTGAAGTAAAAACTCACTATCTGACAAAAGTTGTTGGGTAAAATGGCAGAAACTAGGGAATCACAAGGAGAGCAAAGAACGGGGAAAAAGACACATATGTAGAAAAACAGTTATAACAGCTTTTTTTGCGGTGACAAAGAATCAGAAGTTGGGGGTACTCACCAATTGGGGAATGACTGAACAAATTATAGTATATGAATGTGATGGAACATTATTACACTGCAAGAAATGATGAAGGGAATCGCTTGAGAGAAATCTATGGAAACTTGTATCAACTGATAGAGTGAAGTGAGAAGCACTAGGAAAACAATTTATACAGTAACAGCAACACTATCAAAAGAAACAATTTTGAAAGATTCACGGAACTGATAAACACAAAGACCAGCCACAGTTCCAGAGGAATCATGATGGCACATGCTATATACCTCTGGATAAAGAGGTGATAGACTCAGAGTCTATCTCAGAGTCCAGATTTTGACATAGCCAATTAGGGAATTTGTTTTGCTTGACTATACAAGTTTGTAAAATGGGTTTTATTTTAACTTGTTTTGTCAGTGAAGGATGGGAAGAAGAGAAGGCAAATCTTTGTAAAAATGAAATAAAATTTAATTTAAAAATATTAAGATGATGCAGTTGACATAAAATTATTGGGAAATATAAAAATATCAGACAGAGAATATAGCTTTTAAAAATCATGGTCTGCTGTGAAGTTGTTTTCTTAGCTGGGATAGGATCAAAAAAAATAAAGTTATTCCCATTCCATAGCAATCATTATGATTACATCCATTATAATGGAAAGACTTAACTATAACCAACTATCTTACACCCTTCCATAGGGCATCAATCATTAAAAACAAAATTGTTTAGAAAGAAAAAGAAAATTACCATCCAAAATGGGATGTAACTAAAAAACAAAACAAGCCCCTCCCCAAGAAAGTGATACATTTAAATGCATTCAAGTATTTCTTTGAACATTTCTTACAAATACAAATCAATTAGCTTTATTTTGTTTTACAAGTAAAAATTAGTTTCATTTTTTCTTAGTAAAATGTTTAAAAAAATGTATAGACTGCTGTTTACTAATTTTTAAATACAGTGTAATATCAAATGTTAGGCCATTCTTGAAATTCAGGAGGCTTTAGTTTGAGAATATTCATTATTTTAAAAGAAAATCTTTTAAAGAATATTAAATAAAAAGTAGGCTCATGTCAGCAGTATCCAGAAGAAGATCCCGCAAGTATACAAAAAGGACGATTGTTTTTGAAAGAGATCTAAGGTATTTTTCTCTGGTGTCTTATGGTAAGTTTCAGTCTTCCCTGTATCTTTATTTTCCTTTCAAGTCACATTTTCTAGGTTCCAACTCTCCAAATTATGAATATATATATATGTATACACACACACACACACACACACACACACACATACATATGTGTATGTATTTATGTATGTATATACGATTCTCCAATCATGTTAAGTAATTACTTTTATAATTAAGTCAAGATACTAAAAAAATTGAATGTTGCTTTTTTCAAAAAACTTGGAAATGTTATTAAAAAAAACCTATAACAATATATTAAACTTGGCAAAAATTAATTAAGAACTTTCTTTAATGAAGACAAAATATATCAAAATTACTAGATGTAAAATACTTTTTCCAATATGAGTAGTGAACCTTGGGTTTGGGGTTGTTTTTTTTTTTTTGCTAGTTACTACGAAATACTAATTTAAAAATAATTAGATATTAAAAATATTTTCTGAATATTTCAGTTTAAATAAGTTTAAAATTTTAAACATTGTTTGCCCCAGAGTAGTTCAGATACCAAATTATTAGCAATTTTTATTTTTCTGTCAAAAGCAATTCAAATGAAAAGCACAGTAATAATGACATAAGACTTAAATAGGACTGCTTGAGTGATTTCAATTCTCAACAGACAATGCTAAAATGTTACGCATATTTTAATACTTTCATTTGCACAAAGTTAATTTCCTTTTTAAAGGAAATTTCTAAAAATAGCTTTTTCCTTGTTAGTTCCTGAATTATCTAAAATTCAGAATATTGTTTTTCTCCAAGAACAGTTTAAATCCCAAATAATATGAAAAATGTTTACTCTCACCTCAGAAAGATCACAGGATGATCATAGACTAAGAAAATGGATCTTCAGGTCACAGGAATGAAATAATAAAATCTTGAGTAATCAAGTTAAATATAATTTGGAATGTAAGAAAATGTGTAATTAAAGAAAAGCATAAGAAATATCTTTTGCAGAAGGGAGTTTTTTAACTACAGAAAATAACCCAAAAAAGTCATGATTGCTGACCTGAGGTGAAATTGAGACATTATAATAATAGAATTTATGATCACTAAGTTTCTATTATTGTTACCATGTGTAGGAAGTAGTATAATTAAAAGCAGTCATTTTTATTAACAATATTAATATAGACATGGGGGGACATTTGGCCTACAGCACTACAAAAGATAAAAGTTTACTGTGAAATATATTTTCTTTACAAGACACTAGGAAAATTCTCACTTACAGTGAAGAGTTTTACTTAATTTTTTCCAAAAGTGAAATTAAGAAGTTTTACAAATGTTTTCTCTAGAATTGATTAGCATAAACTCTTTAAATTCCCCCAAAAGGTAAACAAGTTATAATTAAAGAAAAAAAGATATTTATCTTATTGTTCGACACCAGGTTCTTCTCGTTTTCAAAGCCTCTTTCAGGATTCCATTCCAGATGCTAATACTATTTTTTAAAGGTAAACTGTTGAATTTATTGAAAAGATATCTAACTGCTACAATGTACAAGTCAGTTATTTCAAACCAAAAGGTTAGATTATCATTTATCATTCTTCATACTTTTGTCACAATAATAACTTTTAAATTAACTAAGAACTAAGACTTATCAACTACTGAAAGAGGACTGACAATGCGTTGTCTCATTGCAGTCTGTGAAAAGTCTTTTTTAGATGGATTTTTGTTCTCTGATTCATCATATGAATGATCCTCTTCATCTTCCTCTTGTTCCTGTTCCAATTTTTTCAAAAGATGGGCAGATTCTGGCAGCAGTTTTTCTTAAAGAAAAAAAAAAGTCATACACAATTAGTTTAAGAAGTCTTATGAAGTTTAAGAAAATTTACTGAACAATTTAGAGATCTTCAAATTAAATAAACATTGATAAGCAATTATATTGCCTCAACTCCTATTTATCAAGAGCTTAGACTTCCAACAATAATTAGTTATTATAAACTCTTTAGATGTTTACGCACAGCGCAAGACAGAATAATAGACAGTATAAGAAGGAAGAAGCAAAATAAGATTCTCATTTTCATGGTATACTAGAAAGACTGGTGGATCCTAGAATACTGCTTTGTAAAGTATAATATTTCAAGTAGTCATTCAGTTTCTGCTTACAGGCGTTCAAAGATAGAGAACTCCTTACCCACCACAGTGTCAGGATAACAAGCACAGTTAACATTGTAATAAAATTTTCTTGACATTGTAAGCTATAAAATAAACATAAATCGTTGGCATTTCTACATATTACCAACAAAGTCCGATAGAAAGAGAAATTCCATTTAAAGTTACTGTAGACATTATAAAATATTTAGGAGTCTACCTACCGAAACTAACCCAGGAACTATACGAATACAATCACAAAACACTTTCGTACAAATAAAGTCAGAACTAAATAACTGGAAAAACATCAGTTGCTCATGGGTAGGCCGAGCTAATATAATAAAAACGACAATTCTACTTAAGCTAATTTACTTATTCAGTGTCATACCAATCAAATTACCAAAATATTATTTTATAGAATTAGAAAAAATAGTAACAAGATTCATTTGGAAGAACAAAACGTCCAGAATATCAAGGGAACTAATGAAAAGAAATGCAGGAGAAGGTGGCCTAGCTACTCCAGATCTTAAATTGTATTATAAAGCAGCAATCATCAAAACTGCTTGGTACTAGCTAAGAAATAGAGCGATGGATCTTGCACAGGTTAAGTATGCAAGACACAGTAGTCAATGACTGTAGTAATCTATTATTTGATGAATCCAAAGACCCCAGCTTCTGGGATAAAAACTCACTATTTGACAAAAACTACTGGGAAAACTGGAAAAGAATATGGAAGAAACTATGCAGAGATCAAAATCTCACACCATATACCAAAAAAAAGTCAAAATGGGTTCACGATTTAGATATAAAGGTTGATACTATAAGCAAACTGGGAGAGCAAGGAATAGTTTACCTATCAGATTTATGGAGAACAGAAGAACTCATGACCAAACAGGAGACAGAGAACATTACGAAATGCAAAATGGATAACTGTGATTACATTTAAGTGAAAAGTTTTTGCATAAACAAAGCCAATGCAACCAAGGTTAGAAGGAAAGGAGAAAATTGGGAAAGAATTTTTACAACCAGTTTCTCTGATAAGGGCCTCAACTCTAAAATATATAGAGAATTAAGTCAAATTTATAACAAGTCATTGCCCAATTGATAAACAGTCAAAGGATATGAACAGGCAGTTCTCAGATGAAGAAATTAAAGCCATTTATAGTCACCTGAAGAAATGCTCTAACTCACTATTGAGTAGAGAAATGCAAATCAAAACAACTCTGAGGTACCACATCACACCTATCAGATTGGCCAACACAACAAAACAGGACAATAATAAATGTTGGAGAAGATATGGGAAAATTGGAACACTAATGCATTATTGGTGGAGTTGTGAAATGATCCAACCATTTTGGAGAGCAATTTGGAACTATGCCAAAGGGCTATAAAAATGTGCATACACTCAGACCCAGCAATAGCACTTCTAGGGCTATATCCCAAAGAGATCATACAAATGTGGAAAAGGACCCACATGGAAAAAATATTTATAGCAGCTCTTTTTGTGGTGGCACAAAATTGGAAATTGAGAGGATACCCATCAACTAGGGAATGGCTGAACAAATTGTGGTATATGAATGTAATGGAATACTACTGCACTATAAGAAATGATGAACAGGCAGACTTCAGAAAAACCTAGAAAGACCTGTATGGTCTGATGCTGAGTGAAGTGAGCAGAACCAGGAGAACATTGTACACAGTAACAGCCACATTGTGCAAAGATTAATACAAGACTTAACCCTTCTCAGCAATATAAGGATCTAAGACATCTCCAAAGGCCTAATGATGGAAAATGCTAACCACATCCAAAGAAAGAATAATGGAGTTTGAATGCAGATCAAAGCATACTATTTGCTATTTTTCTTCTTCTGTTGTGTTTTGTTTCCTCTTTCTGGTGGTTCCCCCTATTGGTTCTAATTCTTCCTTACAACATCACTAATGTGAAAAAATATTTAAAAAGAATGTATATGTATAGCCTATATCAGATTGCATGCCATCTTGGGGAGGGAGGTGGAGAAAAATTTAAATCTCAAAAGCTTATGGAAGTGATTTTTGATAAATCAAAATAAATTAATTAAAAAAAAATTTTCTTGACACAGTCAATTCCATATTTTAAGAAGCGTCAATTGTAAGGAAGTTTTTCCTCATGATTTGAGTTGAAATCTTCTTCCTTGTAACTTTTACCTCTTAAACCTAATTCTGCTTCCCAAGATAAAGGGGAAGTTTAAGTCCCTCTTTCACATGACAATCTTTCAAATATTTGAAACAACAATCAAATCAACTTATTCTTCTTCAAATTAATTAATTCCAGTTCCTTTACCCAATCCTAATATGACATGTTGACTTATGTGCCCTCTGGACCCAGTTCAGTTTGCCAACAACTGATCAAAAATGTTGAATCTAGAACTATTAAGTAATATAAGACAGGAACAACCCTTGCTCTGAGCCATCATCTCCAAGGGCAAAAAGGCATCGATCAACTGATTGATGAGGAGGATAAGTTCCTTTTCCAGGTCCCTAATAATGTCTTAAAGAGAAACATTCTCTGAGTGGAGGGGCCAGCAATGTTAATGGAAATGTGATTTTTCCCAGACATGGCCCTTAGTACGTGATCCTATTCACTGAGCCTATGTGCCCTTCCCTCTTGTCTTCCAAGCAAATGAAAATGATTGTGAGTAACTACAATAAACGAGTCTTAGAAAAAAGACTACTTATTATCTGAAAAGCAGGGAAACAGTGAAGGAGGGAATAATGGGAGGGCAAGTAAAATTAGGATCTCTTGGAACTAACAATTTCATCTTACCAACAGGTCTTTCAGGTTTTGAGGGGATAAGTCACCTTGGATATTCTCATTCTTTGGAAGCAAACAACATACTGTTTTAATAGATATTTGGGTCTATATGGTTCTTTAATTTCTGAGCTACTTCTAGTAAAGTTCTATAAGCTAAGAAAAAGACAATGGCTGAAGAGGAAATTTTTGGTAAGATTCCTTTGGCGAAATAAGCATACTTCCCCTTTTGTTATGCTAGATTTCGATCAAACATTTCCACCCTAGGATTTTGCAATACCTTAGCATGTCCGCTAATTAACAGGACACCACAAAACTCTCAAAAAGTTTAAGTTAATTTAAAAACATACTTACTTGAATAAGTATACTGCAGTGGTTTATTCCTTTTCGAAGGACAAAGGAAGTCTGCCACAAATACCATAACCTGTAACCAGAAAAAATGAGAGAAATCAGAGCATCTAGTGACAGATAACTCAAACTCTATCTCATAAAGGTCTATAAATTCATATTCCTAACAATCTGAGAAAAGGTATACTCACAAGTCCTAGTATTAGGCCTGAGAACAGAGTTGCTAAGGCAAAAATTGCATAGGATCCCCAAACTGGTATTTTAAGGTCTTCTGTAAAATAGTTATGGCAAGTCTAAATTTTAAAGAGAATAAAGAGTGAACTAAGAAACTGGTCATTTCAACAGAGCAGCAAATTGTTTAAAACTGAAAGAAGATTTAAGTCCATACCCTAATCCACATAGACAGCTGAAAAAGAGCTGACATACTGCTCATACTAAAATAAAAGATACATAATTAGAAAACATGACAAGATTGGTGAGTCTATTGAATTTATACTGAAACAGAACTGCCTGTAGATGGGACTGCAGTTATTGACAAATTGTTACTACCTGATTTCTCCATACCCTGAACAGATAGCTACTGATTTCTTTGACTATATCTCCCTTCTCCTAAGTATGAAAATTTATTTGCTTTGTAGGTTGTTCCTTTCAGTCATTTTTTGCATATTTTTAATACAAGACAAATGTGTGTATTTCCACATATATACACATATATGTATATGTATGTGTGTGAGTGTATTTCTAAGTAAGAATCCATCAAAGGTTATACATTTTTTCCCTCCCTCAACCCCAGAGAATTGAAGATTTGAAAAATGTAGTTTTCTCTATTTTCTTAATGATATTGTTTTCACAGTGTCAAATCACAATAATATCAGTAGCAGATTCATAGGACATTCAATGAGCCTCCATACTCAGACTAAATTATATCCCCAGAGTAATCGATGTTTCAAAATGACTTTAAGCTACTACTTATCCCCCTCCCCCCAAATTTTTTACTCCTTTAGTGAAAAGCAATCTGATTGTTCTATATCATGGCATCATAATGAAAATACACTTTACAATTTCTTAAATTATGCTGTAACACTCACCCCTCCCCATTTTGGTTTATCACTTAGTCCTTAAAAGCTTTTTTTTTTTTTTGCTGCTCCTAAAAGCAAAATCAAGTCACTTTTAGAGAATGCCCCTTTCCTTTCTATTTTATCAACTGATATGTCCAAGTCCTATATGCAGTAGGAGCACAAACGGCAAAAACTTCAGAAGCCTAAGATTTAAACTAAGATTTAATATTTTCTTCATATATATAGTAAATATTTTTTCCAAGTTATTACTTTACAATAATCAGATTGTCACTAATACTTTAAAATCTAAAAGGGAGGAGTAAAAATCCAAAAATGCTTACAGAAAAGAACCTGGCCCAAACCATGAAGAAATAGGTTCAATATTTTTCCACTGTTTGTCATTTATGAAACTTATAAAGTCCTTTTTAGTCCTGGGGCCTTGATATCTTCTAAATTCTCCATCTCTACAGCTATGTAAAAAATAAAAAGGATATCAGACTCCAAATCATAAATTACAGCTGTCATATATACAGAAAGTAGTAAGTCTCAATTAAAGAGCTAAAATTATACTTCTATATTTACATTGTTTTTCATTGAATATTAACATTTAAAGTTAGTAGTAGTACATAAATATATTACATTGATCATTTTCACTCATGAAATTCTAGTCCAAAATATAAATGAGGAGCAATATAACTTTCTTCTTAAGTCATACAGTTCAATACCATTACCATTAATTTACTTTAGTCAATAAAATTATGGACATCTGCCACAAGGAAAAAAAATCATGAAGTCTTGCCATACTTCAATGTATTAGTATTATGCATCATGGGAACAAAATTCTGAGGTATCAAATTTATAGAAAAATAAAATTAAGTAATGCTCAAAGAAATTTATGAGAAACTTAATAGGCCTCTAAATGAATAAGCTAGTAGCTGATAATCAAAATAACAAAGTCAGAGGATATTCTGGGAAGATGGTAGATCAGGTCAGAAATTTCTAGGCTCTCTAGATTTTCTCCACAGACAGACAGAAAATAGCCATGAAATGAATGCAAAGCAGCAAAAATAAAGGAGTAAAGCAGCTGTCTGCCTAAGACAACTTGAAAGGACCTCAGAAAAGACAGGGCCCTCAGGAGCTGAAGTTTGGCCTCAGTGAAATACAGATAATTATAGGCTGACTCCACTGAATCAACAAACAGAAAGCCCCAGAGCATCTCTGTTAGGAAGCAGACTAGGTAGGCCTCAAGAAATTTCACCTCATGAAAAGAAATACTAGGGGAGGTAGCCTAGCTGTACCAGATCTTAAATTTTATTATAAAGCAGCAATAACCAAACTACTTGTTAGTGGCTAAGAAATAGAGTGGTGGATCAGTGGAATAGGATAGATACGCAAAGCACAGTAGTCAATGACTATAGTAATCTAGTGTCCAGCTTCTGGAATAAGAACTCACTATTTGACAAAAACTGTTGGGAAAACTGGAAAATACTATGGCAGAAACTAGGCACAGACCAACATCTAACACCGTATACCAAAATAAAGTCAAAATGGATACATGATTCAGATAATAAAGGCTGATACTGTAAGCAAGCTGGGAGAGCAAGGAATAGTTTACCTCTCAGATTTATGGAGAACAGAAGAATTTATGACCAAACAAGAGACAGAGAACATTATGAAATGCAAAATGGGTAATTTTGATTACATTAAATTGAAAAGGTTTTGCACAAACAAAGCCAAAGCAATCAAAATTAGGAGGAAGCAGAAAACTGGGAAACAATTTTTACAACCAGTATCTCTAATAAAGACCCCATTTCTAAAATATATTCTATATATAAGTCATTCCTCAACTGATAAATTTGGTCCAAGGATATGGACAGGCAGTTTTCAGAGGAAGAAATTAAAGTTATCTTTAGTCATATGAAAAAATGCTCTAAATCACTACTGAGTAGAGAAATGCAAATCAAAACAACTGTGAAGTACCACATCACATCTATCAGATTGGCTAACATGACAAAACAGGACAATGATAAATGTTGGAGAAGATGTGGGAAAACTGGAACACTAAAATGTATTATTGGTGGTGTCATGAACTGATCCAACCATTTTGGAGAGCAATTTGGAACTATGCCCAAAAGACTATAAAAATGTGCATACCCTTTGACCCAGCAATACCACTTCTAGGTCTGTATCCCCAAGAGATCATAAAAATGGGAAAAGGACCCACATTTGCAAAAATATTTATAGCAGCTCTTACTGCAAAGAACTGAAATTGAGGGATGCCCATCAATTGGGGAATGGCTGAACAAACTTCTATGTGAATGTGATGGAATACTATTGTACAATAAGAAATGATGAACAGGCATAGCCTTTGACCCAGCAATACCACTTCTAGGGCTGTATCCCAAAGAGATCATACAAATGGGAAAAGGACCCACATGTATAAAAATATTTAAGGCAGTTCTTTTTGTGGTGGCAAACAATTGGAAATTAAAGGAATGCCCATCAGTTGGGGAATGGCTGAACAAGTTGTGGTATATGAAGTAATGGAATATTATTGTGCTGTAAGAAATGATGAGCAGGCAAACTTCAGAAAAACCTGGAAAGACTTATATGAACTGATGCTGAGTGAAGTGAGCACAACTAGGAGAACATTGTACACAGTAATAGTCATAATGTGAGATGACTGACTTTGATAGACTTGGCTCTTCTCAGCAATGCAAGGATCTAAGTCAACTCCAAATGATTCATTATAGAAAATGCTATCCACATCCAGAGAAAGAATTATGGAGTCTGAATGCAGATGGAAGCATACTATTGCTCTCCTTTTTCTTTCTTGTTTTATTTTACTGCTTCATTCTTGTGGCTCCTCCTGTTAATTCTAATTGTTCTTTACATCATGACTAATGGGACAATATGCTTATTATAAATGTATAAGTAGAGCCTACTATCAGATGGCATGCAGTCTTGGGGGGGATAGAAGAGAGGGAGGAGGAGAAAATTTAAAACTCAAAATCTTATGGAAGTGAATGTTGAAAACTAAAAATAAAGAAATAAATAAATAGATAGATAGATAGATAGATAAATAGAAAAAAGAAATTTCACCTCAACTTTCACCTCACTCACTACCTCAAAATATTTCACCTCATGAACTTTTTTTTACCTCACAGCCTCAGGCACTTTCACCTCATGAACTTTTTTACCTCACAAACTTTCATCTAAGGATCAGCAGATGGATGAGTGAGAGAAGACTGAAGGACCCCTGCTGTTTCCAAAGGCCAGACCTAGCAGTGCTAACCAGAAGTGACCCCAGGCTGTGGCTGTGGGCAAGGAGGAGCGAGCACATGTCCTGTGAGTGGGGTACCACATGGAGCAAGAACATTTTTGGAACAGCATGGCTGGGGCCCTACAAATGATTTAGGGGAGGAGAGGAGTCACTGAGGTTGAGCCACTGGAGTGAATTCAGAAGATTATAGTAAAGGAGGATCTGAGGCCTAGGGCAACAATACCCACAACTCAAAATAAAACAAAATAAAAATGATTAAGCAAAGGAAAAAGAACCCAACCACAGATAGCTACTTTGGTGTAAAAGAATATCTTGGTTCATATTCAAAGGAAGACAGTGTAGTTAAAAAAAACAAAACAAAACAACACTCCTACCCCAAAGAGTAACATCAAATGGTCACAAACCCAAAAGGAGCTCTTGCAAGAACTCCAAAAGAAATTCAAAAATCAGATTAGAGAGACTGAGGAAAAATTAGAAAAAAAAATAAAAGCAATCCAAGAAAATTATGAAAAGTAAGTTAAAAAAGACGAAAAAGATGTCCAAAATTTTCAGGAAGAAAATAACTCCTTGAAAACTAAAATTAGTGGGGCAGCTAGGTGGCGCAGTGGATAGAGCACCGGGCCTGAAGTCAGGAGGACCTGAGTTCAAACCCAGCCTCAGATCAACACTTGACACTTACTAGCTGTGTGACCCTGGGCAAGTCACTTAACCCCAATTGCCTAAAAAAAAACTAATTAAAAAAAAAAGAAAACTAAAATTAGGCAAGAGGAATTGAATGACATTATAAGACACCAAGAAATAATAAAACAAGAAAAAACACAGAAGAGAATCTAAAACACCTCATTAGAAAAACAACTGATTTGCAGCACAGATCAAGGAGTGACAACATAAGAATTGCTGGACTACCTGAAAGTTATGATCAAAAAAATAATCTGGATACAATATTACAAGAAATTATTAAGGAAAACTGCCCTGAAATTCTAGAAAAAGAGGGTAAATTAGAAATAGAAAATCAAAGGAGTAATGAAATTGAAAGTTAAAAAAAATTTTCAATAAACAAAATTAGAAGCTAGTTTTATGGAAAAAAAATAAGATGATAAATTAGCCAACGGTTAATTTGATTTAAAAAGAGAAGAAAGCCAAATTACCAGTAGGTCTCAAGACAGAACTATGCTTTACTGAAATAAGACTCCTATATTTTCTCTATTATTACATGTACCGAGAACTAATTTCAAAGATCTAAATTTCATTGTGATCTAGTGGATAGAGAGATAGCCTTAGACTCAGAAGAATTGTGTTCAAGCCTCTTATACATATCAGTTCTATAAACATGGCAAAGTAACTTAACCTTTCAGTGTTCCAGGAAACTAAGACTGTACTGGAAGAAGTAATACAAATGCTGACTTGTTTTGATAGTGAGATTCCATACTTGGAGATCCCTACACCAATGAAATCATAAGCCTAATCAAAACAAAACAAAACCCCACTTTCAAATACTTACTGGTAGATAGTGGGAAGCGCAGTTATGATAAACCGACCACTAAGACCTGTAAATAAATATTAAGGCTTGATAAATATAATAAAAAAAATTCTGGCAGAGATACACTGATAGGTTTCCCCAGGCTAAATATATATCACTTTTAAATTGCAAGTACTTCTCTTATATTTTAAAGAATTTTTTATATGTTATATTACCTATATTTCCAATTATGTCCTTTCCCTTCCTTTGAAAAGAATTAAACAATTAAACAAGGGTTGATCAACAAATTGAGAAAGTCTCACAGTATGTGTAGCATTCCATTCCCATAGTTCCTCACCTTTGCAAAGAATGAGATGTCTTCTCACAGCAATTCACACTATGACATGCTCATAGATCATAGTCGTGGTCATTATAATTTCAGTATATTCAGTTTTGATTATTTTGTTGTTCTTTCCATTTTATGTTGCAGCAACTGTTTTCTTGAATCTGCTTACTCCACTCTGAATAATTCATATATGCTTCTCTTTATTCATCCTATTCACTGTTTCTTAAAGCAAGGTGATATTCCATTATATTCATGTACCACAATTAGTTTATCCACTTCCCAAATGATGGGAATCTATTTTGTTTTAAATTCTTTGCTACTACAAAAAGTTAATGCTATAAATATCTTACATGGAAACTTTCTTTTTATTATTCTACCTCCTTGAGATATGTATGCCTAGCAGTAGGATCTTTGGATCAAGTGATACTGACATTTAAGACACTTTCTTTGCTTAATTCCAAATTCCTTTCCAGACGATCGGACTAAATCAGTTCCCCATCAGGAGTGCATTAATGTTTTTTATTTCCATAGGCCTTCCAACCATTAATGACTTGTTGTTCAGTTGTTCTCAGTCATATCTGACTCTTTGTGATCCCATCTAGGGTTTTCTTGGCAAAGATACCAGAGTGGTTTGTCATTTCTTCTCCAGATCATTTTACAGATGAGGAAACTGAGGCTAACAGAGTTAAGTGACTTGCTAAGGGCCACACAGCTATAAGTGTCTGAGTCCAGATTTGAACTCAGGAAGATGAGTCTTCCCGACTCCTGACTCCAGGCCCAGTACTCTATTCACTGCATCACATTGCCCCAACATTGACTATTCCTATCTATAATTTTCTTTTTTAAATTATCTTTATGAAATCAATGGGTATAATGGCAAATCCTACTAAATGCACAAGTTATTCCATTCCATCCTTTTACAGAAGATTGCCTTCTCTATCTTCCCTACTCCCACCAATTTTCAATCACTCCCCGTTTACTGGCTGCCTCCTTACTGCCAGCAAACATACCTATGGCTCCTCTACCATCCAAAAAATCCAAAACAAAACAAAAAATTTTAAAACCCTCACTTGATCCATCCATCCCCCACAAGTTATCTTCCTATATCTTTCCTCTCTTTTGTGCCTAAATTTCTTAAGAAGACAGTCTACAATAAGTGCCTCCATTTCCTTTCCTTTCACTGTCTCCTTAAATCTTTATAGTCTGGCTTCTGATCTCATCATTCAACCAAAACTAGTCTCTCCAAAGTCACTAATAATCTCTTAATGGCCAAATCTAATGCTCTTTTCTCAATCCTCATCTTCCTTTACATCTCTGCAGGCTTTGGCACTGCCAATTACTCTCTCCTCCTTAATACTTTTTCTTTAAATTTGCACAATACTATTCTACCCTGGTTCTCCTTTCTAACTATTCTTTCTCAGTGTCATTTGATGGATATTCTCTCATGTCACACCTGCATAGAGGTTCTACAATGTTCGGTCCTGAGACATCTCTGCTTCTTTCTCTATACTATTTCACATTGGGATTTGTTCCCACACTTTCAATTATCATCTCTATACAGAAGACTCTCAGATCTGCTTGTCCAGCTAACCTCTCTCATGACTTCAGGTCCTGCATCTCCAACAGTGTATTAGACATTTTCAACCAGATGTCCCATAGACCTCAAACAACATGTCTAAAAATATATTCTGTATTTCCCCCCCAAATTCCCCCTTTTTCTAATGTCCCCACTATTGCCCAGGGTACCATCCTCCCAATCACCCAGGCTTGATACCTAAGTATCATCCTTTACTCCTTACATGCTCTCATCCCCATATTCAATCAGTTGTCAAGTCCTGTCATTTCTACCTTATACAGTGTATATATGTGTACAGGCCCTCATCAACTAATCTATTACAACAGCCTTCTGACTGTTCTGCCTGTTAAAAGCCTCTCCCTAGTCTAGAAGAACTTCCACTCAGTTGTCTTATCAATCATCAAAAAATATAAGTATAATCATATTATTCCTCTCCCTCATTCAATAAACTACAGTGTCTCCTTACCACCTCCAGAATCAAATATAAAATTCATTATTTGACTTTTAAAACTCCTCCTAACCTGACCCCTTTATACCTTTCCTGGTCTTTTTACATTCCTCCCACCCCTCCACTAGCATCCTGCAATCCAGCGACACATGGCCTCCTCACTGTTACCTTCATATGACACTTCATCTCTTGACATGTAGCATTTTTCACTACCTGTCATCCATGTCTACTAAATTTTTCTTCTACATCTCTGCCTACTAGTTTCCCTAAAGACTCAGCTAAAGTTCTATCTTCTACAAGGAGGTTTTCCCACTTCTCCTTAGTGTCCTCCCTCTGAGAATATCCCTAATTCATCATGTATATATCTTGTTTGTACACAGTTCTTTTCATATTGTCTCTCCCATTAGATCGTGAACAGATTCTTTTTTGCTCTTCTTTGTATCCCTAACACTTAGTACAATAATTAGCACATAATAGGCACTTTATAAATACTAGTTTACTGACTGAATTATTTTGACATTAACAGCTATATAAAAGAAATGTTACAAATCACTAATAATAATTTTCATTATTAATTTAATTAATATACTATTGACATAATAATTTTCATTAGTATCTGTGATTTGGAACATTCTTTTAAACAGCTGCTGACAGCTTGCAATCTTTCTTTTGAGAAATATTTTTCCGTATCTTTTGGCATATTTATAGGGGAATGACTTTTGGTCATATATATTTTGAGTTGTCTATATATACTGGTTATAAGACCTTTATCACATATTTGATACAAAAATATTTTCCTCTTCTTATTTTTGTCCCATTATTTCTGTTTGTATAGTTTTTCAATTTCATGTAGTCATCTTTTATGAATTTTATTCTTTGATTAAGAATGTATTTCAACATAGATGTGATAAGTATCTGTTTCTCTTCTAATATTTTTTATAATCTTAAAAATTACTATTGCACATCCATTTGAGTTTATTGTGTTATATGGTGTTAGTCATTGGTCTCGACCTAATTTCTGCCAGATTGTTTTCCTGCTTTACCAGGTATTGTTAAAAAAGAGTGACTTCTTCCCCACATAATTCATAAATTCAGGTTTACTGAACATTTGGTTATGTCAAATTATTTCTTATTCTTCCTAATCTAGTCTGTTCTACTGACTTAATTTTATAGCCAAATAGTTAATGAAAATTACTCTATAATTTGAGGGCTGGAAGGGCTATTCCTCTTCTCACAGTCTCCTCTGTAAGTACTCTAGCTGTAATCTGATTGATATAGAACTTTACCTACGCATTGAGTTGGGTAATGTCATTTTTATGCTGAAAAAGTCAACTCATAAGCATTTAATATCTCTCCAATGATTTTAGCTGTTTTTTTTTAAATTACTTTAAGGAAGATGCTGTAATTATATATACACAGGTCTTCTATTTGTTTGGCAAACTGACTACCAGATATTTTATGCATTATAGTTATTTTGAATAAAGCCTTTTTTCTATTATTCTCACCTGGATTGTATTATTGCCATATATAAAAGCTTCCAATTTTTATTATATAATAATTCTAATTTGTATTTTCTTAAAAGATACTTTTAAAAATTATACTTGCTTATGTTTCATGGTTTTTTTTTTAGCAAAGATAAGTCTTATACTTTGTATAAAAAGCATAAAGGTCTTTTTCTGCCTCTGCTGATAAAATTGTTAGCTTTATATGCTTTTATTTTCAACATTATCTTCATTGTTTTCCTAGCATAGAATCATCTTTGCATCTCTGATATAAATCCAACTTGATAATAGCAAATGATTTTTTAGATAAATTCTTGTACTCTTTTTTGCCAAGATTTTATTTAATTTTTTGGAACAGTTGTACATTATGTTAATCTACAATTATCTTTATCTCATAATGGGACAGTAACAGAATTTTCTTTCATTTGAAAATCTGAGTAGTATATGTATTAGTCTTTCTTTTAAAGTTTGATAGAATTCTATAACTTCATCTAGAATAGGTACCTACCCCACTTTGGTAATTTCTTCCAAGTTAGTTCAATTTCCTTTTCTGAGTTTGATTTATCACTTCAATTTAGTATTCTGTTAATTTGTACATATTAAATTTCTGCATAAAATTATTTTAGTTCTATTTTATTAGCATAAAACTATACAGCAGATTCTGTTAACTTCTAATTATTGAATTTCACTCTGTTAATTTTAAATTCCATTAATTTGATTTTCCTCTCTCTTTAACCTGGTTGGCTGATAATTTACCAATTTTGCTACTCTTTCCAAAGAACCAGCTTTTAAAAGTTTTATTAGTTTCATAATCTTTTTTTCTAAATTATTATTTTTTTAATTTTCAAGATTTCTTTTTTACTATTATTTTGGATTTATGTGCTATTTTCCCAACTTTTAATTGTCAATTCATTAACCTCTTTTTCTATTTTGTTAATATATGTTCTGAATAATATGCCTTTTACTCTGAGGGCTGCTTTAGTTAAATTACAATAATTTTGGTACACTACCTTTTCATTATAATTATATTTCACATAGGTATTGTTTTTACGATTCTCTTCTTTGACCTAATACTTGTTCAGAATGTTGTTACAAAATTTCCATTAAGGCCTCTATCTTGTTTTTGCTATTTGCATCAATTATGATTTCTATTCAAATCTATAAGGGATGCTGTGGATATTTATGTTTTAAAATTCCTCTGTTCCCCAATACACTATTTTTGTAAAGATGCTATGTGGTGCTGAGGATAAAGGAATATATACACATATATATGTATATATTTGCATGTATGTAGTATATGTATAGGTATGTGTGTATGTATTTATTATTTCATTTATTTATTATTTATTATATGTTATTTATCATTTTAGGTCCCCATTCAGAAGATACCAAAACCTTTCAGCTCTAAATTCTCTAATAGATTGTTCAGTTCTGTTTCCCTTTTGTTTACATGTTAGATCTGTGCAACTCTAAAAAAAGAGAAAATCATAGTATTCTACTATTGTTATTATCAATCTTTTTGTAATTCAGTTAATTTATCTTCATAAATTTAAATGCCATGCAATTTCATATAAACAGGATATTTCAAAAGTCTTGGTGTAGTTTTAAGCTATTAAAGCTTAAATTTATATCTATATAGATATGAATAAAGACAATGACAAATTATCTATGGTTTCTTTAAACATAATGTAGTTTTCCTTTCCCTATGGGTATTATAAATTTTTAGTTTCGTCTGACAGCTTTTTAAAAAACTTTACATGATGCATGTAAACATATATATTTTGTTCCAGCTTCTCATTTTGATTCCACATATTTTTTAGATGTTTAATTTATATAGCAGTTGGGGGGTGGAAGAAAGAATTACACAAAGTAATTAAAGAAATGCCCTAATGTTAGGTTTAGTGTTTTCCTCAATTTCTTTTTTTTAGTGGATATACATTATATATATGTATATATGTATATGTGTATGTATGTGTGTGTATATATATCTCTTATTACACATTATACTACTATACTAAGAGTATACTATTATACACATAATATATTTTTATAATTATTATATATCATATATTAAAGGAAATGTAGGATGCACAAATTTAGAGAATCCACCCCAAATGTTCACAGGAACCATTTCTGCCCAACCTGTGGCAGAGTATTCCAAGCTCATATTGGTCTGATCAGGCACATTGAAACTTGACTATAGAATAGTGATGTCATTTTGGTCCTCTTCAAAAACAAAAGACAACAACCAATCAACCAATATATCATAATAATATTAAATGTTTTTATATATTTAAAGCTAAAGAAAGAAATTAAGGAAAATATTAAGCCCAACCCTTTGTGCAAGTGAGAAAAAAACACATAGAAACAAAACATCTAAAAACCATGCAGAATAAAAATGAGAAGCTGGAACAAAATTTATCATACATGATGTGAAACGAAAAAATCACGTTACCAGTCAAACAGAACTAAAAATTCATAATACTGATAGAAAAATGAAAACTATGTTATACTTTAAAACACCATAAAAATCATTATCTTTATTATGCATATCAAATGGCATAGCATCTAAATGTTATATATAAAATGTATTATGTGTGTACATATAGATATATGCATATATTCACATGTGTATGTGCATACCTTTTTATAAATCAGTACTTTGCCTCTGCAATTAGTTCTACTTAAACTACTTTGATACCACTTTTTAAATAATGATATTACTTTTATTTTTTTAAAAAATCTTTAAAAGGCTTAAGAACTCTATTTTCCCCCCCAATTTATTTATTTTTAGTTTTCAATATTTACTTCCACAAGATTTTGAGTTCCAAATTTTCTCCCTATCCCTTCCCTCACCCCACCCCAAGACGGCCTGCATTCTGATTCCCCCTTCACCCAAACTCTTCTCCCTTACATTACCCCATCCTCTTATTCCCTTCCCCTTCTATTTTCCTGTAGGGTAAGATAGATTTCAATACCCCTTTGCCTGTGTATCTTATTTCCCAATTGCATGCAGAAACAATAACAAACATTCGTTACTAAAACTTTGAGTTTCAAAATTTCTCCCTTCCTCCCTCCCTTATTTATTACTTCTTTAATCATATGTTCCTTGTGGGGTTAAAGCCTGTTAAGTATCAAGTTTCAACTTCCTTTGCTAAGCAATTTCCAGGTTAATATCTTTGTATCATTTACCCCATCATCTTCTCTGGTATGTCTCATTCCTAGAAATATCAATTCAGGAGAAAAGAATATTAGAAATGCACAGTGCCACAAAGCAGAAATTACCATGCCCTGAATCATGTGGCCCAGTCCTATCTCCTGCCTTCTAAGAGAAATGATTATTAGTAACCAATAATATGGAGTGATCCAGAGTTCTCTTCTTCTAAAGTCCTGATTTTAAAAAAATAGAAAGTTCGGTCTCTTGAATGACATTACTGATAATGAGAATTGACTCTCCTCAATCTTGGTCAAACCTCACACAACCACACAAGGAATTTAATCTAAAGTGGGGAAACCCATTGTGTTCTTCTCAAGCTTGGGTGGAGACAGATCCTTTTGTCTAGATACAAGGCTGGAAATAGAATTTAGTCTGAATTTAGAGATAGTTTCTCATCCAAGAGTGACATGATGTCACTCTCAGGCCCTCATTTTAATATAGATCACTTCCTACTGGATTATCCAATCAGAGTTGAATGCCACCCCTCAGGAACACCTACTCTTTGAAGGGTATATAAACCATGAGCCCAGTGCCATGATCGTCTTTGGTCAAAGAGAGACGGACAAACGATCATCCTTTATTAATAAAATGCTGGGGACTTCTGAGGACCACAAAATGGCAGAATAAGCAAAAAAATCGCTGTCTCTCTCCCAGATTCACCTCCAAATAACCAAACAACTATAAAACAGTGCCCCAGAACAAATCCTAGAACATGGGAGTCAGCAGAAAGACAGGGTGGAGCAGTCTTTTAGCCCAGGAGACTTGGAGGATGGGCAAAAAAGTTCCATCTCACTTGGGTAAAAGGGGAGTGGAGTCCAGCACAGGAAGTATCACAGCAAGCCCCACCTCAGCAAACCAGCAGGAGAGCCTGAACCCTAGGGTGGTGAAGCAGGCAAATGCTAACACCAGTACCCCCACGTGCCTTAGCATAGCCAGGAGAACTGGCAGACTCTAGCTCCAAAAAGTACCTTGTGCTTCTGCACAGCCCAGGGCAAACAGGCCTCCATGTGCTTTAGCGTAGCCCCAAGGAAACACAGGACTCCTACTCAGCACCAGGTAAGCTGCTAGACCCCTATAGTCTCCAGCAGCACCAGCCAACCTACATCCCATCCCCACAGCACAGCATCAGACACAACGGTTCCCTGTGGGCCTCAGGACAACATCAGTATAGCACCAAGTAAACAGCCAGGGAATGCAGCCACTAGTACAAGATGCCAAAAAATAAAATGCTGGCCTTATTAATAAAACGATTAAATTACCCAGAAACTATGTCTCTCGAATTGTCACACTTTACTATAATGGTCTCCTTCACAAAGGCCAATACCATCTCATCTCTGGGTTCTATGCATCCTTCCTCTGCCCCCAAAATCATGGTTGGTGCTATTTGCCCTAAGAGATCATATATTCCTTCTCTTTGGTCAGGATGCTGCCCATGAAGAAAGGTGACCTTTCAATGTATTAGCTTTTCTCAGATTAAACTAATCACGAGGTTCTCGTCTTCCAAAACAGACATACATCTCTTAGTCCATGGGTCCTTTAGCCTGTTTTTTTTTGAAGCAGGTCTTTCAATATAAGACACACCTTCAGACCCTTCTCTCATCATTCTTGAATCCTTCCTCTCTTCCTAAGAGACTATAGGAATCATCATTCTTCCTCTATTCTCTTATGGATTTGGTAGGGATGCATCACACATTTCCCTATTCTCCATCTCTCCTTTCCCCATTTATGTACCCTCCTATTCTGTGATTCTGTACTATAAAATATACTGATTCCTGAAGGGACCTCAATCAATTAATAAACATTTATAAAGTGGTTACTATGTGCCAAGCACATAGAAAAAATAAAAAGAGCACAGTACTTCAATTCTGCTCTTCCATATTCACTTGTTTGTTCCACTTACATCTTGAATCCTCATACCCATTTTTATACCTTGATGAACAATCTTTTTCTCTTAATTAAAAAAAGAAAAACACTTCTAAACACAGAGTGATTGATTTTATTATTTACTCTTTGCTTACAGAGTTTTATTTACCTTTTAAAGGTTTCTATTGTTTGGAGTACTTAGAAATCTAGTACTCTGCTTACATTTTTTTTTTCCCAGGAATGCCTGGAATTTCTTCTCCTGTTGAATATCCTTTTTTCATTAATTATTAGCCTCAGGTCTGCAGGACATACGGCATTCTGAGATGCAGCCTGAGCTCCTTTTTGGGGGGAATGTATTATTCTATTCTCCTGAAATTTCTTATGACTATGAAATAATCTTGTATTAAAAACTCCTTACTTACCTATTTGAAAGTTTTCCTCCTCGTAATCTGCAAAAAATGTTATCATCAAAATGGCTGGATTTAATGACTATATCTTGGGTTTCAAAGTGTACATGTGAACGTATATATATGGGTGTGCTTTCTCAAGGCAACCCATGGATTCTCTAAACTGATGCTTTGCTGTCTGTATTAAGAAGTTATGGGTAGTTTTCTGCTCTGTAGTAGTCAGGTTGATTTGTCTGTCACATTCTTCTTGGAGATATATGATCCCTACATTATCTCTGTACATCTTGTTTTCAAGATCAGTAGCTATGGCTTTCATGGAATTCAAGTAATGGTTACCTTTTGCTTCGCTTCTGCTAGATTTTCCATTTCAGTATTTTTGGGTTCCAAATTTGTTAATTTGTCTTTCCTTGCTTATTCTATAACATAGACTGAATTGTTTTCTAATCTGTTAAGTTTTTTTTCATTCTGAACTGAGAGCTCTAAGCTCAGACCAATATTCATCCTCAATTTCTTCTTTTATATAGTTCATTTCTCTTTTGAACCACTACGATATTTCTTCTCTCTTCTGTACACTCTGTTGGGAATCCACAAGATTTTGTATTTCATCTGACACTTGGTTCACTTTTCTTTGTATATCTGTTAAGAATATTTTGTATTTTCTAAGGTTTATTACTTATTCTTCCTGTTCTTTGGGGCTCCAACTGTTGATTTATCTCTCTGCTTATGCTCTGGTCTTTGATTGAGGTTTTTCTCTTCAAATCTTTAGTGTTTCAGTCTTTTTCTTTCTGGTACCCCTCCTCACATTATTATGTTTCTCCTTTGCTGGTGGGTACAGTACCAAAGCTAGGCTGCAATGCTGGCTCAGCCTCCTTCTATTAGAGGATATAAGGTTTGCAGGACTGGTCCCTGTGTAGAGTATCCTCTGAGGAGAGAGGATTGAATCCTGCTGGAACCCTGCCCCAAATCCTCCTTCAGCTTCCATTCTTCTTTCGGAGCAGAGGAGGAGAGTGTTTCAGGCACAGTCTCAAGTTCCTAGTCAAAAGACAGAATATTTTCAGTCTTCCCACCCCCTTCCATTTCAGCTCCAAGTGGCAGGGGAAAGTCAGTGTCTCCTTTAAGGGTGTAGGGAGAGGGGGTGTTTTGGAAAAGTCTCTGCAACAGTACAGAGAAGGATTCTAAGATGAATTTCGGCACAAATTTGCATGTTAGTTTATTCTCCTG
Organism: Vombatus ursinus; assembly: GCF_900497805.2. NCBI lineage: Eukaryota > Metazoa > Chordata > Mammalia > Diprotodontia > Vombatidae > Vombatus > Vombatus ursinus. The sequence continues at coordinate 146,693 of NW_020944524.1, read as the reverse complement.
CCACAGCACATGGAAGCTGGTGGGTAAAGAATGCTGAAGCTTTAAAGATTAGAGTTCTCTGGTATTAATATTATCACGAGGATTTTACCTTGTGGAATTTTGTCTTCTTTCTCCTTCAGATTTAGCTGTAATTACCCTACATATAGCACATTCTTCCTTTTTGGGGGGAAAGTTAAAGTTATTTTAACTAAGTCACATGGCTTCATCTTGCTGCTCATGGGACCTTATTTTTCAATTACTTATTGATAAAGTAAAATTTCAGTTTTTAAAAAGTAGTTATTTAACTCCAGTTAAATCTCTGTTGTACCTTCCAATTCTGAATTCTGTTATTCCAAATATTATAAAATTTTACTTAAAATTACAGTAATATTTAAAGACTTTTCAATACATGCTGATGAACTATAATGATGTGTGGCTACTTTAAATAATAATGTAACAAACAGTATTTCATTAAAATATACAACAATACAGTAGTTCAGTAAAATGTTTATAATGTTGAAAAGCTCTTTATAAATGCAAATGGAGGAACCATACCTGGCTGCTCTGTGACATCCACTTTTGCAATATTAACCTCAAGATCTTCCCCCGACTCAGCAAAATCTTCCCACTCTGGCTGAAGGTTCTGACAAGCAGGACACCATGGAGCATAACTAGGAAAAAGAAGTAAGTAAAAGACTAAAGATATAGATGGCCAAGAAAAAAGAAAACAATTTTGTTTTAATTGGCACTTTTATTGATTCAGGAAATGTTATTTAGGTTTTATGTGGCTATTAGGTATAAAAAAAAATCTGATGCACAGCAATAATTTTCCATTTCTCCTCTAATACATACACTCTAACTTACTAAGAAAATAATGAAAATCTTGCTAATTCCTTCAAAACTTCCAGATTTTAAAACCGTATGATCTAAGTTTTTAATATCTACAATAACCACTAATAACTCTGAGGAAAATTCAACTTAAGATCTCTAATACATAAACAAACTCCCCTAACAAAATTCATGATATGAATAGTTAACTGTTAACAAATGTAAATTATAGTGTACAAATCCAAATCTGTAAAGAGTATTAAGATATCTATGGGCTGTTCATGATAACAGTTTTTGTAACTGAATTAGAAAATAAATGAAACATGACAAAATGTTAGCTAATAATAATGCTTTTTTTTAAAAAAAATCATCTATCACAACCAAGTCGGGTTTATACCAGGTTCAACAACTAAGAACTATGAATTTAATACAGCAAACAGAAAAACAGAAGGGAAAAGCATCAATAGATGCATAAAAAAAAACCTTTCACAGAAGTCAACATCTATTCATGGCAACTTTTTTTAATCACTAAAAAGAATAGGAAGAAGGAATTTTCTTCTTAACATGGTACCTTCAATATTTCTCAAAACAACATCTCAAACACAAATCTTCCTTAAACCAAAAACTACGGAATGTGAAAAGAGTTACTTGGAAGAGCTCAAAATGGTCTGAGAACCATTCTAGAAAGCAATTTGGAATTATGCTAAAAAGTTACTAAATATAGTATTCTCTTTGACCGAACTATACCATTGCTAGGGCTATACCTCAAGAAGATTAAAGAAAGGGGAAAAGGCACTACATATATATAAATGTTTGTAGCAAATATTTTTATGGTGGCAAAGAAAAAATTGGAAACTAAATAGGGGAGGCACAGCCAAGATGACAGAGGAAAGGCAGGGACTTGCCTGAGCTCTCTCCAAAATCCCTACCAATACCTTATAAGATGACTCTAAACATATTCTACAGTAGCAGAACCCACAAAAAGACAGAGGGAAACAAATTTCCAGGACAAGACAAGTTGGACAATCAGCAGGAAAGGTCTGCTGCAGCAAGGTGAGAGTAGCACAAAGTCCAGAGCAGGTCACATCAACACAAACTGGGTCCCAGCAAACCCAGAGCAGGCCTAAGAACAAATGAATCACTGGCAGCAGTGGTGGTTTCCAGACCTCTTAGCACACACATGCCAAAGACAACTTAGAAGGCCAGCAGGAAAGATCTGTCACATCTGCATGAGAGCACAACCCTGGCCTCAGCAAACCAGGAGCAGGCCTTAGGAATAACTGAATCGGCAGCAGAAGCAGATACTTAGGAGCTCTTAGCCCATAGAGGGTAAAACGGTCTAACAACTGGTCAGAAGGAGATTACAGGGATCTTATTTGCTAGAATGAGGACAGGACTCTGTTGCTTTGCCCATACTCGGATTCGGGTCACATTCCTGGGTGATAGTCTCAGGATGAGGAGTAGCAGTAGTATAGCATGACTTGTGGCAGCAGTGGAGGGGGGGACCTCCTCACAATCCCAGGGTAGAGAGAGTGTTTATGGCCGTTAACAGAACAGAGCACAGGCCAGGAGAATAGTAAACACGCCCCTCCTTAGACCACACCACCTTGGGAGAACTGAAAACTTACAGGTCCTTAGAATTATCTCTGAAAACAGCTGCACAAAACCTCTGAAGCTTGGGATAGCGTGCCCTTCACCCTGGAAGCAGAACCCTACTTTAATAAAGACTTAAAAGTCAAGTAATAGGAATATGAGCAAACAATAGAAAAAAATTTTGACTATAGAAAGTTACTATGGTGACAAGGAAGATCAAAACACGCACTCAGAAGACAACAAAGTCTAAGCTCCTACATCCAAAGCCTCCAAGAAAAATATGAATTGTTCTCAGGCCATGGAAGAGCTCAAAAAGGATTTTGGAAATCAAGTAAGAGAGGTAGAGGAAAAACTGGGAAGAGAAATTTGACTGATGCAAGAAAATCATGAGAAAAGAGTCAACAGTTTGGTAAAGGAGACAAAAAATGAAGAAAATAACAGCTTAAAAAAAAGACTAGGCCAAAAAGAGGTACAAAAATCCAATGAGGAGAAGAATGCCTTGAAAAGCAGAACTGACCAAATGGAAAAAGATATACAAAAATTCACTGAAGAGAAAAACTCCTCAAAAAGTAGAATTGGTCAAATGGAAAAGGAGGTACAAAAGCTCACTAAAGAAAATAATTCCTTAAAAGTTAGAATTGGGCAAGTGGAAGCTAATGACTTTATGAGAAATCAAGAAACAATAAAATAAAACTAAAGAATCAAAAAATAGAAGATGATGTGAAATATCTCACTGGAAAAACAACTGACCTGGTAAATAGATACAGGACAGATAATTTAAAAATTACTGGACTACCTGAAAGCCATGATCAAAAAAAGAGCCTACACATCATCTTTCAAGAAATTATCACAGGGAAAACTGCTCTAGAACCAGAGGATAAAATAGAAATTGAAAGAATCCACCAATTACCTACTGAAAGAGATCTCAAAATGAAAACTCCCAGGAATATTACAGACAAATTCCAGAGTTCCCAGGTCAAGGAGAAAACATTGCAGGCAGCCAGAATGAAACAATTCCAAGTATTGTGGAAACACAATCAGGATAACACAAGACTTAGCAGCTTCTACATTAAAGGGCTTGGAATATGACATTCCAGAGGGCAAAGGCGCTAGGATTGTCAAGAATCACCTACCCAGCACAACTGAGTATAATCGTTCAGGGGGAATAAATGGAAATTCAATGAGATAAAAGACTCTCAAATACAAGACTCAAGAAAAACATAAAAAAGTAAATAGGAAAGGGAAACATAAGGGCCTTGGTAAGTTTAAACTAAAGAAATGCCCATAAATTGACAAATGGCTTGAACAAACTGTTGCTTATAAATGTAATGGCATATCATTATACTGTAAGAGAAGAGAAAAAGATGATTTCAAAGGGACATCTCAAGACTTATATGAACTGATGCACAGTGACTGCCAAGATCTTGGATCACTACAATCATCTAATGCCTGTGTTAATATGCTACTGAATGAAACTGAAGAAAATGATAAAATTGTGCTGACTGCATCCACTACAAGTTTATGTTAAATATTATATGATCTTTTATTACATTAAATATCACTTCACCTGTGAGGGACCTCACAAGGCAATTCCTTTACATGTCTCTAATTAACTCACTAGCCCCACTGCTCTTCTAAATCTTTTCAATCCTTCAGCAAACCTGTCTGGTTCTCACTTCTTTCACCCTCTCAACTGAGAATCTTGCCTTGTATTTTACTGAAAAAAAATGAGGCTATTCACTGAGAGCTCTCTCTTCACAAACCTCTCTACATGTACAAGTGATCCCATTCCTTTCTATCTTCTCTAAGAGTCTGTCTCTTGCCTACTACTGTCACTTACCTTAAATTTCTCTTTACTGACTGCTTCCCTGCTGCCTACAAACATATCCATGTCTTCTCTATCTTTAAAAAATCTCCACTTGATTCATCCATCCCCCCATTAATTCAAACCCCATTTTTTTTAAACATTGGAAGGACCAAGAACATCAACTGACAGTCTGCCTTCTGACCTAATCATTCAAGTGAAACTGCTCTCTCTAAAGTTACCTATTAACAGCCAAATTTAATAGCCCTTTTCTCAATCCAATGTTTTGTTTTTTTTACCTCTCTGCAGTCTTTTATGCTGTCAATCACTCTCTTCTTGATATTCTCTTTTCTTTACATATTTTTGACACTATTATATCCACATTCTCCTCACGGTCTGACCACTCCTCAGTTTCTTTTGCTGGAGCTTCAACTGGAGTGCCCCCACTGACCACAGGTGGCCCCTAGGGCTCTGTTCTGAGCCCTCTTCTCTTCTTTGTCTACACTATTTCACTTGATGATTTCATCTGCTTCCATGGTTTCAACCCTCACCTTTATGCTGATGATTGATTTTCGGTCGTAAGAACTAAAAATCAATACAATGACCATTCGTGATTTCAGAGGTAAAAGATTTAGGACATAGAATGAGACATTTTTGTGTAGAGTTTTCAAGGAATTTATTTGACTATGCATATTTGTTACAAGAAATTTTTCCTTTTTTTTCCCCCTATGGTGTATGGGGTAGAAAGTAGGAAAAATAAATTTTTGTTAATGCAAAAAAAGAGAAGGAAGAGTACTACAAATGTGAAATGTTCTATGGACTTTTAGATAGAGTTACTATACTATTAGTTTTATCTTGTTACAAGGTACTTCTCACAAAATGAGATTCATCTACATTGTCTGTAAAGTTAAAAAATGTCTTTAAAGTAAATGTCTATAAAGTAAAAAGAAAAATGAATAAAAGTTTTTTTTGGGGGGGTTTTGCTTGTTTTGTAAAGCAGTCAAGGGCCTGAGGCTCCTGATCAAGGAACGAGTACAGAAATAAGAAAGAGCTGTGTAGCTGTGACCCTTGAAGTTAAGTGAGGATCTCAGTTCTAGCCCCAGTCCAATTTAAAGCCGGCAGAATAATAATCAGGGCAGAAATTACAGTGTGAAAGAGAACCTGCAATTCTGTCTTTTTGAACTCATTGAGCTTTTAAGTTAGTTGATAATGGGCTGAGTCCAGTAGCAGAGTATTATAACTTCAAGGAGGGGCAAATACACAGGACAGCATTAATGGAGTTCTGAAGCAAAACTCACTCTTCACCACAGATCTACTTTGGGAGAATTAAAAGTATACAGATTCCCAGCCTGAACCGTTCCTGAGATCATAGAATAGGGGGAGTTATGCTTTCCGGAAGCTAATATGTAAGTATGTAATAGTAAATAGTAAGTCACTCTTACCTTCCCTTATTAACTTTTGAAAGCCCAGAAAATATCACCCCAGAAAAAACTCTGGAACAGCTGAACCAGAAGAAAGATAGGGTGCAGAAATCCAGTAGCCCAGGTAGTTTGAAAGATTAACGAGAAAGGCCCCTCTTGCCCTGGGAGAAGGGGAGCAGTACAGTACTAGGCATCCTAATGAGCTAGTTGAAAACCCCACCTCAGCATACCAGGGGGAGATCCTGAACTGGGCAGGTGATGGAGCAGGCAAACACCAACACCAGGACTCCTGAGTGCCTCAGTATGGGCAGGTGAACCAGTGGAAACCAGCTCGGAAAATCACCATGTACCTCAGTGTTCTACAGCAGGCTAGTCTCCCAGTGCCTCAGCAAAATTCTGGGAAGTGCTCCAAGGGGGAAAGCCCCAGGCAGAAAAACATCCCACAGAAGCAAAACATTGATCTAAAAGAAGGCAAAGAAAGTGAAAGGAGGGAAAGAAAAGGCCAGGGTGAGCAGGCAACCTCCAGGGGCCAGACTACCCAATCCTACCCCTAGAGTTCCAGTGTTACTGATTCCAGCCCAATACCAGGTAAAATGCCAGAACTCTGCAGCTGCCAGCAGTTGAGGCCCCAGGACACAAAGCCCGTGACCAGGCCCCAGGCTCCCAGCACAAGAAGCTTGGGTCAGTGCTCCCTGCTCGCCAGCAGGAGAGCTCAATTTTTTTAAAGGCCAGGAAATAAGCAAACACTAAGCAAAAAGAAACGTAATATAGATCCTAGAACAACACTACACTCAAAATCCCAAGAAATGAATAGCAGGACTCAATTAGGCACAAGTTAAGCCCTGACATTACCTGAGAAGTGCACAGTCCTAACAAAATCTAAAATCAGGAAGTAGGCTGAAAAAAAATGAGCACATAAAGAATCCCATAATAAAGAGCTATCTTGGAGAAAAGGACAATCTTCAAACATAGCCTTTAAAACACACACACATACACACCACCCTTTAGGACTAGAATTCCTAGAAGAGATGAAGAAAAGATTTAAAAATGATTTTTGAATGAATTAGCCAGAGCGGGGAAAAAATCAGAAAGAAACAACAGTGATGAAAATTTGGTAAGAGAATTAAGAGTAAGGAGGTACAAAACCTTACTAAATAGATTCCTTGAAAATTAGAATAGGCCAAATAGAAATTAATAACTCCATGAAACAAGAAGCTGCTCTATAACAAAGTAAAAAACTGAAAAAAATAGAAAATGGGAAGTAATAAAAACAAATGACTTGAAAACAGAAGGAGAAATGATTTAAGAATTTAAGAATCACTGAACTACCTGAAAGCCAAGACCAAAAAAAAAAAAAACTAAAAAGGAAAAAAATAATTTAAGATATTACAGGTCAAGGAATCATTAAATACAACTGCACAGATCTCTCAGAAGCACAGAGAAAAGTAAAAATTAAAAAAAAAAAATCCATCAGTCATGACCTGAAAGAAACTCCCTGGAACATTATAGCCAAATTTAGAGCTTCCAGATCAAAACAAATCACCACTACCAAAAAAGCTCCCCCAAAACAACTACAACAACAAAAAAACACCACCACCCCACCCTACAAACAGACAGAAAGAAAGAATCCAAGTACCAAGGAACCAGTCAATATCACAAAATATTTAGCAGCCAGGAAAAGAGAATTTGGAGAATGATATTACTTACAGCAGGTTAAGAGACAGAACCTTACAACCAAGAATAACTTACCCAGAAAAAATGAATATAATCCTACAAGAGAAAAAAAAAATAAACCTTTAATGAACATTCCTGTGAAAAGATCAGAGCTGAGCAGAAACTCTGAAATATAAGCAAAGGAGACAAGAAAAAAATTTAAAAAGTAAATACGAGTAAGTAATCATAAATGACTGAATAAGAATAACTGTTCACACTCCAGTATGGGGAGATGATACAAGTATCCCCACAAAACTCTAATATTCAATTCAAATCAGTAAACATTTATTAAGCACATATATACATCAGGCACTGGGTTAAGTGCTGGGGATACAAAAAATGTCAAAAGTTAGTCTCTGCCCTCGAGGAACTTATAATCTAATGGAGGTGACTAATATGCAAATAAATATACAACATACAGAATATATAGGAAATAATCAGAGGGAAAGCACTGGAATTAATAAAGGTTAGGAAAGGCTTTTTGTAGAAGGTGGTTATTTTAGCTGAGACTTTAAGGAAGCCAGAGAAGGCAATAGTCAGAGCAGAGGAAGGAGAGCATTCTAAGCACTGAAGACACCTAGGAAAAATACCTGGAGCCAAAAGATGGAGTATTTTGTTTGTAGAAGAGTGAGGAGGCAAGTGGCACTGGATCAAAGAGGGGGCTAGGTAATGAAGGGTTTTGAATGTCGAACAAAACATTTTGTATTTGTTCCTGGAGGCTACAGGAAACCACTGCCATTAACTAAGGGAGAGATTCCCAAGAGAGAATGAATCAACTGAAGAATGTACATAAACGGTTTCGAGTAGAAATAAGAATTGTGAAAGCAAAATTTATGGCCTGCACAGCAGAAAATAAATTGGCAGAACAGAAAAACTTGGATCCACAGTGTCGAGTCTTACCAAAGAAACAAAAGATGTAATAACTACAAATACAAATACATAGAAATAACAGATGATCAAGGGGAAAAAATAACATTAAAAGAAGGCATATCCATAAAAGCAAAACATACTACTTTCAAAGACAGGATGCAGAGAGACAACTTAAGGATTGATCAAAGGTCTCCCAGAACATAAATCCAAAATCTTAATTATTAAAATGCAAGAAATAATATGAGAAAACTGCCCAGAATTTCTAACACAGAAAACAAAATGCAAAATGAAAGAATTTACAGATTATGTCCAGGATTATAGAAACAAAAACAAATAAAAACATGCTACAAGCTCCAAGTGTAAGGTATAAGAAATTATGTTTCCAGAGGCAGAGTCAAGATGGCGGAGTAAAAGCAGTGACTTGCTTGAGCTCTCTAATACCACCAAAAAATGACAGAACCCACAAAAAGACAGACTGAAACAAATTTCCAGCCCAAGACAACCTGGATGTTTGATTGGGAAGGTCTATCGTGCCAGGTTGGGAGAGGAACGCAGTTCAGCATGGGCACACAGTCCTCAGTAAACCTGGAACAGGCCTCAGAGGGCTGAATCGCGGGCAGCTGTGGCAGATTCCAGACTACTCAACCCATGAATGTCAAAGACAACTTAGAAGGTCAGTGGGAAAAGTCTGTTTCTACGGTGAGAGAGAAGCATGGGGTCCCAGTACCAATTCCTGAGTGCGGCCTGGGGTGGTGGCCTACTGACTGAGGTGGAATAGAATGGCTGATCAGAGGGGGATTGCAAGGATCTCTTTGCTGGTGCAGGATTCTCTTGCTTTGCCCGTGCTTGGATCTGGGTCACAGTTCTGGGTGGTGGTCCTGGGGAGAGGAGCGCTGGTGTTGTACAGCGTGTACTGGCTGTGAAGAGGAAATCCTTCTCACAGTTCCAAGACAGAAAATAGTGCCTGTGGTCACTCATAGACCAGAGCACAGTCCAGGAAAGGAGTAAACATCTCACCCTTGATCATAGCACCTTGGAAGAACTGAAAATTTACAGGTCCCTGGAAGTATCTCTGAAAATAGCTGCACAAAACCCCTAAAGCTTGGGACAGTACATTCTCCACAGTGGAAGCAGACCCCTACCTTAACAAAGAGTTTATAACTCAAGTAATTGGCCAGGATCATCAGCAAGGAGCACAAAAAGAGTCAGACTATATTATCTTTGGTGACAAACAGGAAGACAATGAAGCCAAAGCTCCTACATCCAAAGCCTCCAAGAAGAATATGAATCAGTCCCAGGCCTTGGAAGAGCTCAGAAAGTATGCTGAGAAGCAAATAAGAGAAGTAGAGGGAAAAACTGAGAGTGATGCTAAAGGAGACCCAAAAAAATAACACCTTAAAAAATAGCCTAACCCAAATGGCAAAAGAGGTCCAAAAAGCAAATGAGGAGAAGAATGCCCTAAAAAGCAAAATTGGACAAATGGAAAAAGAAGTCCAAAGCTTACTGAAGAAAATACTTCCTTAAAAATTAGAATGGAGCAATTGGAAGCTAGTGACTGTATGAGAAATCAAGGCACTGCAAAACTAATTCAAAAGAATGAAAAAATAGAAGAGAACGTGAAATATCTCATTGGAAAAACAACTGACCTGGAAAATAGATCCAGGAGAGAGAACTTAAAAATTACTGGACTATCTGAAAGCCAAGATCAAACAAAGAGCCTAGACATCATCTTTCAAGAAACTATCAAGGAAAACTGCCCTGATATTTTAGAACCAGAGGGCAAAATAGAAATGGAAAGAATCCACTGATCACCTCCTGAAAGAGATCCCCAAAGGAAAACTCTTAGGAATATTGTAGCCAAACTCCAGAATTCCCAGGTCAAGGAGAAAATATTGCAGGCAGCCAGAAAGAAACAATTCAAGTATTGTGGAAACACAATCAGGCTAACACAAGATTTAGCAGCTTCTACATTAAGGGACCAGAGGGCATGGAGTATGATATTCCGGAGGGCAAAGGAGATAGGACTACAATCAAGAATCACATACCCAGCAAAACTGAGTATAATCCTTCAGGTAAAAAATGGTCATTCAATGAAATAGGGGACTTTCAAGCATTCCTGAGGAAAAGACCAGCGCTGAATATAAAATTTGACTTTCAAATACAAGACTCAAATGAAACATGGAAGAGGAAAACAGGAAAGAGAAATCATAAGAGACTTACTAAGGCTGAACTGTTTACATTCCTGCAGGAAAAGATATTTGTAACTCATGAGACCTTTGTCAGTATTAGGGTAGTGGGATGGAAAAAAATTATATGTATGTATAGATAGATAGAGGGCACAGGGTGAGTTGAAGATGAAGGGGTGATATCTGGAAAATAAAATTAAGGGATGAGAGAGGATTATACTAGGAGAAGGAGAAAGGGAGAAGTAGAATGGGGTAAATTATCTCACGTGAAACAGATAAGAAAAGGCTTTTACAGTGGAGGGGAAATGGGGAAAGGTGAGAGGGAATGAGTGAATTTTATTCTCATAGGATTTGGCTTAAGGAGGGAATAACATACACAGTGGGGTATGGAAATCTATCTTACCCTACAGGAAAATAAGCAGGGAAAATAATGGACAAGAGAGCAGGGGGCTGATAGAGGGCAGGGCAGATTGAGGGAGGGGATAATCAGAAGCAAACACTTCTGAGGAGGGACAGGGCCAAAAGAGAGAACAGAATAAATGGGGGGTAGGATAGGATGAAGGGAAATATACTTAGTTTTTCACAACATGACTACTATGGAAGTGTTTTGCATGACTACACATCTATAACCTATATCGAAATTCTTGCCTTTTCAATGAGGGTGGGTGGGGAAGGAGGAAGGGAGAAAATTTGTAACCCAAAGTTTTAAAAACACATGTAAAAAAAATAATAAAAAGAAAAATAGAAAAAAAAATTACGTTTCCACAGATGTAGAAGTAGTACTAACAATAGAATTCAGAAGTTGTCACAGGGGCAGAGCTGTCTTGCTCAAGAATTATTCTTAACAATACCTCTCAATATGGTTAGAAGTGCTGAAAAGTAGGGCAAAGGTTATATATCACTCAAAATGTGCATGCTTAATAAGTCTATGAATATTATCTTCTGGGGGGGAAGAATTAACACAACTTTAGGCACAAAGTTGTATGTAGAGGGAGGAGAAAACATATTAAGGAGTAACATGAAGTAGGCGTTCCAGGAAGTTGTATACCTTGAAGTATCCAGCCAATGCAGAAATGAAGGAGGGACCTTGTGTTTCCTAACAGGAATATAACTGCTTGCTTTCTCTTCTGTAGAGTGTGTCTGCCTCTAGCAGCACACCCACTTCTTGCAAGGACATAAAAGAGCTCCTCATCTACCTCCGGATTCTTAGTCTTTCCTATAGAAGTTACTCCTAATACAAGGACACTGGCAAACAAACACAATCTGCAAATAACCAGAACTTTAGCTACAAAGGAAAGTGAATAGGATGGGTAGAAACATACAAGTAAGGATCCTAACTGTGATGTGAATAGGATAAATTGACTCTTAAAATTAAAAAAAAAGATAGTAGAAGTGATTACAAAACAGAATGCAAAAATGTTTAAGTTTTGATATTTTGTTTCTTACATCACCAGAGTTATCCAAATATCTCTTCTCCCTTTAAAATTGTGTCAGAGAGGGAAAAAATATCAGCACAACCGATGAATATATTGAAAAAGTCTGAAAACATGTGCAATGTGTGACTCTTGTGGACCCCCCTATACTTCTACAAAAGGGTAGGTTTGGGGTATCTTGACCAAATTGATCAAAGGTTAATTTTCCAGTAGGTATAAGTTAAGTAATGTGATCTCCTTAAGTTAAGTTTCCTCTTCTGGACGCTGGGAGGATGGGGTTAACCGCTATTCCCAGTCACAGTTTCCTTTTTCTTCCAGACTCCCTGAAGCAATTTCCTTTTCTAGAAGCTAGAAATCATGTCAGTCGATCTGTGGGCCCCTTGTATCAAAATAAAACAGAAACAAAGCAAGGACTTCTGGGGTAAGATTAAGAATGCCTAACTAATTAGGTGACCTAACTTGTCCAATAAAATTATGTTCAAAACAAGTTTCTGTAATTTTTTTCTAATTCTACTTTTCTGTTATAAAAATCAGTTCTGTAAATCACTCAGGGTCTCTGACATCTGAAGAGTCTGTTGACTTGGTTTAATAAGCTAATGCTAGCTTTGCAAATTAAATCATATTATACTCAGAAATTTTGTGCCTCAGTTTTCCTTCATTTCAGATAAATAATTTTTACTGTGTGTGTATGTTTATAGATCTTGGATATAAAACCCTTATTGGAGAAATTTGATAAAAATTTTTCTTCCTACCTGACTGATGGGGGAGTGGGACCTGAACTCCAAAAAGCACTAAAACCATAAGTAACGCAGCCTTTCTTTCCCCCCCTCCATGAGAAAATTCTCTCCTTGTTACAGGCACAGAATTGACCCTGTAATACCTCAGATAAAAGTTATCTCAGGGGTGCATCTCCCAAGGACTCTTTCTCTAGTGCCTGCCCAAGGCCCATGCTCTGGCAACCCTGTTGCCCCAACAAAGTTATCCTTGTTGACTCTCTGAGTTTTCCCATCCATTCCAGCAGCCCAGCACCTGCACTGCTTGCATATACTGACCACTCCCTAATACCCACTCCCATTACCTAATTAGCATATTTGGCATCCTTTTTCTTTAACCTCACTCCTAACAGGTTGCAGGTTCCCTAAGAACCCTCACACACTGCTACTGGAGTCACAATAAACTCTGCCCCTTGATTGCAAGATGGTTTCAGTGCATGAATTCATTCCAGGCAACATTGCCTTGTTCCCTAACGTTTTGGGGGTGCCAGCATCCCCAAACTGTATCATGACCACTTCTGCTTTTTGGGGGGCATGGGTTTTTTTGGTGAGGCAATTGGGGTTAAGTGACTTGCCCAGGGTCACACAGCTAGTAAGTGTCAAGTGTCTGAGGCCAGATTTGAACTTAGGTCCTCCTGACTCCAAGACGGGAGCTCTATCCACAGCACCACCTGGCTGCCCCACTCTTCTCCTCTTATCCTAGATCAATTAATGTTGTCTGTGCAGAAGCTTTTCTATCTGAAGTTATCAAAGTTAAGTATTTTATGTTTTGTAATTGTGTCTATCTCTTGTTGAGTTAAAGTAATATCCCATGGCTGTAAAAAGCTGTTTCTCTTCTAATTTTTTATAGTATAATCTTTAATATTAAAATTGTGTACGCATTTAGAAAGTTTTATAGAGGAACCGATGGGGGTGGAGCCAAGATGGCGGAGTGAAAGCAGTGACTTGTTTGAGCTCTCCCCCCAAACCCTTCCAAATACCTATAAAAAATGTCTCTCAACAAATTCTAAAGCAGCAGAACCCACAAAAAGACAGAGTGAAACAAATTTCCAGCCAAAGACAGCCTGGATGGTTGATCAGAAAAGTATATTGCTCTGGGCGGGGAGAGGAGTGCAGTTCAGTGTGGGCACGCAGGCCGCAGTAGTGACCCTGGAGCAGGCCTCAGAGGGCTGAATCGTGGTCAGCTGTGGTGGTTTCCAGACTTCTCAACCCACAAATGCCAAAGACAACTTACAAGGTCAGTGGGAAAAGTCTGTGACTGCAGTGAGAGAAGGAGCTAGGTCTCAGCCACCCCAGGGGCCGCGACTGTTTCCTGAGCTTCTGGCCCACAGACTGAGGGGGAATCGAGTGGCTGATCAGAGGGGGATTGCAGGGATCTCTTTACCAGTGCTGAGGCAGGAGTCTCTTGCTTTACTGATGCTTGGATCTGGGTCACAGTTCTGAGGGGCGGCCCTGAGGCGAGGAGAAATGCTGGTGTGGTGAAGCTTGTTGTGGCGGTGGAGAGAAAACACCTCGCGCCTTATAATAGCACCTTGAAAGAACTGAAAATTTTCAGGTCCCTAGAAGTATCTTTGAAAACAGCTGTACAAACCCCCAAAGCTTGGGACAGTACATTCTCCATATTGGAAACTGACTTTTACCTTAACAAAGAGTTTAAAACTCAGGTAATTGGCTGGGATCATGAGTAAGCAGCACAAAAAGAGCCAGACTATATTATCTTACTTTGGTGACAAAGAAGATCAAAATATACAACCAGAAGAAGACAATGAAGCCAAAGCTCCTACATCCAAAGCCTCCAAGAAGAATATGAATCAGTCCCAGGCCTTGGAAAAGCTCAAAAGGGATTTTGAAAAGCAAATAAGAAAAGTAGAGGAAAAACCGAGTTTTGCAAGAAAATCATGAAAAACAAGTCAACAGCTTGGTAAAGGAGACCCAAAAATATACTGAAGAAAATAACACCTTAAAAAATAGCCTAACCCAAATGGCAAAAAAGGTCCAAAAAGCCAATGAGGAGTAGAATGCCCTAAAAAGCAAAATTGGACAAATGGAAAAGGAAGTCCAAAAGCTTACTGAAGAAAATACTTCCTTAAAAATTAGAATAGAGCAATTGGAAGCTAGTGACTTTATGAGAAATCAAGACACTGTAAAACAAATCCAAAAGAATGAAAACTTAGAAAACAATGTGAAATATCTCATTGGAAAAACAACTGACCTGGAAAATAGATCCAGGAGAGAGAATTTAAAAATTATTAGACTATCTGAAAGCCATGATCAAACAAAGAGCCTAGACATCATCTTTCAAGAAATGATCAAGGAAAACTGCCCTGATATTTTAGAACCAGAGGGCAAAATAGAAATTGAAAGAATCCACCAATCACCACCTGAAAAAGATCCCCAAAGGAAAACTCTTAGGAACTCCTAACCAAATTCCAGAGTTCCCAGGTCAAGGAGAAAATATTACAAGCAGCCAGAAAGAAACAATTCAAGTATTGTGGAAACACAATCAGGCTAACACAAGATTTAGCTGCTTCTACATTAAGGGACCGCAGGGCATGGAATATAATATTCCAGAGGGCAAAGGAGACAGGATTACAACCAAGAACCACCTACCCAGCAAAACTGAGTATAATCCTGCAGGGGGTCATTCAGTGAAATAGAGGACTTTCAAGCATTTTTGATGAAAAGACCAGAGCTAAATAGAAAATCTGATTTTCAAATACAAGACTCAAGTGGAACATGAAGAGGTAAACAGGAAAGAGAAAATCATAAGAGACTTATTAAGGCTGAACTGTTTACATTCCTGCATAGAAAGATGATATTTGTAACTCATGAGACCTTTGTCAGTATTAGGGTAATTGGAGGGGGAAAAATTATATGTACGTATATATAGATATACTAGATAGAGGGTACAGGGTGAGTTGAAGATGAAGGGGTGATATCTGGAAAATAAAATTAAGGGGTGAGAGAGGATTATACTAGGAGAAGGAGAAAGGGAGAGGTAGAACGGGGTAAATTATCTCACAAAAAAAAACCAACAGAAAAGACTCTTACAGTGGAGGGGAAACAGGGGAAGGTGAGAGGGAATGAGTGAATCTTATTCTCATAGAATTTGACTTAAGGAGGGAATAACATACACACTCAATTGGGTATGGAAATCTGTCTTACCCTATAGGAAAATGGGGGGAGGAGGAAAGGAGACAAGGGAGTAGGGGGATGATAGAGAGGAGGGTAGATTAGGAAAGGGGGTAATCAGAAGCAAGTACTTCTGAGGAGGGTCAGGGTCAAAAGAAAGAATAGAATAAATGGGTGGGTGGGATAGGATGAAGGGAAATAGAGTTAGTTTTTCACAGCATGTCTACTATGGAAGTGTTTTGCATAACTGCAAAAAAATAACCTATATTTAGTTCCTTGCCTTATCAATGAGGATGGGTGGGGAGGGAGGGAGAAAATTTGGAACCCAAAGTTTTAAAAACACATGTTTAAAAAAAATGTTTTCACATGCAACTGGGAAATAAGAAAGACAGGAAATGGGGTACAGAAAACCATCTTGCCCTACAGGAAAACTGAAGGGGAAAGGGATAAGAGAAGGGGGGGGAGAGATAGAAGGGAAGGCAGACTAAGGGAAGGGGTATTCAGAATGCATGCCATCTTGGGGTGGGGGGAGGGGCGAGATGGGGTGAAAATTTGGAACTCAAAATCTTGTGGAAGTAAATGTTGAAAACAAAAAAATAAATAAAAAATTACAATATACAAAAAAAGTTTTATAGAATGTGGCCTAAGATGCTGATTTAAGCCTAATTTTGGCCAGACTCCTTTCAAATTTTCTCAGCACTTTTTTTAATCAAATAGGGAGTTTTCCCCTGGTAATTCATGTTTCTTACTTTATCAAACACTGGGATACTGAGTTCTATTGTTTCTAAATCTCCCTTGTCTAGTCTGTTCCACTGATTTCTCTCTCAATTCTCTAACAAAAATACCAAATGTTTTGATGATTGCTGCTTTATTTTTTTTATATTTTTTGAGTCTGAAAGTATAATGCCCCTTCATCCCTATTTCATCATTTCCCTTGATATTCTAAATCTTTAATTTTTCCAAATGGTTTATTATTATTTTATCAAGTTTGGTCATTTGATTGGTATAAGCATCAAAAGTGTTATTTTTGGAAGTATTATCATTTTTATTATATTGCATGGCTTAGCAATGAGCACTGAATATTAGTCCAGCTTTTTAAGTTGTTCGTTATTTCTTTAAGGAGCACCTTGTAATTGAATCTATGAGTATTTTCTATGCTTTTGAAACTGATCCCCAGATACTTTACACATTTTGTAGTTATCTAGAATGGGATTTCCCTATTATTGAGCTTTGTGGGTTTTTTTTACTATCATATAGAAATGCTGTTGATTTTTTGAGGATCTATTCTGTAGCCTGCAACTTTGCTAAAGCTATTATCTCAGCTCCTTTGATGATTCCCTTTTGGTTTTCCAAGCAAACTATCATATCATCAGCAAATAGGAACCATTTTATTTCCTTTTAATCTATCTTTATGCCTTTCATTTCTTTCTTTTGTATTACTGCTCTTGCTAGTATTTCTGTAACTATACAAAATAATAGTGGGGAGAACAGGCATTCTTGCTTCACTACTGTATTTACTGGAAAAGGTTCTGGTATATCTCCATTGCATACAATGCTTGCTTTTGGTTTTAGGTAAATGCTTTTTATGAGCAGTTAGGACATATAGCAAAGGTCCTTCTATACCTATAGTTTACAGGGTTTTTACCATAAAAAAAGCCTTTGTCGAAGGTTTTTTTTCTGAATCTGTATAATTTTGAATGTTTTGGTTTTTAATACGATTATGTTGACTGTTTCCCTAATGCGGAACCATCTTTGTATCCCTGGTATAATTTCCACTTGATCACAGTGAATGATTTTTTTGGATAAACTGCTATAGTCTGATAGGATTCTGATTAAAATTTCTGAGTCAATATTCATCAGAACTACATTAGTCTTATAAAAAGATTCTGGCAGGGTGCTTTCTTTCTCAATTTTTGAGAACAATTTGTAAAGTGTGAATGTCAACTGTTCTTTCAAAGTATGATAAAATTCTCCTGGGAACCAACTGGAACAAGAAGGTAGTTTTTTTTCTTTTTGTAGTTCCTTTATAACTAGATTTTCCAATCACTCTCATATTCTGATAATTTGGGTATTTCATATTTTTAAAGAGATTTCTCTCTTTCGTGTTCTCAGTTTTGTTGGCATCTAAGTGTACGTGACACATTCTGATTAATCTTTTTATTTCTTTTGGTTTTGGTGTGATTTTGTGTTGCTAATTTGCTATTTTATTTGATGTCTCTACTTTTTAAATCAGTTTAGCTAAGGGTTTATCAGTTTTATTAGTCTTTTCAAAGAATGAGTGTTTTATTTATAATTTCTATGGGTTTTTCCAATTTATCTCGCCTCTTATTTTTAACATTGTTTTGTGCATATTTTAGATTTGCTTATCTGTTGATTCTCTAATTTTTAAAAAATGCACATATAGTTCAAAATTCTTCTTTTTAAAATTTGTTAATATTGCAAAGGGAATTATGAATTTCATATTAATTGATGATATGTGTAATGAATACACTAATAATTTAGATTTTTTTCAAGAGCTGCCTCTCTGGCTCAGGAATCAGAATTAACAATGCAGCTTGAAATGATCAATCAAACCCTTGACAATGCTCTTATAATCTCTGAATTCTTGTGCTAGTATCTCTTAAGTGAAGACTAGAGAACCTGTTCCTGATGGGGTGCTTGGGTTCTTGTGTTTGGATGCTTGTGCTTGGACCCCAATTTCTCCGTAGTCTCAGAAACACTGTCTCGACAATTTCTCCCCAGCCCAAGGACACTGTGCGTAGCAATTACTCATGCATGGGCCCCAGCACAAGCCTTATCTCTCTCCTTGGTGCAGCTACAGAAAGCTGGGTAATAGAGTGCTGGGCTGCTCAGGCCCCAGCCCTCAGATCATGTCTCTGGAAACCTCCCAATTCCTTATTAAGTTCCTATCTTGTGAGAAAGCTTTCCCTTGTTGCACAGCATTTTCTCATTAAGACAGAGGGAGAGGGGTGCCTTGCCCAGCCCAAGGAGTTTTGTCCTTTGCTGGCCCAAGGACTCTTTCTCCTGCCAGACTCCCAAGATTCATGCCTCTGTCATCTCCCTCCCTGTCTGGTATACTCCCTGTACTTTCTCATCCACAGCTCCCAAAGACACCTGGACATTTAGATTACCTCATCAGTGTCCCTGGTATTCCTTTCCCATGCCCTTTTCCATATAAACCCTAGCTCCATCCTCAGGCTTTTGCAGGTTCCTTAAGAATCCTTGCCTGCTGAAAAGCTTAACAATAAATCTTTGCCACCTTGACTTAAAGAATGCTTGAGTCTGTGAATTCATTCCAGACGACCCCGTCCAGTACTCCAGTCTTTGAGGGGTCTCAACCTCTCAGACAGCAACATTGCCATTATAGAACTCTAGTTGGGGATGGTGGGGAATCAAACCCCCAAAGACTTGACTCCAGAACTATTTAGTATTGTGGACTCGTGGGCTTGTCATGGGAAAGCACTCCTGCACTGGGAAATGATTGTGATTTATGTATATAAGCTATGCTTTTGCTTCAGCTTACAGAGCATTCCTCACTCTGAAACTGATTAATTAAACTGCTACTTGATCCTGTGTCTAGGTCTGCTTTGTGCGGATCCAAGCATTCCCAGGTTAGAGACTGGCTCAGAAAAATCCTTTTTTTTTTTTTTTTTTCCATTTGTTCAGTTATTTTTCCTTTTGATTATCTTTCCTTTTTGATTATACAAAAAGGAAAAAAGGATATTGAAGTCTCCTTTCCCAATTGTGTTACTGTCAATGTCTTCCTGTAACTCAGATATTATTTCCTTTATGAATTTGGATGGCAAGGCATTTGGAACTTAAAAATTTATTACTGATATTGGTTTGTTGTTCCTTTCTGTTTTTATTTTTTGAATGTTTGTTTTTGTTTTTTTCAGGTAACACGTTTGCAAGTCCTGCTTCTTTAGACTCATTTGATGCATAGTAAAAATTTTTCCATCCCCTCTGTTTTATTTTGTGTATGTCTTTGTTACTTAAAAAATTTCTTGTAAGAAACAGAAAGTGGGATTTTAAAAAAATTTTTATCCAATCTGTCACTCTTTTTTGTTTTATTGGCTTGTTTAATTCATTCACATTTAAAGTTTATATATATATATATATATATATATATATACACATATATATATATATAAAGGTTTATATTTTTCTTCAACTATTGCTAATACTGTTGGGGTTTTTTTTTTAGGTTATAAATTTTTCCCTTCTTTTGTTACAAACTAAATACTATTTAGTCTTTTTTAAGGGGTCCTTACTCCCACTGGCTCTCTTCTCCTAACTCCTAATGCCTCTTTCCCTTTGGTATTTTATTAGTTCTTTTTTTCTCTTGTACTTTTATCTAGTTATACAGTTCTTCCTTCCTTTTCAATCTCTTAAGCAGTCAAGAAGATTCCCCCTTAAATTTCTCCATGTATCTTGTTTTCTTATATATTGCTGGCATAAGTAAACATTTTCTTTTAATGTACTTGTTGTTTGCCTCTAGACTGTCATTCACTTCTGTGTATTTATTTGCATTTCCAAATATTTTTCCTGTGAAAGTCATATATTCTACTCTCATAATACTAATTTCTCTTTTGAATCACTCAGGAATAATATGTTACATGTTTTCAAATTCCACAGGGTTCTGTCTCCTCAAGATTTAGGTCATTTTCCTTTGTTTTGTAGTATTTATTCACAGATGTCTGACCTCTTACTAAATCTGGAGGTCATATTCCCTTCTATAGTTAAGTTTTCTGTGTTGATTTGTTTATGTTCCAAGTCTTCTTCCTGAGTTTTCTTCTTCCTGAAAACTCTGGTAATTTCAGTCTCCTCCCCCCTTCCCCCTTTATTTTCCCTACCATTCACTTTCTTACTATCTCCCCTCTGACTGTGGTTTCCTTTGGGGCTGGATTTAAAACATCTCAGCTTCCTCCCATGCTGGGTAATTCAAGGTATTTATAAGCCTAGGTTTATGCCCCAACTAACTTTTGGGTGGTCAGAAATGGCCTGAGCTGGATGTTGTGCTTTCTCCCGCAGACTTGGTGGATGATGTATAGCACTCCTACATATGTAGTGCCCCTGAAGTCCTGTCCCACTCCCTGTTTCTTGGTTCTTTGGTCAGACAATAGCAGTTCAGAGCTTTGCAGAGCTGGTGCTACATAGCTGTTTGCCCTGGCACTGCCTTTGCTGTTGTTATAGGATTGTTAGGCTAACTCAGGCTCTACTGGTACTGGTAAACTTATCTGCCCCTAGACACTCACAGTTCAGAGCTTTGCAGTGGTTATTGTTATAGGGTTATAGCCCACAACTCAAACGCCCACGCCCACCACCACCACCACCATGAGTTGTGGCCATCTGGTATCTAGGACAAATCAAAGTCACTGAGTATCAGTTCATGGGTCTGGGGTTTTACTATTATTGTTGTTTTAACCTTCTTCTGGATTCTGGGTGTCCTAGACAATGGAGGCAACTGAAGTAGCTTTATCTTTGGCATATAATTTCTATTTTGGAGAAGATTGAGAGGTTGTAGGGATCAAAGAAACTGTCTAGTTCTTTGTCTTGCTGCTCACGTCAATGACCTTTAAGTCCATGAATATGTTGTTTACAAAAAACACCCTTAAAACAAAAAAAGTCACAAAAAGGTTTTTAAATGAGCTATAGCAAAATCTACTATGTTTTATTAAGTAAAAAAAAAAAGGAAGGAACAGCACTTGGGATCTCTAGGCAAAAGCAATAATAGACTTAACTGGAAGAGATTAAAAGGGAAAGTAAGTTCTGCTAACAGGTAAAATAGGAAATGAATATCAACACTAAGCATATATGCACCAAAAGCCAGTCATACCATTTACCTACGTAAAGGGAAATTTAAATGAGTTATAGGAAGAAGTGGGTAATAAAAGCATAATAATGCGAGATCTTAATTTTCGTTTAAAATGAACAGAAAAGTTAAAGACCTAAAATAGAAGTTTTAAAAAGTTAGACATAATAGAGTTCTCAAAGTTACTGAATTCAAATAGAAAAGAACATACATTTCTTGACTGTGCACAAAATATAACTATTACATCATCAAAAACCTCACAAAAAATGCAGAGAAGAAAAATATTAAACATCTTTTACAGACCACAGTGCAATAAAAAATATGCAACAAGGGATCACTGAGAAAATAATTACAACTAATTAGAGACTAGACAACTTAATCCAAAAGAATAGGTGGGTGGGTCAAAGAACAAATTTAGAATTTCACTGAGAGTGTTACCTTGAAAAGTTTCATTAAATACTTCAATAAAGCAAAAGATATACAGAATCAAAGAAATATGTCAACTGTTGAACAATTCAAGTTAACTAAGGGTAGCAATATCACAAAGAAATCAAAACATAACTGTAACCTCACTAAAATACTACTCCACATGAAGCTATATTCAGAATGAAGCAAGACAGTATGGAGTCCTATTATAATTTAATACTAAAAGTAAGTTTCATCTCTAAGGTAGTTCCAGAGGATAGATATTAAAGATACCTATCCCATTTGCTCAAAGGTTACCAAAGAGCTCTTAACCACTAAATCCAATGATAACACCTAATTTCTTATCCATTGTAACTTTCTTCCTTTAAAAAAAAGTTACTTTTTTTGTGTACTGACGGTATTTTTGAAAGACTCCCATCCCCATTCTCCTGAGTACTTTTCCCTCTGTAACAAAGAAGCACAATTAAATAAAAATCAATGCATTTGCCAGGCCTTGACAACATATACCTTGTTCTCTAAAAAGATACAGGAAGAATAAGTACATGCTTCATCATCAATTCTCTGGTTATGATTGATCACTGCTCCTCCCCTCCATCTAAGCTACACACAGAAATGATTATAGTTTCTACCTCCAGGTTTATGAACTTTAAAAATTCCTTTATCTAATCATAACCTTCTATCCTTCCATTTTTCCTCTGCCTTATGATTCCTAACCTTATTCTGTCTTCACTGTGACCTCCAAGCCCTCTACCCTCAGTCCATTCCCAAGCCATTACTTTTTCACTAACCACACCTCCTCCTTTCCCTATCTTGACCTTCTGATGAACTACCAGAGTTCAACTCTGCACTATCTAAACTATCAGCTACACACTTCAATCAGCCTTGCCTCCTTGTCCTACTGTTAATCATACCTTATCAAACTCCCACCTTGAATTATTCCCACCATCTTTGGCTTTCTGCTCCTATCCGCATGCTGCCATATGAAACTGGAGAAAATCAAGAATCTTAGGTGAAAAGATTCACTAGTGAATATGACTTCTGGAGGCAGAATGAAGATGGCTGAATACAGAAGCACTCAGCTGAGCTTAACTTTAAAATAATACCTCAAATCGACTTCTGGAGTGGCAGAGCCAAACCAAAGGTCAGAGTGAGACATTCTTCCAGCCCAAGACAACTTAGGTGATCAGAAAGAAAAAATCTGTGTCATGGGGGAGAAGGCTGACTGGAGCCCACATGGATAAAATACCAGTTGTCAGAGGAGGTGGCAGGGACAGAAGCAGCCGCAGCTTTGGGAGCAAAGATGACAAGGGGACCGAGCAACTGGTCAGAAAAATGTTACAAGGTACCCCTGTGCAAGCACTACATGCAGGACCAGATCCTATTTGGCAACTCTATTGCCTATTCTCATTCCTAGATCACAGTTTGAGGGCATAGAGGAATGCTCAAGATGGAGTAGGAGCAACTTGAGGAGCAACTGTTTGGCAACTCCATTGTTTATATTCACTTCTGGGTCATAGTTCAAGGGCACAAAGGAGCATTTTTGATTAAGAGTAGAAATTCTGAGGGGCAGTTATCACTTCTGGTCCAAAGAAACAAGGGGCCCCAAGGAGCAGTATCAACCGCAATTCCAAGGAATGAGAGGCCTTTCCGGGTTAAGAACCAGGGTGCAGACCAAGAAAAGCAGTGACCACACCTCATCCAGATCACACTGCCTTAGAAGCACCAAAAACTTCTAAACTCCCAGAACTAGCCTTTTCAGGGCAATGCAGAAAGAGCCTAAAGTTTGAGGCAGAGCCCTTCCCCCCAACAGTGGGAACAAAGTCCAACATTATATCAAGAAATAGTGGAAACATGAGCAATAAAAGAACCTAAGTAAAAAAAAGCTAATATGGTGACAGAGAAAATCAAGACTCTAACTCAGAAGAAGACAACGAAGTCATTTGGAAACAAATCCAACAAGAATTCTTCGAAAAGCTAAAAAATTATTTGCAAAATCAAATTGGAGTGGTAAAGGAAAAATGAGGCAAAAAAACGAAAGCAAAGAAAAAAAATTATGAAAAGACATAAAACAGGTTAGTAAAAGAGGCACAAAAAATACTGAAGAACATAAAACCTTAAAGAACAGAATTGGCCTAACAGAAAAAGATACAAAAATTCACTGATGAAAACAACTCCTAAAAAATTAAATTGGCCAAATGGAAAAAGAAGTACAAAAGTTCACTGAAGAAAATAATTCCTTAAAAATCAGAACTGGGCAAACAGAATGTAATAATGCCAAGAAGCAATGAAAGAAAGTCAAAAGAATAGAACATGTGAAATATCTCAATGGCCCCTCCCCTTACCTCCTTCTCCAACCCTTCCCTTTTTCTCCCCTTCACACTCCTCCTCCCCATCCCTTTCCTTCGCTCTATCCTTTCTCCTTCTTCCCTTCCCCGGCCTAGACAATACTGTGGTGGAGATGGCCAAGGAGACCTCGGAGCCTGCTGAGGCAGACATCACAGGGCTGTTCCAGGACATGTTCCCCAAAACGGCCATGTACCTAAGAGGCAAGCTGACAGTCACCAGTGAAGACTATAAACTTCTGGAAAATATGAACAAACTGACTAGGGCTGAAGTATCTAGAAATGAAAGATATGCAGTAAACATAAGCAGAAACCTAAAGGACTTAAACCAGAAATAAGGAACACTTCAGCCTTATCCTCTTTAATTGAGGAGCAAGTAGCAGCTCCTGAGCAAGCAGCTTACAAGTTGGATGCATATTCAAAGAAACCAAAAGCAAAAGTACAAGAAGTTAGAGAGGCCAAGAAAGAATTCTTCAGCACAAAGACTTTAACTACAAGAATATTTCATAAGAGCTGAAATAAGTGAAATGGAACTTATCACTATGCTTCAGTTCCTAAAAGGAAGCGATGCTGCTGATCCAATGAAAATCCCAGCCCTCACTTCTGGTTAGATGTGTAACTTTGGCCACCACTTGATGTTTCCTAAACCTGCAGCCCCTGGAACTTCATCTTATTGTGTACTTCATTGTGTGCCCTGGACCAAGGCTCAGAAATCAGGATCAATCCCATCTAGAGCAGAGGCAGAGGAGAGGCTCTTGTCTCCCTGTCTCTCTCCCTTCTTCCCTCTCCTCTAGGGCTCCACCTTGGACTCTCTATTATGATTGTGCTTCCTACCCCTTCATAACCTGTTCTTCAAATTAAATAATAAATGCCCACTTATGACCCTCAAAAAAAAAAGGGGGGGGGGAAGCTAGGTGGTGCAGTGGATAGAGCACCAGCCCTGGAGTCAGGAGGACCTGAGTTCAAATCAGGCCTCAGACACATAACACTCACTAGCTGTGTGACTCTGGGCAAGTCAGTTAACCCCATTGTCTCGCAAAAACAAACAAAACAAAACAAAACAAAAAAGAAAAAGGAAATATCTCAATGAAAAAGCAATTGACTTGAAAAATAGATCAAGAAGAGTATTTAAGAATTGTTAGATTACCTGAAAGTCATGAAAAAAAAAGGGCCTAGACATCATTTTTTTAAGAAATTATCCAGGAAAACTGTCCTGATACCTTAGAATTTGAAAGAATCCACCAATGACTACCCAAATGAATCCCAAAAAGAATCCCAAAATGAAAACTCCCAGGAATACTATAACTAAATTCCAGAGATCCTAGGTCAAAAAGAAAATACTTCAAGCAACCAGAAATAAACCTTAAATTCAAATACAGTAAAGCAACAGGCTCACCCAAGATCTAGCAACTACCACTTTAATGGAGCAGAGGGCTTTGATCATGATATTCCAAAAAGCAAAAGAGCTGGGATTACAATCATGAATAAACTGATCAGCAAAACTGAGTATAATCCTTCAAGGGGGAAAAAATAATGAAATGGAGGACTTTAAGTTTTCCTCATAAAAAGACCAGAGGGGAATAGAAAATTTTACATAAAAACACAAAATTCAAGAGAAGCATAAAAAGGAAAACATGAAAAAAGGTAAAAATGATTACCTATCTATATGGGAAGATGATAAATGTATCTTCTAGGAACTATATCATTATCATGGTAGTTAAAGGGATTCTATATAGAAAAAAAGGGTAGGAATAAGCCCATTATGTTGAGTAAGGTAAAAAGGATAGGTGAGAAAGAAGGATGCCCTGAAAGAATGAGAAAGGCAGAGGAAGAATGAGAAAAAATTATTTTACTAAAAAGATGTACACAAGAAAGAATTTTTACACTGGAAGGGAAAATGGTAGGGGCAGTGGGGAAGTGGTGGGAAGGCAACACTAGAACCTCACTCACATCTAACACAAAGGAAAAGAGATAGAAATAAAGATAGATAGTGGGGAAGGGAATAAAAGAAGGTGGGTGGGAGGTAATAAAAAGGCAGAAAAAAAGAAGGCAGTAGTCAGAAGCAAAACAGTGTTAAAAGATGGACAGGATAAAAAGAGAGACAGAGAGAGAGAAATAGAAAAAAATAGAATGGAGGGAAATATACACTTAGTAATCATAATGTGAATGGAAGGAACTAAGCCATAAAATGGAAGAGAGTGGTAGAAAGGGTTAGAAATTAGAATCCAACAATATGCTGCATATAAGAAACACACCAGCAACAGAGAAAAACTCAGAGTTAAAATAAGAGCATGAAGTACAATCTATTATGTTTTAGCTAAAGTTAAAAAAAAAAAGCAGGGGTAGCAATGATGATCTCAGACGAAGGAAAGCAAAAACAGAGCTAATTAAAAGGGATAAGCAGGAAAAGAAACCATAGATGGTAGAGTGAAAGCAGGAACTTAGCCAAGTTCTCCCCCAAGTCCCTTCAAATACCTCTAAAAAGTGACTCTGAACAAATTCCAGAGTGGCAGAACCCACAAAGAGACAGAGTGAGGCAGATTTCCAGCCCAAGATAAACTGGAAAGTTGACACAAAAGGTCTTTTGCACTGGCCTGAGAGAGGAGCATCCAACACGCAGGCCGCAGTGCAAATCCAGTACTAAATTACTGGCAGCAGTGGCAGTTTCCAGTCTTCTCGGTCCACACTGGGTCAGTGGGAGGGATCTGAAGGAACTGAGTGAGAGAGAAGCCCAGTCCAGCGCAGGGCTGCAGGGCATGCCAATACAGGCCCAGCCCTAGCAAACCAGGAGCAGGCATTGGGAGTGACTGAACTGGCAGCAGTGGTGGCTGCTCCTGGACAGATTAACCCACAGACTGAATGTTTGAAAATCACTTCCAGAAGCCAAGATAGCAGTGCAAGCAGTAAGTGGCTCTCACCCTCCCTTATTGACTTTGAAAAACCCAGGGATATTGCCCCAAGAAAAATTCTGAAATAGTGCAGCCAGCAGAAAGACAAAGTGCAACAGTCTTTTAGCTCCCAGGCTAGGGGGATTAAAGGGAAAGGTCCCTCTTGCTGTGGCTGAAAGGGACCAATACCAGGAAGAGAAGCATCCCAGCAAGCCAGTGTCAAGCCCCATCTCAAAAACGAGTAACCAAGGCCCCTAACCCCTAGCACAAGAAGCCTGGGACAGTGCCCCCTATGCCTCGGAAGCAGAGATCAACTTTAAAAGCCAGAAAAAAGGGAAACAATATGAGCAAAAAGCAACATAGAAAAACAATGACCACAGAGAAGTATCTTGGTGACAGGGAAGATCAAAACACAAATTCAGGAAAAGACAACATTGTCAATATACCCACATCTGAAACCTCAGAGTGGAATATGAACTGCTCTCAAGCCCAAAAAGCCTTCTTGTAATAACTCCAGAAGGCTTTTAAAAGTCAAATAAGAGAGGTAGGAGAAAAATAACTCCTTTAAAAATACAGTTGACAAAATGGAAAAAAAGCATATGAAGAAAACAACGTCTTAAAAAGCAGAACTGGCCAAATGGAAAAAGAGGCACAAAAACTCACTGAAGAGAACTCCCTAAAAAGTAAAATGGGACAAATGGAAAAGGAAATACAAAAACTAACTGGAGAAAACAATTAAAAATTAGAATTGGACAACTGGAAGCTAAAGACCCTATGAGACATCAAGAATCAGTCAAACAAAATCAAAAGAATGAAAAAATAGAAGAAAATGTAAAATTCCTCATTGGAAAAACAACTCTTCTGGAAAATAGATCCAGGAGAGATAATTTAAGAATTACTGGTCTACCTGAAAAGCCATGATCCAAAAAAGCCTGCACAGCATCTTTCAAGAAATAGTCAAAGAAAACTGCCCTGAGGCCCTAGAACCAGAGGGTAAAACAGTCATCAAAAGAATACACCAATCACCTCCTGAAAGAGATCCCAAATTGAAAACACCAAGGAATACTGTAGCCAAATTCCAGAATTATCAGGTCAAGAAGAAAATCCTGTAAGCAGCTAGAAAGAAACAATTCAAATTTCGTTGAACCACAGTCAGAATTTGGCAGGACCTTGCAGTTTCTACATGAAAAGATCGGAGGGCTTAAGATATGATATTCTGTGAAGGCAAAGGAGGTTGGATTACCAACCAAGGATCAACTACCCAGCAAAACTGAGCATAATCTTTCAGGGAAGGAGATAGATATTCAATGAAATAGGGGACTTCCAAACTTTCCTGATGAAAAGACCAGAGTTCAACAAAAAATTTGATCTTCAAATACAAGATCCAAAAAAGGCATAAAAAGGTAAACAGGAAATGGGGGGAAAAACATGTTATTAAATAAGGGTAAACTGTTTACATCCCTACATGGGAAGATCATACTTATAACTCTTGAGAAGTATGTCTTTATTACGACATTTAGAATGAATATACAGACAGAAGGAGTGGTTTTAAGTTGGCTTTGATATCATGATAAAAAACCTAATGAAGTAGTGAAAAGGAATAATAATGGGAGAAGAGGAAAGGAGGCAGAAAATGGTAAATTACATCACATGAAGAGGCACAAAGACATTACAGTAGAGGAAAAGAAGGGAGGGAGATGAGCATTGTTTCAACTTTACTCTCATTGGATTTGGCTCAAGGAGGAAATAACATACTCAGTTATAGAAATCTAACTTGCGATATAAGCAGTAGGAGGGGAAAGGGGACAGAAAAGGGAGATGAGATAGAAGGGAGGGAAGTAGTAATGGAAAAGGAATAAAAAAGGAGGGGGCAGACAGAGGGAGACAGTGGTCAAAAGCAAAACTAGTGAGGAGGGAAAAGGAAAAAAAAAGCATAAAAAGGGAGGTGGGGGTAAATGGAGAAAAAAAACACAGATAGTAATCATAACTGTGAATGTGAATGGGATGAACTGTCCCATAAAAGGGAAACAAAGAGCAGAATGGATTAAAAAACATAATCCTACGATATATTGTTACAAGAAACACATTTGAAAAAGAGGGATACACACAGGTTAAAGGTAAAAGGTCAGAGTAGAATATATTATGCTTCGGCTAAAGTAATAAAAGCAGGGGTAGCAATCCTGATCTCAGACAAAGCAAAAGCAAAAATAGATCTAATTAAAAGAGATAAGGAAGGAAACTATATCCTGCTAAAAGGTACCATAGACAATGAAGTAATATTACTAAACATATAAGCACCAAATGGTATAGCACAGAAATTATTAGAGGAGAAGTTAAGGGAGCTACAGGAATAAATAAGCAACAAAACTATACTAGTGGGGTACCTCAACCTCCCCCTCTCTGAACTAGATAAATCTAACCACAAAATAAACAAGAAAGAAGTTAAGGAGGCAAACAGAATTTTAGAAAAGTTAGATATGGTAGAGCTCTGGAGAAAACTGAATGGGGATAAAAAGGAATATACTTTTTTTTCAGTGGTTACAGCATCTACACAAAAACTGACCATGTATTAGGGCATAAAAACCTCACAATCCAATGCAGAAAAGCAGAAGTATTAAATGCATCCTTTTCAGATCATGATGAAATAAAAATTGTGTGTAATAAAGGGCCATGGAAAGATAGACTAAAAATTAATTGGAAACTGAATAATCTAATCCTAAAGAATGAATGGGCCAAACAATAAATCATAGAAACAATTATTAACTTCATCCAAGAGAATGAAAATAAGGAGACAACACACCAAAACTTAAGGGATGAAATGAAAGCAATACTTAGGGGAAATTTTGTATCTCTAAATGCTTACACGAATAAAATAAAAAAAGAGGAGATCAGTGAATTGGGCATGTAATTTAAAAAGGTAGAAAAAGAACAAATATAAAATCCTCAATTAAATACTAAATTAGAAATACTGAAAAGCAAAGGAGAGATTAATAAAATTGAAATTAAGAAAACTATTAAACTAATAAATAAAACTAAGAGCTGGTGTTATGAAAAAAAAACCAATAAAACAAATAAACCTCTTGATAATTTGATTAAAAATAAGAAAGAAGCAAACCAACTCCCTAGGAAAAAATCTCCAGGGCAGAGATGGATTTACAAGTGAATTCTATCAAACATTTAAAGAACAATTAATTCCAATAGTATATAGACTGTTTGGGAAAAAAGGCAAAGACGGAGTCTTACCAAATTCTTTTTATGATACAAATATGGTGCTGATACCTAAACCAGTAAGAGTAAAAACACAGAAAGAAAATTATAGATCAATTTCCCTAATGAATATAGATGCAAAAATTTTAAATAAAATATTAGCAAAGAGATTACAGCAACTTATCACGAGATTATAACGAGGTAGAAATTATACCAGGAATGCAGAGCTGGTTCAATATTGGGAAAACTATCAGCATAATTGATCATGTCAATAAAAAAACTAACAGAAATCATATAATTATCTCAATAGGGGCAAAAAAAGCTTTTGACAAAATACAACACCCATTCCTATTAAGAACACTAGAGAGCATAGGAGTCTTTGTTAAAATAATAAGTAGAATCTATCTATATCAGCAAGCATCATATGTAATGGGGATAAGCTAGGAGCATTTCTGATAAGATCTGGGGCGAAACAAGGATGTCCATTATTACCACTATTATTCAATATGGTATTAGAAATGTTAGCTTTAGCAATAAGAGAAAAAAAGGAAATTGAAGGAATTAGAATAGGCAAAGAAGAAACAAAACTATCACTCTTTGCAGATGATATGATGGTATACTTAGAGAACCCTGAAGCATCAACTAAAAAAACTACTTGAAATAATAAACAACTTTAGCAAAGTTGCAGGATATAAAATAAACCCACATAAACATTGGCATTTCTATATATTACAAAGTCCAACAGCAAGAGAGAGAAAGAGAAATTTCATTTAAAGTTACTATAGATATTATAAAATATTAAGGAGTCTACCTGCCAAAACAAACCCAGGAACTATATGAACACAATCACAAAACACTTTTCACACAAATAAAGTCAGATCTAAGTAATTCAAAAAACAACAATTGCTCTTGGGTAGGCCAACCTAATATAATAAAAATGACAATTCTACCTAAATTAATTTACTCATTCAGTGTCACACCCACCAAACTACCAAAATATTATTTTATACAGCTAGAAAAAATAATAACAAAATTCATCTGGAAGAACAAAAAGTCCAGAATATCAAGAGACTTAATGAAAAGAAATGCTAGGGAAGGTGGCCTAGCCATACCAAATCTGAAATTGTATTATAAAGCAGCAATCATCAAAACTACTTGGTACTGGCTAAGAGTAATCTACTGTTTGACAAACCCAAAGACCCCAGCTTCTGGGATAAGAACTCACCATTTGACAAAAACTGCTGGAAAAACTGGCAGAAACCAGGCATAGACTAACATCTTACACCACATACCAAAATAAAATCAAAATAGGTACATGATTTAGATATAAAGGCTGATAGTATAAGCAAACTAGGAGAGCAAGGAATAGTTTACCTTTCAGATCTATGGAGAAGGGAAGAATGTATGACCCAACAAGAGATAGAGAACATTATGAAATGCAAAATAAATAATTTTGGTTACATTAAATTGAAAAGTTTTTGCACAAAGTCAATGCAACCAAGATTACGAGGGAAGCAGAAAACTGAGAAAGAATTTTTACAACCAGTGTCTCTGATGAATACCTCATTTCTAAAATACAGAGAGAACCGAGTCAAATTTATAAGAATACCAGTCATTTCCCAATTGATAAATGGTCAAAGGATATGAACAGGTAGTTTTCAGAGGAAGAAATTAAAGCTATCTATAGTCATATGAAAAAATGCTCTAAATCACTATTGATTAGAGAAATGCAAATCAAAACAACTCTGAGGTACCACATCACACCTATGAAACTGCCTAATATGACAAAACAGGACAATGATAAATAGTGGAGAAGATGTGGGAAAATTGGAACACTAATGAATTGCTGGTAGAGTTGTGAACTGATCCAACCATTCTGGAGAGCAATTTGGAACTAGGGCCAAAGGGCTATAAAATTGTGCATAACCTTTCTAGGGCTGTATCCCAAAGACAGCATAAAAATGGGAAAAGGACCTACATGTACAAAAATATTTATAGCAGCTCTTTTTTGTGGTGGCAAAGAATTGGAAATTGAGGGGATGCCCACCAATTGGAGAATGGCTCAACAAGTTGTGGTATATGAAGTAATGGAATACTCTTGTGCTATAAGAAATGATGAACAGGCTGACTTCAGAAAAACCTGGAAAGACTTATATGAACTGATGCTGAGTGAAATGAGGAGAACCAGGAGAACATTAAACACAGTAACAGCCATAATACGCGAAGACTGACTTTGACAGACTTCATTCTTCTTAGCAATGAAAGGATCTAAGACAACCTCAAAAGACTCTCGATGGAAAACGCTGGAAAACGCTGGAAAACGCTATCCACATCCAGAGAAAGAACTATGGAGTCTGAATGCAGATGGAAGCATACTATTTTGCTGTCCTTTTCCTTTGTTGTTTTGTGCTTCATTCTCACAGTTCCTCCCATTAGTTCTAATTGTTCTTAACATCATGACTAATGGGAAAATATGTTTAATAGGAATGTATATGTAGAGCCTATATCAGACTGCAAGCTGTCTGATATAGGGGAACAAAAAGGGGTGAACAAAATTTAAAAGTCAAAAGGCTTATGGAAGTGAATGTTGAAAACTAAAAATAAATAAATTAATTTAAAATAAATAAAAGAAACCACAGACACTGAATAATATATCAATACCAAACATATATGCGCCAAATGGCACAGTATTCAAATTCTTAAAGGAAAAGTTATATTAATTATAGGAGGAAATGGTGAAACTATTATAGTGGGGCACTTTCAACTTTCCCCTTTCAGAGCTAGGTAAATCTAACCAAAAAATTAATAACAAAGAAGTCAAGGAGACGATTAGAATCTTAGAAAAGTTACAATGTGATAGGCTCTGGAAAAAACTTTAAGAGAATAGAAAGGAATATAAAAAGGGTATACCCTTTTATCAACTGTACAGGGTACCGTCAAAAAAAAAACAATGACCATGTATTAGGGCATAAAAACCTTACTACAAAATGCAGAAAAGCAGAAATACTAAATGTCCCCTTTTCATACCATAATGCAAAAAAAAAAAAAAATTACATTTCATAAAGATGCATGGCAACATAGTTTCAAAGCTAATTGGAAACTAAATAATCTAATGCGAAAGACTGAGGAAGTGAAAGAACAAATCATAGAAACACTAATTTCATTAAAGAGAATAACAACAATGAAACAATGTTCCAAAATTTGTGGGATGCAGCTAAATTAATACACAGGAGAAAATTTGTATCTCTAAATGTGCACATCAGTAAAAGAGAAAAAGAGCATCAATAAAGTAGCCATCTCACTAAAAATAAAAAAGACAAAGAACAAATCGAAAATCTCCAATTAAACACTAAAATGGAAATCTGGAAAATCAATAAAACTGAAAGTTTTAAAAAATACATTGAACTAATATAATAAAACTAGGAACTGGCTTTATTTTTTTTCAAATGAAACAGATAAACCATTGATTAATTTGATTTTTAAAAAAAGAAAACCAAACTACTAATATAAAAAATGAAATGAAGATGAAATTAAAGTAATTATTAGGAGTTATTTTGTCCAATTGAATGACAATAAAACTGACAATCTATGTGAAATGGATAAATATTTACAAAAATATAAATTGCTCGGATTAACAGAAGAGAATAACCCTATATCAGAAAAAAAAGCTGAACGAGTCATCAATGAGCTTCCTAAGAAAAAAACCCCCATGATCAGATGGATTCTCAAGTGAATTCTAACAAACATTTAAGAAACAATTAATCCTAATATGATATAAATTATTTGAAAAAATAGGTAAAGGAGTCCTATCAAATTCCTCTTATTACACAAATAGTTTTCATACCTAAACCAGGGAGAGCAATAACAGAGAAAGAAAACTATAAACCAACTTCCTTAATGAATATGGATGCAATAATTTTAAATAAAATACTATCATGGAGATTACAGAAATATATTACAAAGATCTTAAACTATAACCAGGTTGGATTTGTAGCAGGATTGCAGGGCTGGTTAAATATGAGGAAAACCATCAGCATAACTTACCACAACAACTACGTAAAAACAAGATGTATTCAGGATAAATTGAAGATAATTAAAGAGAAGGCACTAAGATTAAGGGGGACTGGGAAAGTTTTCTTGTAAAAGTTGAGCTTTTAGTTAGGCCTTAAAGGAAGGCAGGGAAACCAGGAAAATATCCAGTGTTGGAAGATATAGCATCTTGCATGAGGAACATCAAGGTGGCCAGTATCTTGTCACTAGATTTCAAAGTACATGGGAGTAAGATAGGAGAAGATTGGTCATGACAACACATGATTTGTATGTATGTATCTAGATTGATAAATGAGAGACAGAAACACATACACATACATACATATAAACACATATGCATATACACACATTGAGGTTAACTACTCTCGTATCTACAAGAAAAGCAGACATCAGAGGCAATATGGTATAGTGAAAAAATAACTTGGGATCAGAGGGCACTGCTTAGAGGGTGACTCTGGGCAAAGTCAAAACCACTAAATATGAAATACAGAAATCATGTATTCAGAGTATCCTAAAAGGCTTAACACCTTGCTATAAAAAAGTAACCAAGCATCTGTTTATTATTATTTTTCTTGTTTTAACTTATTCATTAACCCCCTCCCCAGTCTATCTGAGCACTTTTAACAAAGTTATATTCAACTGTCTCTGAATTGAAATGTTCTTTTCTCTTTTCCTTATGTTAAAAACTCCATTGGCAGGCAATGCTCTCTAAACAGCATGATACAGGAGACAGGTTACTGACTCTGAAATCACAGTATCTGAGCTCTAAATTCAAACTGGGGGCAGCTAGGTGGTGCAGTGGATAGAGTACCAGCCCTGGAGTCAGGAGGACCTGAGTTCAAATCCAGCCTCAGACAACTGACACTAACTGTGTGACCTGGGCGAGTCAATGATTTCCTCGCCAAAAAAAAAAAATCAAACTGACTTACTAAGAACAACTTAATGTCATCACAGACAATAGATGGACAGATAGGATAGACAGGTAGACAGACAGATAGATAGAAGATAACATTAACCCCTGCTTCACGAACTCTTGTGTCTTAAATATAGGAAGTGCTAGAGCAGTGGGGAACTGTCAATTGCTGAAGTTCAATTAGATCATGTGAGATACCAGGCTAGTTAATACCTTAAGCCATAAAATTATGTGAGTGATTCAAGTTGGGTAGCATACTTTTTTGAATAATTCAACAAGTTTGCGGTATCTCTGGATATTCTCCTAACTGTAGCCCATTTCTGCTAATTCTGTCCCCTTGGATTCTGAAATTCCAAAATTGCCAAACACTTAGTCTATATCTTAGACACATCTGCTGCCTCTCACCCTCCCAGCCCTCTTGCTACATTGTTATAATTTATCTTTAGACTCTATTAAAACTCTCCCTTTGTTCTGTTCCCATGATAATAAATTTTTCATTAATCAACAAGTATTTATTATTCACCTATTACGTGCCAGGCAGGCAGTGAGGTAGGTAACTTTGCTGAGAATGCAAAGACAAAAACCAAAACAGTTCTAGCTCTCAAGGAGCTTACAATGTATTAGGAAAGATATGATCTTTATATGTACATAAGTGAGGAGGTAGAAATAAGAACAGGATTCTTAGAATGTGGTGCTGTAGCTGCACTTTGAAAAGAGTGAAGGATTCTATATAATATAGGTGAGAAAGTACATTCCAGGTATGAGGTATAGCCACTGCAAAGGAATAGAATCAAGAGACAGAGAACTGTACTTAGAAGATAGTAGAACGCATTAAGTATAATGAGGCTGGAGAGACAGAGACTGAGTTGAGGTTGTAAAAGAATTTAAAAGCTAGTTTATCCTAGATATAACAGAATCACTGGAGTTTATCACTGGAGGGCTACTAGGTCTCTGGTCAACCATGGCCCTAGTTTCAGTTCCATACCTGCACAGGCAGGAACAATAATATATGTAAGCTCAAATACGTAAAACAATTCTAAGGAGATCCGAAACATTTTGACTAATTACAGCCTTGATAGAATGAGAATGTATTCTCCCAAGGTGTGGGATACTTTTCTTTGAAAAGTATCAGACTAGTCTGAACACATAAGAGCTAGTATGCTTGTTAGTGTTTCATCATTTAAAATAAAAAGGTACTATAAATAAAAGTTTTAAGAATAATATTTTGCATATTACAGTGTTATTTGAATGTATCAAGGAAATTCAAACTACTGAATTCCATGTTTCATTAGCACTTAGGTATTTTTAAGTGAATTATAAATTCAAGTAAGAAAAAGAAAAAAAAAGAAAAAGCATTTATATAGTGCATACTATGTGCTAGGCACTGTGCTAAGAGCTTTACAAATCTTATCTTATTTGATCCTCACAATAACCCTAGCAGGTAGGTATTATTATTTCCCCATTTTACAGATGAGGAAACTGAGGCAAACAGAAGCACTGACTTGCCCAGGGTCATGCAGCTAGTGTCTGAGGCCATATTTGAACTCAGATCTTCCTATCTCTAGGTCTGATACTCTATCCATTGCATCACTTAGCTGCCCCCAGCAAGTCATATTCAACCAACTTCTCAGGATTGTTGTGAGGATCAAATGAGATATTGTTTGTAAAGTGCTTAACATAGTGCCTACAACATCACAGGGTACTAATAAATGTGGGTGCTACTCCTTTCTCCTTCCCTAAGATGAAATTCAATGGGTGTCAAATCCCTCAGGGGTTCAAAAAATCAATTACTCAAGTACAAGATTGGTGAGGCACAGCTAGACAGAAAATGGTATGAAAAATATTGAATAAAAATGAATGGTAATCTCAGTGTAAATCAACAAGACCTGGTAGTCAAAATGCAAATGGTATCTTGTATGATGAAGGATAGAGCTTCCAGAAATAAGGAAGTAATCAGATTATTAGCAATTAACAAGCATATATTAAGCACTTACACGCTAGGCACTGTACAGGGAAAAAAAATCCAAATTAGCCCCTTTCTTCAAAGCAGCTTATATTCTAACGAATGAATGTGTGTGTGTGTGTGTGTGTGTGTGCACGTGCACGTGCACGCACATGCACCAGCCCTCCCTCCCATCTCCAAGTTAGGGATATAAGAGCTTTGTTGGACTGTAAAATCAATGAGTCAACAGTGTGACATGGAAGTCAAAAAAACAAACACAATCTGAGGGTTCTTTGGGAAATATAGTGTGAATCTAGGATTAGGAAGCTTAAGAGTCTCTGCCCTGGTGTGAGTACATGTAAGGTATTGTATTTAGTGCTGGGTGCTATATTTATATTACAAAGAGAATTTTCATAGACTGTAGAATGACCAGATGGCATAAGGTCTTGGCATTACATATTATGTTAGAACTATCTGAAGTAAATGGGGAATGTTTAGCCTGAAAAAGTAAAAACAAAAGGATGACCTGACAGCTACTTTTTAGTATATGAAAAGTTTTATGGAAAAGGAATTTGATTTGTTTGTTTGCCATAACAGGACAAGACTAGAACACTTCAAAGTTGCCAAATGCCAAGATAGTTGGTAATAAGGGTACCAGGGGTCTTCAAACAAAAAGTTGGATGACTGCTTGTTACAAATGTAGTAAAGTGGGTTCTTATTCACATATGGCTTAGGCTAGATGACTTCTGGGAGTCCCTTCCAACTACACACACACACACACACACACACACACACACACACACACTATACACATGTGTGTATACATATGTATATGTACATACATGTATATGTGTACAGAAACATAGTCTCTAACTATGCTTCCACAACCATCTATATGTGCACATACATGGGATGGCAAAATCAGAGATTCACAATAAAAAGGAGCTCAATTGCCTCATTTTACAGACAAGGAAAATGAGATGCTTAGATGTTAAGTGACCCAGGGTCACAGAGCAACTGACAAGGCTAGGATTCAAACTCGGATCCCATGACTCCAAATCAAGCTTTTTCTAAAGCACCTTATTTTTAAACCTTGAATCCTCACTGTAAAAATATATATATATATAAAAATATAGAAATATACATACACACATATACATACATACACACATTTTTTTCTATTCTAATATTCTATTCTATACAGACTACAGCTATATAACACACACCTTGACTATATATGCACATGTGTGTATGTGCATGCATGTGTGTGTGCCTCTGGGTGTGTGTGTGTGTGTGTGTGTGTGTGTGTGAGAGTGAGTGAGAGAGAGAGAGAGAGAGAGAGAGAGAAAGAAAGAAAGGAAAGAGACAGCAAACAAATTATGTTTAGCTCTTGGCACCACCTAAGAAAGACACTGGTAAGCTGGAATACTCATAGAAGAGCAACCAAGATAGAAAAGGGCCTAGAATCCATGTCATATAAAGAGATAAGTTGAAGGAAATTGTGATGTTTAGCCTAGAGATGAAAAGACTAAGGAGGAATGACATAATAGCAGTCTTCAAATGTTTGAAGCACAATCAAAGAGGAAGGGGCCTTGTTTTTTGCGGCCCCAGAAAGCAGAACCAGGAGCAATGTAAGGAATAAGAGGCAAATTTAGGCTTGGTATTAGGAAAAACTTTCCTAACAATTCAAGCTGTTCAGGAAAACAACATTTGCAATGACAACAACAATATAAATGGAAAGAAAAACCAAAAAAACCCCAAGAACATTGTATAATGATCAAGCTTGGACTCAAAGACAAGACTGTGAATGACACACAATGCATACACTTCCAGTCTCAGTTGATGTGCTGGTTAGATTTGCTGAGCTGTTTTGGTTTTTTTCCTTTTTTCTTTTGGTATAACATAACGTTCTCTGGGGATGACAGAGGAAAAGGAAATGTTTGTAAATGAAGGTGATAGAAAAACAAGTAGCAATAAAAATATAAAAATAAAATAGAACTGCCCAAAATTGTAGTGAATTTCCCCTCAGTGGGGAGGTCTTCAAGCAGAAGCTAGATTATCAATTTCAAGTATGATAAAAGGAGCTCCTTTCAGACATGGAGGCAGCTAGGATACTCAGTGAATAGAGCACTGGGTATGGATTGAGTTCAAATCTGACCTCAAACATTTAACTAGCTGTGTGACCATGGACAAGTCACTTAAAACTATCTGCCTTAATCCACTGGAAAAGGAAATGGCAAACCACTCCATTATCTTTGCCAAGAAAACTCCATGGACAACACTGGCTTGCTAAGGTACACAGGATTTCAAAGAGGTGGACAAATGGCCATAATGGTTCTAATGCTAATCTGATACTTAAGTTAATTTCATAAAATCTAAAGCTTTCTTATATGGTTCTATATGAATAAAAAGGAAAAAAACCTTTTGAAACCAGAAAGTTTCAAAATTTTTTGAATTTGGAATAAACTTTTTTTTTTAAATCTATCACTTGGTCAAATCACTTAACTGCTGAGCCTCAGTTTCCTCTTCTGTAAAATAAGGAAATTGTCCTTGATGAACTCTAAAGACTCTTGCAGCTCAAAATATTTATGATGTATTCCCAAAAACATCACAGATGGTTTTTTAGAAAAGAGGTCCACACTCTCTTTTAAGAATATTCTGTTCTCCTTGACCTTCTAATACTACTTAAAGC
Organism: Vombatus ursinus; assembly: GCF_900497805.2. Classification (NCBI taxonomy): domain Eukaryota; kingdom Metazoa; phylum Chordata; class Mammalia; order Diprotodontia; family Vombatidae; genus Vombatus; species Vombatus ursinus. Next base: position 106,689 of record NW_020944524.1, on the reverse strand, counting down.
CCAGAAAACATAACTTGGTACGTTTCCTTGAATTCCCTTAGAGAGCTATCCTAAGTGAACATAGTTTCTTAACTGTAAAATGAACTAGAGATCTTTAAGGCCTCTTTCACCTCCTACAATCTACTCGATACAGAGACTAATAGAGAGAAATAAAGATTCTTATCTTTATTAAACATCTATTGTTGACAGGCACTGTATGGCGAATACCACAAAATAAAAACATGCTGAAAACACCAATGTCTTTAGTGACAACCAACAGACTTTATAACCATTATTAAAAATGGGTTCAATGGAAGAAAAAACTAGAAGAGGGGAAGGAGAAGGAACTGGCTGCAACTCACATCAGAGGAGAACTCTACCTCAGTTCATCCTTTGTTGTAATGTATGCTAAGTACCTCATAAAATACCTCATAAAGGTATTTGTTAGTAAATTTAAAAAAAAAAAACTTCATTAAATCCCAAGGACTCAAAACGTGCATAAGAAACAGCTCAGCAGTAGAAACAAAACTAAGAAATTGGGGCGGGCGGAGGGACAGAGGCGTGAGAACGTGGTTCTAGGGGAACGTGAGGCTCCTCTACTGCAAGTTGGTGAGAAAGTGAAAACAAAACAGGTTCCCCAAATCGAAAAAAGTCAAAGTTTGAGAATGAGGGGCGAGGAGAACTTGAAGGGAAAGCAAAGAATATCCTCTGAGCACAGGCGGGGATGGAGGAGGGGATGGGAGTTTCAGGAAGTCACGGAGAGCGAGGATAAAGATATGGCCAAGGGGGCAGAGAAGCCCAGGGATTACTACTCCCACACTCACAATTCAATCATCCATTCCCCTTCCAGCAGTTCCTTCCAGTTCTTGTCCGTGATGGTCCTCACATGTCTCCACAGTCCTTGGATCCCCGGAGTCCCACACAGCAATAGCACCAATGCTATGAAGGTTAGCAAAGAACTCCCGGACGGCGCCATTTTAGCGACCGTGCACCCCACCAGGAGCAACAGTTCGCGTCGCCTTTTCCACCTCCAGCCCTAGGGCCCGTTGCTCACTGCGCATGACTGCACCAAATACTTCGGAGAAGCAGCCAAACTTGTATCAATGCGCAAGACGGGGGCGCCTGCGTGGTGATTTCTCCCTGGGCGGAGCCTGTTTACTCTAGTGCGCAGGAGAGACTCGCAGCTGTGCGGGATCTCATTGGCATTTTGCAAATGTAATAGGAAATGGGAAAAGAATGGTTGAGAAAAACCGGTTTGTAGTTCACTGTTCTACTCTAGGCAAAAAATCTTAGCCCCTTCTTTTCAAGTATTTTATATTACTTTATGTTAACTCCGTCTCAGACTCCCCTCCCCCCTTCTACCACCAGAGGTCCTGAAAGGTGTAAAGATGAAGCAAACAAAAACTTAGCAATTTTAAAGACCACATTTTATGGATATTTATATGCTAGAAAGCATCCAGAAGAAGGCACTCAGATATGTAATGCCTCCTCTAAGCCTAACAACCTCTTCTTGAATTGGCAATGGAATGATAAATAATGATGAAAACGTTAAATAGTGCTTACTATTTGCCAGGTACTGTGCTAGGCATTTTACGATTATTATTTCATTTGAGACTCACAACTCTGGGAGTTAGATGGTATTATTATTCCCATTTTACAGATGAAGAAGCTGAGGCGTATGGACCTTAAGTGACTTGCCCAAGGTCATACAACTAGTAAGTGTCTGAGGTCAAATTTTAATTCAGGTCTTCCTGACTCTAGGCCCAGTGCTCTTAAGGAGGAAAGATTACCTCAGGTTCAGTGTACTTTATGGATACTCTACTCTTACTCTACTCCATTAGCTCATTAATCCTCTCTGATACTTTTACCATCAGCAGTCAGCCAGAGGAAATAATTTGCTCAAAGCAATGACATTTACTGAAATGGAATAACATGAACTATAGTAAACAAAATATCCATTCCCTATATGCCTGGGGCATATTCTCACATAAATACCCAAAGTGTCAATAGGAAGAATAGGTACACATAGATGGCATGCAAGTAAAAGGAATGCCTTTAAGGCATTAAGAAGCATTGCTAATAATAAGGCTAGAGGGGGCAGCTAGGTGGTACAGCGGATAGACCACCGGCCCTGGAGTCAGGAGGACCTAAATTCAAATCTGGCCTCAGATACATAACACTAGCTGTGTGACCCTGGGCAACTCACTTAATCCCATTGCCTAGCTAAAATAATAATAATAATAATAATATGGCTAGAGGTGATGGAATTCCAGCTAAGCTATTTAAGACATTAAAAGATGATGTTTTTAAAGTGCCGCACTCAACATGCCAGCAGATTTGGAAAATTCAACAGTGGCCACTGGATTGGAAAAGGTCAGTTTATGTCCCAATCCAAAAAGAAGGGCAATGTCAAGGAATGTTCAAATTACTAAACAATTGCACCAATTTCATATGCCAGCAATGTTATGCTTAAGATTCTGCAAGCTAGGCTTCAGCAATATGTGAACAGAACAGAACTGTTTTTGAAGAGGCAGAGGAACTAGAGATCAAATTGCCTGTTGTGCTAGGGGTTCTGGGGCTGGCATTTTGATTGCTGTAGTGGGGCTGGAGGCCTTACAGCTGGCCTGCTGTACCACTGGCCTGCTGAGCCAGGACCAGAGGATCTTGAGTGCTGATCTCTGCTGTGGCTAAGAGCCTCCCATTGGCTTTCCCAGACACTGCCTGCACTGGAATCTGTTCCCCTTTTACCCAAGTGAGACAGACCTTTCCTGAAGTCCTTCTAAGTTATCTTGGACAGGAAAATTGTTTCACTCTGTCTTTTGTGGATTTTATTGCTCCAGGAGTCTCTTAGAGGCTTGATTTAATGTTGTTTCCAAGGGAAACCCGGGAGAGCTCAGGCAACTTCCTGACTTCTCTCCACCATCTTCTTTGATAAATTCTTGAGAGTTGATGGCTAGACTCTCTTTTTGATTATGGCTTTCAGGTAGTCTAATAATTCTTAACTTAACTCTCCTCAATCTGTTTACCAGGTCGATTGTTTTTCCAATGAGATAGTTCACATTTTCTTCTATTTTTTCATTCTTTTGACTTTGTTTTATTGTTTCTTGATATTGTATGGAGTCATAAGCTTGCACTTGCCCAATTCTAATTTCCAAGGACTTATTTTCTTCAATGAGCTTTTGTACCTCTTTTTCCATTTAGTCAATTCTGCTTTTTAAGGAGTTCTTTTCATCAGTGAATTTTTGAGACTCTTTTACCATTTGGCCATTTCTATTTTTTAAGGTGTTATTTTCTTGTTTTTTGTGTGTCTGCCTCTTTTTACCATGTTAATTCTCTTTTCATAATTTTCTTGTGTCACTCTCATTTCTTTTCCTAATTTTTCCTCTGTCACTCATCTCTTTATTCCAGTAGTTTTTCTTGGATATGGGTTCAGCTGCATTTTTCTTTGAGGTTTTACTTGTGGCTGTTTTCATATTGCTGTCTTCTGAAGTTATGTCTTGATCTTCCCTGCCACTCTAGTAGCTTTTTTTAGTCATGTTCTTTTTTTTCTGTTTACTTGTTTTTACAACCTATTTCTTTACTTTGAACTTTAAATTAAAGTTGGATTCTGCTCACCTGGGGTTTTCAGGGCTGGTTCTGGAGGTCTGCAAGTTCTCAGTGCTCCTAAAGTGCTGTGATACAGGGAGAGGTGTTGTCACTGTTCTCCTGGTCTGTGCTCTGTTCTTTATCCAGGAAGGGCATTGTTCCCCTGCAGCCACAGTGTTAGTGCTCCTCTCTGCCTTGGAAATGCAATCAGGGCCCATGCTTCCTTGTGAATGACGATAGGGTGCTCCTCTCCATAACTCAGAACTGTGTATGGACAAAAGAGTTGCCAATCAGTGCCAGCTTCAACCAGTGCTACCAAAGCACCTCCTGTAATATCTTTCTGACCTGTTGTCCAAGCACCTCCCCCCCTTACCATCTCTGGAATGAGAGCTCCCAAAACTGCTGCTGCTGCTGCTTTTGCTGTCACATATGTCTCTAAAGCTGACTGCAAGTGCTGCTGCTGTGCTCCAGGCTGACTCCCAACCCAGTGTCACAGACCTCTCCTGCTGACCTCCTAAGTAGTCTTAGGCTGGAAAAAATGTCTCATTCTGACCTTTTGTTGGCTCAACCACTCCAAAATTTGATTTGAGAAGTTATGTCAAAGTTATTTAGAAAGGAATATCAGGAGAGTCCAGCAGGGTTTGCTGGTATACTCTGCCATCTTGGCTCCACCCTAGCTCAATACTTTCTCCATTAAGTCATGCTACCTGTGTTTTTGTTGATATTAAGCAGTGTGTGTGTACATAAGTAATAAATAAATTGATACAATTAATTAATAAAATTATGAATAATTTAAAAAGATCGCTCTCTGCATATTACCATTATTTTATGTATTAAACAAAATGACTTCCAGTCACTCAACGGGAATAGTAGTGAGATCAAAATTATCCAAGGATTTATTGATTAGTTGCTGCTTGTCATTCACCAAATCAATGATACCAAGATAGTAACTGCAGTTTTATTATTACACTAAGAGCACAGATATACCAAAAACTTAACCAGTCAGTCATTCCAGATCATTAGTTTTAGCAACTTTGTATAGAATGTGAATTCATAAGCAGTATAGAAAAATTAAATTTTATTAGAAGCAGGAAGGGAAGATAACATTATACACTAGGTGGTACAGTACACTGGGAATCAGGAGGACTCATCTTCCAGAGTTCAAAGCTGGACTCAGATATTTACTAGCTGCATGACCCTAGGCAAGTCATTTAACCCTGTTTGCCTCAGTTCCTCGTCTATAAAATGAGCTGGAAAGGAAGTGGCAAACCACTCCCATATCTTTGCCAAGAAAACTCCAAATGGGGTTGTGAAGAGTTGGACATGACTGAAAAATAATTGAACAACAACAGAGAGGGGAAGATGTCTTAGCATTTAATATGAGAATTTATTCAGGATACTGGTTAACAACCTTCTCTGCCTTAGTTTCCTCTTTTTAAAAATGAGGATGATGATAACAGTGTCTACTTAAAGAGTTAGTTTGAAAATGCTTTGTAAACTTTAAAGCACTGTAGAAATTTGAGCGGCTATTATATGTCAAATAGATGGATTTCAGTAAAACTTGTTGTAAAACAATTATGCATCTTAAAGCACATTTTATAATTTATTCAATTTGTAAATGGGAAGTTATTTTTTGGAGATTAAGTCAAGAGAAAGAGTAATGGTGGAATATATTTCTTGGAAGATAGAAGCAAGATAGATGAGGTGGGACAATGTGCTCAAGATAAAAAGTTTTCCAGGCCTGGCCCTTTTAGCTTTAGAACTCTTGAAAGGTAACTTGTATTCTCATGTGTCTTAAGGGACCCAATGTTTGTTTCCCTGAACTTTTTAGAACAGGTTAGGAAGAATAAGGGAGATTTGGGGATTTTTGCATTAAAAAATGATAAATCAGGAAATAAAATTCCAAAATCTGAATTTATTTTAATGACAGTGGATGTCGTTACTTTATTTTAAACATTTTTTAAAAATTTTCAATTTCTACTAATAAAACATATTTTTCAGATAGTCGTGGTAATTAAGAACCTAAGGACATACATAGAAAAACCTTTCTAGTCATTATAATACTCTTTTATTTAATACATTTTATTATATCCACTTAAATAGATGTGTTTAATAGTTCATATTAGGCAAAAAGGAATTTTAGCTTAATAGGAGTATATTTTTTTTAAAATCTCCTTTTTCTATGTGTCACATTTTCTGCTTTGTGAGTACCTATGAGACCTAGGACATAGTGAGCATAACACTCAATAGATGTTAACTTACGTAAAATCTTGAGCTAAAATTTTAAAAAAGTTAGATTATCCTCATTTTTTGTATTAGGTTGATTGCAAATTTATTACAAGCAGCTCATTATCTTTATGTACTGAACATCTTGATACCACTGTGTAGCTGTTTCATTTCCCTTTCCATTTGGGGTCATTATCTTACTCTCATGGTTGAGAAACTTCTCAAACCTAGCCAACCTAGGCAAGATAACTTCCCACTGTCTTAGTTTTATTGCCCTTGCGAACAAAGCCTAGTGGACAAACTGTGGGTTTTGATTATCAGTAACAAAATCCCTTTTATTGATTCATCATTAATTAGAGATTAATTTTCAAATGCATTTGAATAAAGAAAATCAAAAGGAGAAAATGTGACATTGAAAAACAAACTGACATAACCCCATTAAACTTAATACTTGCTCTTGGTTTTAGATAAATACTACTTATCATTTTAAGGAAAGCACCGTTTATTTCTATGCTTTTTCTTATTTTAAATAGGAATAGGTGTTTTATTTACTCAAAAGCTTTTTCTGTATCTGATGATATAATCATATGATTTTTGTTGTGTTTGTTATTAATATGGTCAATTGTGTCTATCATTTTCCTAATATTGAATCAGTCCTGCATTCTTGGCATAAATCCCACTTGGTCATAGTGTTTGATCTTGCAATATATTGCTTTGTGATATATTGCTATAATCTCTTTATTAGTATTTGATTTAAACTTGTTGCATCAATAATTCATTAGCAAAATTGGTCTGTAGTTTTCTTTCTCTGTTTTTGCTCCCCCTGATTTTGATATCAAAACCATATTTGATATAGAAGCAATTTAGTAGTATACTTTCTTTACCCATTTTTTCCAAGTAGTTTATATGGTTTTGGAATTAATTGTTCTTTAAATGTTTGGTAGAATTCATGTGTTAACCCATCTAGCTCCAGTGATGTTTTCTTAGGGAGCTCATTTATGACCTGTTCAATTTCTTTTTCTAAGATAGAGTTATTTAAGTATTATATTTTCTCTTCTGTTGATCTGGACAATTTATATTTTTGTAAATATCCATTTCACTCAGATTGTTAGTTTTGTTGGCATATAATTGGGAAAAATAATTCCTAATAATTGTTTTAATATCATCTTCATTGGTGGTGCATTCACCCTTTTCATTTTTGATTCTGGTAATGTGGTTTTCTTCTTTCTGGTTGTTGTTTTTTTTTAAATCAAAGTGAACCATGGTTTATCTATTTTATTGCTTTTTTCATAAAACCAACTCCTAGTTTTATTTATTAATTCCAGTAGTTTTTTTTACTTTCAATTTTATTAATCTCTCCTTTGTTTTTCAGTATTCCTATTTTGATGTTTAATTGGGATCTTTAATTTGTTTTTTTTCTGGTTGTTTTAGTTGCATGCCCAATTGATTGATATGCTCAGTTTCTGTTTTATCAATGTAAGTGGTAAGAGATATAAATCTTCCTCTAAGTACGGCTTTGGCTGCATCCCACAAATTTTGGTATGATATGTCTCGTTGTTATCTTTAATGGAATTAATGATAGCTTCTATGATTTGTTTTTTTTTTTACCCATTCATTCTTTAGGATTAGATTATTTATTATTTAATTTTTATGTGTGTCTCCAAAGCCCTTTATTGAATGTAATTTTTAATGTATTTTGGACTGAAAAGGGCACATTTAATATTTTCTGCTTTTCTGTATTTGTGAAATTTTTATGCCATAATATATGGTCAGGTTTTTTTTAACTTGCCATGTACAGGTGAGAAAAAGGTATACTCCTTTCTATTCCCATTCAGTTATCTCCAGCAGTCAATCATGTTTAACTATTCTAAAATTCTGTTCATCTCTTTAATTTCTTTCTTATTTATTTTATGATTAGATTCATCTAGTTCTGAGAGGGTAAAGTTGAGGTCCCTCACTAATATAATTTTACTATTTCCTCTTGTAATTAATATAACTTTTCCTTTAAGAATCTGGATGCTATACCATTTGATGCTTATATGTTTAGTGATGATACTACTTCATTGCCTGTATTTAACAAAATGTAGTTTCTCTGATTATCTTTTTTTTATAATTATTATTTTTTTTTATTTTTAGGCAATTGGGGCTAAGTGACTTGCTCAGGGTCATACAGCTAGTAGTTTGGTCTGAGGCCGAATTTGAACTCAGGTCCTCCTGACTTCAGGACTGGTACTCTATCCACTGCGCCACCTAGCTGCCCCTCAGATTATCTCTTTTAATGAGTTTTATTTTTGCTTTTGCTTTGTCTGAGATCATGATTGCTAACTTGCCTTTTTTACTTCAGCTCAATCATAAGAGATTCTGCTCCAGTCCCTTATTTTAATTCTGTGTGTGTGTTTCTGTTTCAGGTGTGTTTCTTGTAAACAATATATTATTGGAATCTGGTTTCTAATCCCCGTTCTGCAGTTTCCCTTTTATGGGTGATTTCATGCCATTCACATCCATAGTTCTTTTTTATCCTTCTCTCACTCTTCTTTTATCCTGTTCTTCCTCAAAATCTGTCTTGCTTCTGACCTTTGCCTCCCATAATCTGCCTTCCCTTTTATTACTGTCCTCCTTTTCACTTATCCTGTTATCTCTTCCTCCAACCTCTCTGTTGGATAAGAAAGTTTTTTCTACTCAACTCTGTGTGCATGCGTATGTATGTGTGTGTGTGTGTGTGTGTGTGTGTGTACTCTTCCCTCTTTGAACCAGTTCAGATGACAGTGAGGTTCAAGCCTTGTATCCCCACCCCCCATTTTCCCTTTCAATGTAAAAGTTCTTCCTTACATGCTTCTTTCATGTGAGATAATTTCCCCTTTTTTCCTTTCCTCCTCCTTTCTTCCAGTGAGCATCCCTCTTTCTTGCCCTCCATTTTTTTTTAGATCATCCCAATATAATTGATTCATACCCATGCCTTCTGTCTATATAGGCTCCTTCTGACTGTCCTACCAATGATAAAGTTATTAGGAGTTACATGTATCATCTTCCCACATAGAAATGTAAATAGTTTAATCTTTATTAAGTCTGTTAAGATTTCTTTTTCATATTTACCTTTTTATGCTTCTCAAGTCTTCTCTTTGAATGTTAAATTTTCTGTTTAGTTCTAATCTTTTCATCAGAAATGCATGAAAGTCCTCTATTTCATTAAGTTATTCTTGGTTGTAATTTCAGTTCCTTTGCCTTCCGGAAAATTATATTTCTAAGCTCTCAAATCCTGTAACGTAATAACTACTAAATCTTGTGTAATCCTAACTATGGCTCCATGATATTTGAATGTTTTCTTTCTGTCTGGTTTCAATATCTAGAACTTGGCTATAATATTCCTGGGAGTTTTCATTTTGGGATCTCTTTCATGAAGTGATCAGTGGGTTCTTTTACATTCTACTATGCCCTCTGATTCTAAGACACCTGGCCAGTTTTCCTCTATAATTTCTTGACATGATATCCAGGCTCTTTTTAAAAAAATTATTATTATGGCTTTCAACTAGTCCACTAATTCTTAAATTATTCAGGTCAGTTGTTTTTTCTGATGAGATGTTTCACAGTTTCTTCTTTTTTTTCATTCTTTTAACTTTGTTTTATTGTTTCTGGATGTTTCATTGAGTCATTAGCCTTCACTTGCTCAATTCTATTTTTTAAAAAAATTTATTTAGTATTTTATTTTTGCCCAGTTACATGTAAAAACAATTTAACATTTGTTTTTAAAACTTTGAGTTTCAAATTCTCTCTCTTCCTTCCCCCGTACATTGAGAAAGCAAGCAATTTGATATAGATTATACATGTGTAGACATGCAAAACATTTCCATGTTAGTCATGTTGTAAAAGAAAACATAGACCATCAATTCTACTTTTCAAAAAATTATTTTCTTCAGTGAGCTTTTGTACTTCTTTTGGCCATTTCTGCCTTTTAAGGAGATCTTTTCATCGGTGAACTTTTCTACCTCTTTTACGATTGGACCAATCCTGCTTTTTAAAGTGTTATTTTCTTTTGCAAATTGTGTGCCTCTTTTAACAAGCTATTAATTCTCTATTCATAATTTCCTTGCATGGCTCATTTCTTTTCCCAAGCTTTCCTCTACCATTCTCATATGATTTTTTAAGCCATTTTTTTTTTTTGCTCTTTCTTTAGCTCTTTCAGTAATTCTCTTTTGGCTTGTGTCCTATCTGTATTTTTTTTTTTCCTTTGAGGCTCTGCTTGTAGCTGTTTTCATGTTGTCTTTTTGTGAATTTCTGTCTTTATCTTTCCTGTCACCTTAGTACCTTTTTATGGTCAGGTTCTTTTATTTTGTTGTTATTGTTGTTTGCTCATTTTTCCATCCTATTTCTTGATTTTGAACTTTATGTTAAAGTTGAATTCTGTTCATCTTACAGGTACAGGGCACTGTCTCAAATTAGTTTTTTTGCACTGCTATTTTCAGAATTAGTCCTAGGAATCTTTAAGTTTTTGGTTCTTCCATGGTGGTGTTATCATGGGAGACGTGTAGTCACTGGTCTTCTTGTATGGGCTCTGGTCCATACCCAATTAGAGGCCCTCCTTCTTTTGAACTGGAAGTACTAGCAATCCTCTCAGCCCTAGAATTTCCAACTAATACTGTGTGTGAGCATTGGAGTTATCAAACAGTGCCCTGTCCTATGTCAAGTGCCAGCACAGGGTTCCCATATAATTTCTTTCTCACTGGTTTTCCAATTACCTGGACTGAGAGTTTCTGAAGTTGCTGCTATTCATATTCCCAGGATACCACATGTATCCTGGGCTAGCCTTGCCCCTACTCTAATGTAATGGACTTCTCCTTCTGATGTCCTAAGTTGTCTTTGATAGGAAAAAAATGTCTTACTCTTATCTTTTGCCAGCTATGCTGCCCCAGAATTTCATTTGTTGTATTATTTTAAAGTTGTTTGGAGGGGAATGCTGGATGGGTTAGCCTGGAGTGCTGAGTCTAATCTACCATCTTGGCTCCACCCCTCTCCTTCACCGTCTTCTTTTCTCTGCATTTTATCTTTCTTAAAATAAGATTATAAAAAGATAAAATTTGCAGTTAAGTAAAACCTGTTTTACTTGTGGAATGGTTAGAGAGCTGCCTTCAAGCCAAGAAGAACTAGGAGTTCTGCTTTTGATACTTTTTTGTTGTCTGGTTCTTGGCAAGTAACTTAACCTTTCGATGCTCTAAGCCTTGGAGAGAAAGTAGCAATCTATGGTGTTAGAGAGCTTTTCCTTACCAGGGAGTTTCCTTTACCAATGAAACCACAGGTCCAATCTCTGTTCCTAAATAAATGAAATGTTCTAAATTATGCTCTTTATTCATAAGTGTTGTGTGGTATGAAACAGGCTTCATTCAGATACATTAGTCTTTGGAGAATGAATTGGCAGTGTTGTGGCACATGACAAGATATTAGTTTCTGCAAACTGAGTGGTTCATGCTTACAGAGAATTAATAAAACTGTAGATCAATGGGTGAGTGAAGACTCAGTCAATACTATGTCATTGCCAGATGTTTCTAAATCTAAATTTTTAAACTTGAATCACTATAAACTAAAACATTTTTTCCAAGAGCTTTTTTGGAGATAATTTATAAATTAGACATCTAAATGTACTGATGTCAGGAAAAAATCAACTATTGTTGATATCCAAATGAGATAATTTTCTGAAACTCTGAAATTAAATGTCACTTTTCTTGAAAGAAGGTTGTGGACTCATGATGGAAAATGTTATCCACATCCAGAGCAAGAATTATAGAGTCTGAATATACATAGAAGCATACTATTTTCTTTTTTTTTTCTTTCTCATGGTTTTTTCCATTTTGTTCTGATTCTTTTTTCACAACATTAATAATGTGGAAGTATGTTCAATATGATTGTACATGTATAGCCTATATCAGATTGCATGCTCTCTTAGGGAGGGGGAAGGGATGGGAGAGAGAAAAATTTTGAACTCAAAATCTTTTAAAAGTGAACGTTAAAAATAAACTAAATAAATAAATACAAATTAAAAATATATTAAAAAAAAAAGAAGGCTGTGAAGAGTGAGTCAATTTGGCTTATGGACCACAATGTCAAGTTTAGGTAATGGGCTGATTTTATACCTTGGCTCTCAGTCAGTTTATGTATCATCACTAGTTTCTGTAAGTTACCATTAATATTTTCCATTTTTTGCAGCATTTGTATTTTAGTGGAGCTATGAGCTCATTATTATGGGTACTTCCTCCGTTACTGCTAATCACAACTCATAAATGCCTTTTTGTGTGTGCAATTCTTGTGTCTTACCATAAAATTTTTTGTAGGGGTTTAACTAGTTACACTGGAGGCCTCTTTTTTAGATCTTTTAATATTGTGTGTCCAGTTGCAGCATTTTGTCTGTATATTTTGTTACCTTTGCTATTAATACATGACTAGCTCACCTCCTTTTCCTATTTACCATTACTTCTAGTGTCCAAATTAGCACTGGCAATATAGTCTTTGTCTACATATATCATTGTTTCTTGGAGTAACCCACAGTTTTAATTTTTAAAAATTCTTTAGATATTATAATACTTCATGATTCATGGGTATGTATATATATGTACATACATACATATATATGTGTATATATTATATAAATACATACATATATATATACACATATATACATAATCACTGGAAAAAAATTTTTGTTGAAAAGGTGAGTTTTTTCCACCATGGAAAACCTTGAGATCATTGGCAGTATTTTTCAATTTTATAAATGCAATCCACAAATACTAATATGTGAACATTTCACTGATCCATGATTTCATCAGTGTGGATGCTCTTTCCATTGAGGATCAAAACAATCCTTTTATACTCAGTCAATAAGTACTTATTAAGTACCTATTATGTGCCTGGCACTGTGCTAGACACATAGCAGTAGGCACAAGTATAAAGAATGAAATAATTCCTACTTGTAATGAACTTAAATTCTAACAGGGTAGACAAATACACATAGGAAGTTAATACATATGTATATGCATATATATACACATATATATGCATATAAAGATAGGTAGGTAGAAATAGTAGTTAAATACAAATAAATAAATAGTTTGGGAGGAAGGTTACTAGCAGTTGGGGGGATCAGGAAAGTCTTCTTGAAGAGGATGTGTCTGAATTACATCTTAAAGGAAGAGAGAATGGGTTCAATGAGGTAGAGGTAAAAGAGGGAATGCACATTCCACGCAGGTGGAATGGTCAGTGCAAAGGCACTGACATCAGACAATAATTATTGTGAGTGAGGAACAGAGATAATGCTTGTTTGGCTAGATCATAGTGTGTAGAAAGGGGAGTGATGTCAAGTAAGGATGGAAAGGTAGGTTGGGGTCAGGTAATGTAGGGCTTTAAAAGTTGTAGCTTAGTAGATGTCTTATTGGGCTGCTATGGCTGAAAAATTATTAGTTGATGACTAGCATTCCATTGATTAGTCTTTGAAAAACTAACTAAGCTGTTGCTCAGCCAACAGGGATTATTGCCAAACCTGTACTCAAAGCATGTTTGTAAATGACAGAACATGCCAAAACTTGTTCTTCACTATTATAATCTTCAAGAATCCAGGGCTACCTCCATTCTGTGATATGGTAGAATATTAGAACTGTATAGAAGATTATATAGTGTTTATAGTATAGGTATCCATGTATCCATATATCCATATATACACACTATATATATATACACACATACATACATATACATATATATCCTTATATATACACACACAGATATTGATATGGCTTCACAATAAATTCTGGAAATGTGGGAGTAAACATTAATAATATGTAGGAGAAAATGGACTTGGGGCTTTAGTAAATCAGAGTACAGTCATACTTTAAAAAGAAAAATAAATTTTAAAAGTAAATAAATTTACTTCGGTAAATTTATTAAATTTACTTCGGTAAATTTATTAAATTTTATTTTTAAATGAAACTCCACCTCCTTTCCCTTCCATCTCCCTGCTGCCCACCTGTCCTTTCCTCTTTCCTCTTCCCCTCTTAAGAAAACTGGAAAAACAAAGCCTCCTATTATGAACAAGCAAAAAAAGTTCCTACATTGGCAATGTAAAAAAAAAAAATATCATTCTGAGTCTATCACCTCTCTATCAGGAGGTAGCCTATATACTTTTGAAAAAAAAGTGTGTTTTTTTTTTATGAAGTACTTATTATAGATTTTCTTTTCTTTCAGTGAGGCATTTGGGGTTAAGTGACTTGCCCAGGGTCACACAGCCAGTGGGTATCATGTGTCTGAGGTCAGATTTGAACTCAGGTTCTCCTGACTCCAGGGCCAGTGCTCTATACACTGTGCCACCTAGCTGCCCCTAGATTTTCAAGCTTTAATTTTTGATTTCTCACCTATAGGAAACTAAATACTTGAAAGTAGAAGAGGCTGCATAATGATAGGGAGTGGCCATATTTCTAAAGATTATGAATTACTCAGTGTCATCATACTGAATGCACCCTTTTGCTTTCCCTTGGCTATAGTTCTTATGGGCTAAAGTCTTAGGCATTGTGTCCCACCCACACCTAGCATAACCCAAGAATTAAAATGGTTTGATTTGTAATGCAAAGGTCAAAGAAAATTACTCTTGGAAACCAGAATTTTTAAACATTTTATTTTAACCACTTATTCTAACTTTTATTTCTGATTTCTAGCAGTTACCTCCTCATTTTCTAAGTCACGTTCTCATTTTCAAAAATAGCTCCTGTTAATATTTGTTAAAATCTCCATGTCCTTTTTTGGGGGGAAAGAGAAGAAACTGTGAAATATCTCATTAGAAAAATAACTGACCTGGAAAATAGATTTAGGAGAGATAATTTAAGAATTATTAAACTACCTGAAAGCCGTAATCAAAAAAAGAATTCAAGAAATTATCAAGGAAAACTCCCCTGATATTCTCGAACCAGGAGGTAAAAGAGAAATCTAAAGAATCCACGAATCACCTTATGAAAGATTCCAAAATGAAAACTCCCAGGAATGCCATAGTCAAATTTCAGAGCTCCCAAATCATTGCAGCTTTGTTTTCTTGATAAATCATCCCATGGACAGGGCTTTCAATTAATGGATTGCTCTTTGGGCAAGTAGGAATTACTCTTTGCCTGTTAAAAATATTTTTCTTATTTGAAATTATTATTTTATTGGAAATCCTGGAATTCAAATATGTAGATTAAAAATAATTTCTTCTTTAGCAAATTGTTCTGGTGCATCATAAAGGTTTTGTCAACAAGGGACCCTTGATTCAGTATGTGTGAGATAGATGAAGTTTCCTCAATACTAAAACTCATAAATCCCCTTTGTACCTCCAAAGCAGTAAAACTTGCAAGAGGTAACCTGTGCTCCAATTCCTCTAGCAAGGTAAAAATTGTGAAAGACTGCTAGCTTAACCAGCAGGGGCTTCCTGCTTATCTGTCTCTAGGCGGGACTTCTCAACCATTACGGAAAGTCTTCCCAAGCCTTTGTCTCTGGGCAGAACTTCTAAATGGTTATCAAAAGTCTTCCTGATCCTTTGTCTCTAGGCAAATATTTCCAAATAAGGATATTATTGTACTAAGGTTCTTAGAAAGTGGTGTTTAGATTGTGCACCCTGAAACCCAGCCAGTGGGAAGAAGGGTTCAGGAATGGGGAGGGGGTAACTCGTTAGGTCTATAAAACTTTGTTCCCCACTAACAGACTTTGCGGTCCCTGGCTGTCGCTACTTGAGCGATGAGGGCTGTGCCCTGTCTCATGAGAAAGAATAAAACTTTTCTGATCTCTAACTCAACCTCCGAACTTTTAATTCTAGTATGGCCGTTTTCCCACACAAGTACTTCATACACTACAGATGTATCCAGATAACAGATGTGAGAGATAATCTCTCAGAAGTGAAGCCTCCTCAAAGGGTTAATAGTTTTTGTTAATAGTTCTCACAAAGGGCAGCACTGGTCATTTGGAAAGAGATAAGGTCAGAAACCAGATAGTAAGACGAGTGAGAGGAGAGAAATTGGAGGCACCAGTTCTGGATGGCCTTCTAATTGTATTGTTGAAACACACTCCCTTCTGACCTTGTCAAAACCCCCACTCAGACCCCGTTTAAGCATGTAGTAGAAAGAATAGAATAGCCCTACCCCCAACCTAAACTACAGGACTTACCGCCTTTTCTTGTCTCCTGGCAAACTTGTGTACTCTGTTGTTGGGGAAGATTTCCGTGAATAGATTGTGCCCCTTGAAGCCCAGCCAATGGGATAAGGGGAAGGGGGTTTTGGAAAGAGGAACTCCCCTTAGGATATAAATAAGCCTTGCTTTCTCTAACCAACTTGTACGGGTACAAGGCTTCCCTGGCCGGCCGACCAGGGGCAGTACCTTTTCTCATGAGAAAGCAATAAACTCCTTTCGGCTTTCAAGGTAACTAAGTCTTTGTTTTGAATTTGAGTAGTGGTCTCTGTCCCACACAACAGAGTTCAGTAGAAATGTTTCCTATTAAGTAGGTAAGATTTGGTTGCCAAGTATGCCAATCCTCTATCCCATCTTATTCAGCACTTTAAAAAAAACCCAACTTACTTTCTTTTAAAAATAAGCAAATACATATATACACAAAATTGTTGCTCTGGGGAAGAGTTGAGAATTCACATTTACCTTCCTTCATTTCAGAGGTTATAAAATGATGGGTGTGAAATATTGCATATACTGCAAGGCAGTGTTGCTGAAATATTTTTTCTTATCTATTTTTAGATCTTTGTTATAAGGTAGGGGGAGAGGTAAAGAATATCTTAGAGGAAAAATTATGGAAAAACAAAATGTAGGAATAGAAATAAGAGATATTTTAATTGCTTTCTTCTTAGTTTGAGAGCCATTATTGTTATGTTCACTTTTCCTTTGTCCTAGTAATTCAGTGCCTGGGTTTGAGTCTATAAGGATGTTTGATTATAAAAAAAGAAATTTGTTCACAGAAATGCAGAATCTGCTTGCAAATATGCTGGTTTCTAGCTTGCAACAATTTAAGGATATTGCTGATGTACAGATAAGTGTGTGTGAATTATTTTAAGCAAATTTAAGAGTATGTATAATTTTCTTTTTATGGCAGCTATTTCAGCTCCATATGACCAGAGACAGATTTCTCCTGGATACACATTCACAAAATCAAAATGGTTTTAGAATACTTTATATCAGCATTCTTATATACATTAGCATACTTCATTAAGCCAGAATTTACCATAAACATTTTAAAAGAAAGCACTTAATATAATAATATTAAATATATATAATATAAAATATAATAATACTAAAACAAATAAAACTCAATTTAAAAAACAAATAAAATTTTAGGATTATTTTAGAACAAACACAAACCATAAAGAAAAATTCCACAAGTAGCTTCTTCCTTCACTTCAGTGGATAGAGTGCTGGGCCTGGAGTCAGGAAGAGTCATCTTGCTGAGTTCATATCTGGTCTCAGACAGCTGTGTGATCCTGGGCAAGTCACTTAATCCTGTTTCCTTCTCTTTCCTCATCTGCAAAATGACCTGGAGAAGGAAATTGCAAAACACTCTAGTATCTTCGCTAAGAAAACCCAGGTCATAAAGAGTACAACACAACTGAAAAATGAGAGACCAACAGCAACAAAAATAATAACCCTTAAAAAAACCCAAACCAACAAACCCCTCAGACCTCGATATTAAAAAATTCCATTAGTTTCTCTCAGCTCATGTTTCTCATGAACTTTGTTTGACTTTTCTTCTCTTAACCATTAAAGTGAGTCATCATCAGATAGATACCTTTTAATCATGTGAAGTCCTGTAGCTAACACCCGTTTATTCTAAATTTTTCATTCATACTGAATCTTCTTGCAATTTTTTTCTTTTTAGAGGAAAATAAGTAAAACATAATTCTCATCATAACTTCACAGTTCTGGTATTAAATTAAAGAAAGGACTTAACATCTTAGAATTTAAAAAGAAAATGAGATGGGATTTTATTTTTACTTTCTTTTTTAATAGCTTATTTTTCCCTACTTGTACATAAAAACAATTTACAACATTCATTTTTTTGAATTTTGAGTTCCAAATTCCCTCTCTTCTTCCCTTCCTTCCTCCCTCCTTGGGATGGTAAGCAATTTGATATAGTTTATACAAGTGCAGTCATGTAAAACATATTTCCATATTAGTCATGTTGTAAAAGAAAACACAGACCAAAAAACAAAAACAAATGAATAAAATAAAGAAAGTGAAATAAAGAAAGTGCATTCAGACTTCATACGGAGGTGCTTAGCATTTTTCATCATGAATCCTTTGGAATTGTCTTGGATCATTGTATTGCGGAGAATAACTAAGTCGTTCACAGTTGATCATCCTATACTATTGCTGTTACTGTGTACGCTGCCTCATTCTGCTCGCTTCAGTGTTCATGCATCAGTTCATATAAGTCTTTCCAGGTTTTTATGAAATCATCTTGCTCACTATTTCTTATAACGCAATAGTATTCCATCACAATCACATACATACTTGTTCAGCTGTTTCCCAATGATGGACATCCCCTCAATGAACAACTCTTTGCCACCACAAAGAGAGCTGCTATAAATGTTTGTACAAATAGATCGTTTCCTCTTCTTCCCCTTTTGTTAATCTCTTTGGGATACAGACTTAGTACTGGTATTGCTGGGTCAAAGAATATGCATAGTTTTATAGCCCTTACATAGTTTTTCATAGTTCCAAACTGTTATCCAGAATGGTTGGAGTACTTCACAACTCCACCAACAATATATTAGTGTCCCAGTTTTCCACTTCCTCTCCAACATTTATCCTTTTCCTTTTCTGTTTTATTAATTAATCTGATAGGTGTGAGGTGGTACTTCAGAGTTGTTTTCATTTGCATTTCTCTAATCAATGGTGGTTTAGAGTTTTGTTTATATAAATAGCTTTTATTCTTTGACTGAAAATTGCCTGTTCATATCCTTTGACCAATTAGTAATTGGAGAATTACTTGTATTCTTATAAATTTAACTTTTTATAAATTTATATTAGGTATAATGTATATTATATTATTATATGCATTTATTACATATGTATATATTCTTTCTATATGTATATTTTTATAAATTTGGCTGTATATTTGAGAAATGAAATCTTTATCATAGACACTCAAAGCAAAAAAAAAAAATTCCCATCTTCTTTTCTTCTAATCTCGGCTGCATTGATTTTGTTTTTGCAAAAAATTTTCAATTTAATATAATCAAAATTATCCATTTTACATGTGATGTAAATGTAAATTTGTTTAATAAAAAAGTCTATCATTTATATTGCTTGGAAAGAATAATGAATACATTTGCAACTGTAGTTAAGTTTACCTTTTTATTCTCAAAACAAATTATTCTCTTTACCAAGCTATTGTTTTGATTTTGGATAGCAGAAGTCTTGCATTTCATGCCAGAGATCCAGGATTAGCAGTTACTTTATTATGCTGATACCTTAGTACCATTAGAATAAACATGTAGATGTAAGCAAACTATAATAAAATAGCTACTTGTTTTTGTTTGCTTGCTTGCTTGCTTGTTACAAAATTATAGAATCCCAAAAATACAAGGAAACTCTGAGGCCATCTAATCTAGGCTAACATACCTGACCATGGCAATTTAGCTTCCAAGATGATCTTCCTAAAGTTCAGGTCTGATAATGTCACACACACAATCCACCTCTCAAAAAACTCTAATGTAAAATATTCTGCATAGTTTTTAAAGCTCTTTACAACTACAGTCCTTAGTCTCACTTCTTACACTTTACTCCCAGCTGCATATTCTGTGATAAGGACACTGGCCTTGTTTCTCACATATTGCATTCTGTGTCTGGACTCCATCATGTCCTTTCACTGGCTGTTCTCCTTCTCCCCCAAAATATTGTTCTTCTACGCTTCTGCCTCCTGGCTTAGTTCAAAACTTGATTTATATCTTACTTTCTGTGAGAGGCCTTTCCTGGTCTCCATCTCCCCTTTGTCCGTTTGTAAAATTTTGCAGATGAGGTATTTAACTCAGTTTACATGTTTGCAACTGAATCTTTAATTCACAGGTTATGTGGTCTCTGCAAAACTCTGCAATCATGAGATAATCAGAGTGAAAAAGGCAAATAATATCTCAGTGTTATAAAATAGTTTTGACTTTGTGGAATCACTTGAAAGTGTCTCAAGGATGTTGAGGTGTTTCAGGACCACATTTGAGAACTGCTCCAGTCCAATCTCCTCATTTTAGAGATATAATGGAAAAAATATCCAGAGAGATGATTTACCAAGGTCATAGAAATTAACTGTTCTACTTTTTCCTATTCTGTAATTTAAATAAATAAAATAAAATAAAATAAAATGTTATTAGACTGAAATTAAAATAGGATTAATTGGAACATTCAAATTTTGTGCATTAGTAGCTGCATGACTAAATGTAATATCCAAAATTTTAAGTACATTTACCAAATTCTTTTTATTTTGCTCTTTTTGTCATTTGTTGTTTATTTCATCTTTGTGTGTGTCATATTTTCAGGTATTTCAAACAACTTTGGCACTACTTGAATTATTACTTTGCTTTGCAAAGCTGCTGCTAAGCCATCATTCATATGACTCACTAATTTTCTATCAGACTATTATATATCAGATTTCTATCAGGTATTTCACTGAACAAACAGATCATCAAATAAACATTTCTTTTTACACTTGTGTTAAAAGTCATGGATTTATCTATTCCCCAACTGCCATTTCTTTTTAGTTTCAGAATCTTTGTTGCAAATTCTTTGCCAAAATAACTCGTGATGATAATATTAAAAACGTACTACTGGCAAGAGCCTGTGAGGAAAACAATAGTATTATGACTGAATGTCTCCTTTTGGGAGCTGATATTAATAAAGTGACTGGGAAAACTTCTTTAGTCTGCCAGGTAAATATTCAAATGGATACAATTATTTTAAAATAAGAACAGAAATGGTGAGAAAGGAGTACACTCCAGTTATGCGAGATTGTCAATGCAAAAAGAGTGAAATAGAGTGCCATTTTATGAAGAAGAGTAAGCAAGGAAAGTTTACCTGGACTGCATTGTACATGGATGGAAATGATGAGGAATAAGGCTGTAAAAGTGAGTTAGGCTAAGATTATCAAGAGATTTAAATACCAAGAAAAGAAGAGTTAATATTTGATCTTGGAGGTAATAACTGGTGTTTACTGAGTAAGGTAGAGAGGTTTAATCATATTTGCACTTTATGAAAATCACTTTGGTAGCTGTTGGAAGGAAGAATTGAAGTGAGAAGAGATTGGAGGCAGGGAAACCAACTCAGGGCTATTGTAGTAGTCTAGGCAAAGAGATGATGAGAGCCTGAGATAGGTGACAGTGAGCAAAGAGAGGGAAAAAGATGAGGCAGTTGTTGTTCATCCTGTTCTCAAAGAGGACCAGTGACATCATCAGGGTGATGCCTTGCTTTGTGTGTGAATTGAATATGAGTGGGGCAGAACTGAGAAAAGTTATCAGCCTCACTCTCTCCTCCAGAGTCATCTGTGGCAAGACAAAGGTCAAGATGACTGGTGATGGCCCAGTATGCACCAAAAATATGCTATGAAGAGTCCAAGGGCCTAAAAGGCAATGGCTCTCATCTGGTAACACACCTTAAAGCATCTAATCTTTATCATATGTGATTCTTGTCAGTGACATTTAGAAAATCCTCCAAAAGGGGAGGTCTTTCTATGGTTCTTTTAATGTTTCATGAAAAGCATTATGAGGCTATCTATCCTCCAATCCCTCAACTTCTCAATTCTCTGCCAGGCCATTACCCTTGTACTAGCTATACTCTCCTCCTTTCCCCATCTTGACCCTTCCTTGGTAGTTCATCTCTACACTGACTTCTTCTTAAGTCCTTATCCTCTTTATCAAGGCACTGATTTTGCCCTGAGGCAAACCTCAGCCTTGGATCATTCTCACAACCTTCTTAAACCTTCTTAAACAGGTTTTTTGTTTGTTTGTTTTTTGGTTCCTTTTTAAAAATTTTTAACATTTTTTTATTTTTTTATTGAAGGAGTCATCCCTTGATTCACTTAAACAGCCCTAATCACTGAATGGGCATTGCCTCTGTCAAAGTGAGAACTTGGAAAGACCTTAGCTTAAAAGGCTAATCAGTCTCCCACTGATTCCTGGGCCATCTCCAGTTGTTCACTGTCATGCCTTTTCTATTCCTAAAGCCTAAAGAATGGTGTCTTGCCAAGTACTAATGACATAAAAGGCAAAATTACTTAACCATGTGCCCTAACTTTTGGCTTAGAAAATATGGTCACCATTCCTAGAGACTGATAAGATATTAGACTTGGAAAACCTTATTATTATTTTATTCCAAGTAGTATTGTCTAAATTTATTCCAGATAGTATTGTTTAAATATGCCTCAAATACCACCCTATATAATTTTTTCTATTACTTTTTCCCCCTTGACTTGGAACTATTTTTCATGCCTATCTTTGCCCATTTTCCTCCCTCATTTTTTTCATATGATTGTAATGAGTATAAGGACTTTTTGTTTCATATTTATATTCCTGTTGCTTAATATTATGTCTTGGTAACTATGTAGTGAGAGCTTAAAAAATGCTTGTTGGATTGGATAAGATTGGCTTCCACCCCTTTTCATTTAAAGATTAGGAAACTAAATTGGTTCTTTTTACCAGTATTTTCAGTTTTTCTCCTCCATTTTGTTTATTTAAAAAATTGTAGTAGCATTTTAGACATTATAAGTCATTATTGATAGCATGTAAGTTATTGTACATGTAGGAGACTACTATATTTCTCCAAATTTTAGAATGTAAAGTCCAATATAATATGTCATTTATGCACCTAATAAAGTTTAAACTTAATAAAATTTTAAAAAATCAGATTAGAATGAATAAACATACAACCTCATTGAAATACTATTATCTGTCATTCACAAATTGTATTTCTGTACAAAAATTACATTAAAAACTGAGATTTTAATCTAATATATATGTATATTTGCTAAGCTATTAATTTAAAAACTTAATTTTCACCTGTATCTTTTTAAGATAAAAATATGAGAAGACACAATCAGGGGTACTTTTAGAGAGTTAATAAGTATTCATTGAGTCTATACTCTACACATCTATTAAAGGTGTTTGGCCTCAAAGAATAAATTATAGGAAAATTTACCTTCTTGTTTCTGACCTTTTCTTCTCTTTCCTGTACAATCCTTCAAGGCTCAAGTTAAGTCCCTCCTTCTCTGTCTTCTCTGACTGTTCTAGCCCACAATGATTTCCTTCTCCTTTAGACTTAGAGTATCTACTTATTTTCTCTTCCTAATCAGATTGTGAGCAGCAATAAGAGTGTTAGGATAGCTCATTCTTTTTAAAAATTTCTCCATAGGACCTATCCTTGCAAACAGTAGGTGATCATAAAGTTAGTTGATTGATCATGGTGGTTGATTGATAAAAAAAATAGCTTTTTGGCAATTAAAAAATAATACAATACAGACCAAGTCTTTAAGTTCTGAGGTTATAATGACTTAAGAAATTGTTAGTGTGAGGGTGAGATGACTTGGCTTCCTCAGTGAGATTATTGTTTGTTCTCCAAGAGTACTTGACACAGTATGAATGAGATATGCCCAGGAATGCATTAGAGGCATAGAGAAGATATGTCATCAGGTGGAAGGAAGGACTTGGAGTGAAGTCATAAATATAAGACTTTAAATTGAGAGAGATTAATATTATACTATTATGTTAATAACTAATTATTAATTTGTGATCCACCCTTTTCATTCTATTCCTGTTCAGATCCAATTCCTGGAAAGGTCAGTCAGTCTCTGAAGGACATGGCTAAGTGATAAGATTACTGTTAGCCTCCAAAGCACATGCTACTTTAAGGACCTCATCAACTGGAGAAGCTATTTTCTGCTTAGAGTATAAGCAGAATCCAGTTCTTGATCCTTCCATTATAATTTAGGGGAACCCAACTCATGAAAGAGAAAACTATGCAAGAGAGGTCCAGATAGAAATGTCTTTCTCCACATCCACTGAGGCTGGTGAATTTCTTTCTTTCTTAATTTCTTTCTTTTTTAGGCAACTGGGGTTAAGTGACTTGCCCAGGGTCACACAGCTAGTGTCAAGTGTTTGATCTGAGGCTGGATTTGAACTCAGGTCCTCCCGACTTCAGGGCCAGTGCTCTATCCAATGGGCCACCTAGCTGCCCCTTTTTTCTTTTTCTTTCCGAGTGTTATTTCCTTCCTCCCTCCTTTCCCCCCATTCTCTTTTCTTTTCTTTCTCTACCTGTATGTCCTCATGTTCTATGATGCAAGGTTACCAAAGGGGAAAAGAGCGAATAACGGGAAACCCAGGAGCTTATAAACACGTTAGCCCAGGCCTCTAGTCCCCAGCTCCAGTCTTGTGCTGGAAGGACTGGCTAGACCTCCGGCAGTGAGAGATTGGGGGAGGGCCGAGGGAGGATTCTGGCTGGGATTGGCTGCTGCTGGAGGTAGGTGGGGTCAGGAGGAGGCGGAGGTGAACCTCTGGAAGGACCGCTGAGTCGCGGACCCCGGTGGCCTCGTCTCCTCTTTTGTACTGTGCACTGTGAAGTGCAGGCTGCCGCTAGCAGAGTCCCATCCCGCGCCCTCACCTCAGCCGCCTGGAGAGTTCCCTTTGCCCCACAGAACAGGCAGTTCTTGGTGAGTGGATGTTGGCCAGCCCGCCAGTATGGATGGGGAGCTTGGGCTGGGGGAACAGAAGGGAGTGGAGGGGAAAGGGCGATCAGAGGGAGTCCAGCCACAGCTGGCATGGGAGACACACAGGCAGACTGGAGGAGCCCATATTCGCCGGGCAACGTCAGGGGCACAGAAAGTTTCATCCCCGAATTAATTGCTCATTTCCCTGCTTTCTGGAGCTTTGTGTGCCCGGGCTGAGGCTGGGGGGCGCGGAGGACGGGGAGTCAGAGCCGATAGAAGGAGGCCAGGGGGCCAGGCAGTCAGAGCCAGTTCTCAGAGGAAGAGTTGAAGACTTTAGCTCACCTCCTTATTAAATGTTCACCAGTCAGGGTTGAGTTTCACTTACCAGGGGAGTTCCCTTTCAGTAGGTACATGTCTGATTTAAGATGTTTTTCAGCGTCTCCCTTCTCCTTTGGTTACAGAGAAACCACTGATCTTTAATTTATTATTAGCTAACCTAATCAGTGATTAGGGCTGTTTAAGTGAGTCAAGGGATGGCCCCTTTAATAATAATATTAATAACAATAAAAACAAACAAACCAAAAAACCCGGAATGTTATCCTAACACTCTGTGTCTTGGGGATTTTATTTGTCACACTATCAAATGATGGGCAGAGATAGCAAGCCGCATTGCACTGGCTTTGTGGAGAGGTAGATTTGAGTACCCAGAGATGAGAGGCCTCTAATGTTACCAATTGGTAAAGGATTTTAAATGAATGCCAGATTGAGAAATTATGATTTAATATGACAGAACTATATTAGTTGGGAAACAGAGACAGTGAATGGAGTAATAGATAGATTTAGGTAGGATAGAGCTCAAGATTTTGAAAATTTCTGGTGATCATACATACAAGTCTTTAAAAACTAGTCAATATATATTTACTTATCTAGTCAGTATTCTGGCAGCTATTCTTTACTGACCTCCACACAGGACACTCCTCTTCTTTCTACAATGAGTTCATTGACTAACTCACAATCTCTCTCTCCTCCCCAATTTTTGGTGTCATACTAGGGGACTTCAACATACATATTGTTAATCCTTCAAACATCTCACCCTGATAGACCTCAATTTGTTTATTTCCCCATAATCTAACTCTCCACTCCACAATAGCTACACTCAGAAATGGTCATACTCTTGATCTTGCCATCGCCCACAAATGTCTCACATCCCATGTTCATGAATTCTGAAATTTCCTTTGTCAGTCTGTTGAGGTTTAGGGGTTCAGGGGAGCTGGGACCCCAAAATTACAACAGGTAGGTCCTGCCTGAAAGAATTTGACCCAAGTCTTCTTTCAGCCAAAGACAAGGTATATTAGAACATCCGTCATACCAGGCACGCTCTTAAAGAATCTGACCATTACTGAGCTATTGGCTAGATTTTAAGAATCTGAGCAGTGGCTAGATTTTAAGAATGTAAGCATTTGGCTAGATTATAAGAATCTGAGCAGTGGCTAGATTTTAAGAATCTGAGCACCTTAATGGAGATAAGATGGACCTTATATACAGAAAGACTGTGGGAGGGATCTAGGAGTGGCCAAGTAGTTTGGAGTGACTGGAGGAGGGATCTAGGGAGATCTGGATAAGAGTGGCCAGTAAACTGGGGTGAACAGAACTCCTGGGACCTGGACCTCTGGGGCCAAGGGAGAATGGAGCCTAGTTAGGTTTAAGGACGGGAAATGGCAGGGGGCCATAGAGAAGGGTAACGGATTGGGAATAGCCACAAAGAAAGGCTAGTTGATGGGATTATAGCCTCAGGCGAATGCCAGAGATTTGGCCATGTGGGAAAGTCAAGGGTTTTTCTTTTTTGGGATCTAGCCCCCATCCTCATCAAGTCCACTATTCCCTCTGACTTGTAACTCTAAACATTCTACTTTGTCTTCACTGTGACCTCTAATTCCTCAGCCCTTCAGTTATCTCCCAGGCCATCACACCTACATTGGCTATACTCTCCTTGCTTCCCCATCCAGACCCCTTGATGAGTTAATTCAACCCTATACTATCTTCTTGAGTCCCTTGCCTTCTTATCCTGTTGCTGATCTTGTTCTTATAAGCCTCACACTTGAATCTACCATCCATTCCTACTTCTGTGCTGCTGACCAGAGCTGGAGAAAATACGAAATGGCTTTTTGATTAGATCTGATGAGGTTGGGATCTAGACACCAGAAGGGAAAAATCCTGGACTTTCCCACAGGGCCAAATCTCTGGCTTTCACCTGAGACTATAATCTCATCAACTGGCCTTTCATTGTGGCTACACTTAATCTCCCCTCCCTTGTTTTACCTCCCTATGGCCCCTGGCCATTTTACACACTTAATACCAACTAGACTCCATTGTCCAGGTCCCAGGAGTTCACCACAGTTTACTGGCCACTCCCATCCAGATATCCCTAGGCCCCTCTTCCCTCAGTCACCCCAAACTACTCGGCCACTCCTAGATCCCTCCCACAGGCTTTCTGTATATAAGGTCCATCTTGTCTTGCTCTGATTCTTAAAACCTAGCCACTGCTGGGATTCTTATAATCTAGCCACTGCTTAGATTCTTATAATCTAGCCACAGCTCAGATATTCACAATCTAGCCAATAGCCCATAGATGCTCAGATTCCTTAAGATTCTGGCTAATATGTCAAATCTTCAATAAACTTTGTTTTTGACTGAAAGAAGGCTTGGGTCGAATTCTGTGTGTTGTGATTTTGGGATTCCAGGACCCCTAACCTCTAGACCTTATCGGATCCATTACATACTTGTGTTACATAATCTGAACTGGGCCCACAATACAGTCTATCGTTTTATACCTTCATAATCAACTCACTATCTTGTTTCCCATTGCAAATTATAGAACCCCTACCACCATCAGTTAGCATTATCTCTTTTGAGGTTCTGTCTATCAGATTTATTACTCAGTCCAGATCCTGGTGGCTTTCTATCTCTCCCTTCCCTTTTCTGATCCTAAACCTTCAATCCTCCCACCCCTCAATTCTTTCCCAGAATATCACCTCTGCTTCTTCCCTTTCTTCCTCCTTTCCTACCTCTTTTTTTTTTTTTTAACAAATATACTCAAATCTACCCCTTTTCTTGCCATTGCCATACTCTGTCATTTCGTGATCTTATTAGCTCCCATTGGCTGCAGATGACTCAAATCTATATATCCACCCCTCTTGCCTCTTATGAATTCTAACATGATGAACTGCTTACTACAGATTTTGAACTGGGTGCATCATAAACATTTCAAAATTAACATCTCCAAAATAGAACTCATTATCTTTTCTCTTAAACTCCTTTTAAAAAATTATTTTTATTGCTGTTACTATTGAGGCCCCCACAATCTTTCTAGTCACCCCAGTTCACAAACTAAATGAATAAGTGAAAAAGTAATATTAAGCCCTTAATATGTGTATGCACTGAGGATACAAAAACAAAACTGGAGAGAGCCCTTGTTCTCAAGAAACTTGGGTTTCTAATAAAGGGAGCCAACTATAGTAGTATGGTGACCAGGGTGGTTTATTTTGATTTGAAAGTTACAGGGGTGATGAATGGAATCATAGATGAGTAGATTGATACATCCTTTCTAGTGACAATGGCAGAACTGATTGGATTGTGGTTCTAGATACTCTAAGTCCTGACTATCTCTACTATCCTGTTTTTATCCATATGGTTCTAAAACTGGAGTGGGAGGAGAGGGGAGGGGATGGGGATGTAACTGGGAAGTAAAGTAAAGGATGGCAGAGGGCCAGTCTAATATAATGGGCCAAGTGAGGCACTCATCAGTTAATACCTTAGGGAACCCCAAGGCAAGAGGAAGAATTAAGTCCTTCAGGGCATGATCTATGGTACTAAAGATGAGACAGCTGGTAAAAAGATAACCTTAGTGTCATCCTCTCTTTTACTCCCCCCACATATTCAATCAATTTACAAATTTTCTCTACAACATCTCTTGGTTACATCACTTTCTCTCCACTCACAAAGACACTGCCTTATTTCAAACTCTTTTTGCCTACTTCCTAAACTATTACTGGTCTCCCTACCTCAAGTTTCTTCCCACTCCAGTCCATGTTCACACAGCCACTATAGTGATTTGCTTTTAGAAAATGGCACTTCTTTCACAACATGGCTAACATGGAAATATGTTTTGCATGATTACATGTGTATAATCTTTATCAAATTGCTTACCATCTCAGTGGGGGGGGTGAAGGAGGGAGAGAGAAAATTTGGAACTCAAAATTTAATAAAAAAGAATGTTAAAAATTATCTTTGCATGTAATTGGGGAAAAATAAATTTTTTAAAAATTAATTTATTTTGAATTATCAACAATCACTTCCATAAGCTTTTGAGTTTCAAATTTTTCTCCCTCTCCCTTTCCACCTCCCTCTCCAAGAAAGTGTGCAATCTGATATAAGCTATACATATTTATTCCTATTAAACATGAAAAAATAAAATATTAAAAAAAGAAAAAATAGTATACTTTCTTCTGGGTGTTTTTATTTTGTAAAAGGAACAATTTGTTGAGGAATTATTACTTTCTAAAAGGAAGCCAGTTTTGATCATGAAAAATTTTGAAGAGACTGATTTTCTTAGTATTTATACTAATAACCATAAGCACTTACACATTTGGGTCAGAATCAAATAATTTACGAAGTCCACATCTGATGTTCAAAACAATTGAAATTATGCACTGCCAATTTTATTTTACATCGAAATCTTGAGATTTTGTTTGTCTAAAAGTCCCATATGTAGTAGAAGCATAAAGTATATTTCAGGATGAAAACCTAATGTTTACTTTTTCTAAGTAAAACAGTGCAGAATTTTAAGAAGCTCATCCATACTTTCTCTTTTTATTTTTTTAACAAAGTACATGTTTTAGGTGAAATGTGTTTTCTGTCTGTCTTGTACATTTTGTTTTTCAGAAGGATCTTCAAAACTGCACTCCCATTTCAGATGATCATACAGCTTTTTTTCTCTAAACTCAGAAAGAGAATATATAAAATCATTAGATCTTTCAGCAAATGAACTAGAGGATATTGATGGTAATAGGAAGAAATGCTATTTAAATAATCTCTTAACATGTCTTGAGAAACTGGAGCATCACCAGAATGTAATGACAAGAGTTCCACAACAATTCTGTGAAATAATTTATTATCCTTTTTTTGTTTGTTTTTGAGATTTTTATTTATTTATTTTTAGTTTTCAACATTCACTTGCACAAGATTTTGAGTTCCAAATTTTTTCTCTATCTCATCCCTCCCCCCACCCCAAGATGGCATGCATTCTGAATACCTTTTCCCTTAATCAGCCTTCCCTTCTATCTCCTTCCTTCCCCCTCTCCTATCCCCTTCCCCTTCTATTTTCCTGTAGGGCAGGATAGATTTCTATATCCTGTTGCCTGTATATCTTATTTCCCAGTTGTATGTGAAAATAATTTTTAAAATTTGTTTTTAAAACTTTAGGTTCCAAATTTTCTCCCTTCCTCCTTCCCCACCCACCCTCATTGAGAAGGCAAGCAACTCGATACAGGTTATACATGTGTAGTCATGCAAAACACTTCCATAGTAGTCATGTTGTGAAAAACTAACTATATTTCCCTTAATCCTATCCCATCTCCCCCCCCCCCATTTATTCTGTTCTCTTTTTTGACTCTTATCTCTCCTCAGAAGTGTTTGCTTTTGATTATCCCCTTCCCCATCTGCCCTCCCCTCTATCATCACCCTGTTCTCTTATCCCCTTTTCCCCTATTTTCCTGTAGGGTAAGATAGATTTCCATACCCAATTGAATGTGTATGTTATTCCCTCCTTAAGCCAAATCCTATGAGAATAAGATTCACTCATTCCCTCTCACCTTCCCCCGTTTCCCTTCCACTGTAAAAGCCATTCTACCTCTCCCTTTCTCCTTCTCCCAGTATAATCCTCTCTCACTCCATAATTTTATTCTCCAGATATCACTCTTTCCATCTTCAACTCACCCTGTGCCCTCTATTCATCTATCTATATATACCTACATATAATTTTTTCCTTCCAACTACCCTAATGCTGACAAAGGTCTCATGAGTTACAAATATCATCTTTCCATGCAGGAATGTAAACAGTTCAACCTTAATAAGTCCCTTACGATTTCTCTTTCTTGTTTACCTCTTCATGTTTCTCTTGAGTCTTGTATTTGAAAGTCAAATTTTCTATTCAGCTCTGGTCTTTTCATCAAGAATGCTCAGTTTTGCTGGGTAGGTGATTCTTGGCTGTAATCCTATCTCCTTTAACCTCTGGAATGTTACATTTCAAGCCCACTGGTCCCTTAATGTAGAAGCTGCTAAATCTTATGTTATCCTGATTGTGTTTCCACAATACTTGAATTATTTCTTTCTGGCTGCTTCCAACATTTTCTCCTTGACCTGGGAACTCTGGAATTTGGCTAGGAGTTCCCAGGAGTTTTCCTTTGGGAATTTCTTTCAGGAGGTGATTGATGAATCCTTTCAATTTCTGTTTTGCCCTCTGGTTCTAAAAAAAATTGGATTTCTGCTCAGTCAAAAATATAACAACTTCATCTTTCAGTTTCAATAATCTGTTTAAACTTTGCCCTCTTGAGAGCCACCTTACCTCTGCATGTAGCAATAAGCTTTTGTAATTCTAGTGCATGTCTTTTCAAAGTTTCAAAAACAAACAACTATTAAGGGCACAACTTTTAAAGAAGTTAATAATTTTTTATTTATTGTGAGGCAATTGGGGTTAAGTGCCTTGCCCTGAGTCACACAGCTAGTGAGTATCCTCCTAATTGCCCCAGATTAATGCTTTTGATAGAATGGCGAAGCACAACATCTAACTCTGGTGATTTTTTTTTTTGGCTACAACTGCCTCCTGATGGATCATGCAGTGAGTAAAAGTGATATGTTCATTGCCACCAGCTTTAACTTTTGCTACAACTCCAACATTCTTACCTGTCATTGCTCCAGCACCATCTGTATAAACTCCAATGGCATTTTTCTACTGTAAACCTTCATTTGTGAAAAATTCATCAACTTTTAAGATGTATATGTGTGTGTATATATATATTCCCCTCTTGTCTATCCTTCCAAAGGTGACAAAACAATAATTCCTCATGCATACTTCCTTCATAAACATATCTTACATAAAGTAACAAGTGTGCTACGTTAGAAATATCAGTGGTTTCATCTAACTGAATTGCAAACTTTGGGCTGCCCTTAGGCCTGGTAACAAGCTGCTGGAATTGGTCATTACTAATTTCAGAAATTCTTTTGAAAACAGTATCATTTGATAAAGGAATTCTACAATTTCATCCCCATACTTTTTCCCATGAACATTTCTGACATTTTAATAGCAGCAGGTAACATGAGATCTTCTCCTACCACATAGGGCTTTTTAGTTTTTGCAATTAAATAAGTTTCATAAGATGCAAGTAATTACTTTTTGTTGACAGTAACAAATTTCTCAAAACATTGTTTTTCTTTATTGGAAGGTTTTGGGTGTGGCCTGGGGGATTTAGTATTTGAAAAGTCTACTCCTACCTCTAGATGGGACAAGTTGGAACTCCTGTAGGCAGTTGGGACCTCAGAGTGTGAGAAAGCTTTGGCCCAGGGCTATTTTTAGGCAAATGGGGAAAGAAAGGTAACCAGGGAAGGGTATATATCAGTGGCGGGCTGCATAATCAGGGATATGGTGGGGAAGGGGCCCTCACTGTGGGACAGTGTTCTCTTTGACACTTGCAATTATTCAAAATGTTTTGAGAATGAGGCACAATGGAAAAGGGAAATTCACAGCACCAGCTCTATTAGGCTGTGGCAAAAAATGCCTAGAGGGGAGAGCCTAGAATGGATACTTTCAAAACTTTGATTATAATAGGAATACAGAAAAAAGAGAGAGACTGGATAATTATAAGGGTCAATGGGGGTCAAGAAAGACACAAAGAGGATGAATAATGAAGAGAGTGAGAGACATCCTTTTTGGAAAAGTGGCACAAAAAATGAAATTTTAAAAACTACTGAACAGTTCTGTTAAGGGGAGAATCTATGTGGGTGGGGAGAATAACCAGATATATGCAGGGGCAAAAGGAGTGGATGAGGGGTGAGAAGAATACCACTTTTTAAAACCACCACACAGGACCACTTTTTAAAAGATTAAGGTAAAGCCTTTAACAAAGTACTACCCTCTTTTATACTAAAAACCTTACAAAGTATAGGCTTAGAGAGATGTTTTGTTTTTGTTTTGTTTTTTTGTTTTTTTGCTAGGCAGTGGGGTTAGGTGACGTGCCAAGGGTCACACAGCTAGTGAGTGTCAAGTGTCTGAGGCCGGATTTGAACTCAGATCCTCCTGACTCCAAGGCCGGAGCTCTATCCACTGTGCCATCCAGCTGCCCCAAAGATACTGCTCTATTTGTTTGTTTTGCTTTTTGGTGAGGCATTGAGGTTAAGTGACTTGCCCAGGGTCACACAGCTAGTAAGTGTCAAATGTGTGAAGGCCAGATTTGAGCTCAGGTCCTCCTGACTCCAAGGCTAGAATTCTATCCACTGGGCCACCTAGCTGCCCAGTTTTGGTTTTTTTTAACATCATAAAAAGTATCTTTTTAAAACCCAAAGCAAGCATCACATGCATTGGTAATACACTGGAACATTTCCCAATAGATGCAGGAGTGAAACACAGATTCTCACGCTTCCCACTATTATTTGATATATTTCTGAAAAGGCTAATAACTGCAATAAGAGCAGAGAAGAAATTAAAAGCATAACAATAGGTAAAGAGAAGATAACGCTAATTGAGACAAAAGCTTCAACAAAGTTGCAAACTACAAATATACTCTGAAAAATCAATAGCACTTCTATATAATGATAACAAAACACAAGAAGAAATAATAGGAAAGGAAATCCCATTTCAGATAACTGTAAACTACACAAAATATCTAGGGACTGACCTAACAAAGCACACAAAAGACTTGTCAATTCAATTACAAAGTACTAGGGGCAGCTAAGTGGCACAGTGGATAGAGTACCGGCCCTGGATTCAGGAGGACCTGAGTTCAAATCCAGCCTCAGACACATAGCACTTACTAGTTGTGTGACTCTGGGCAAGTAACTTAACCCCATTGCCTAAACAAAAAAAAAAAAAAGATAATTTCAAAGTACTCCTTAAAGAAATAAAGAACAACTTAAATAACTGGAGGACTATTTAGTGCCATGTCAATATAATAAAAATAACAATACTACCAAAGCTAATTTATACTTTTAATGCTATACCAATCAAATTACTAAGAGGATACTTTATAGAACTTGATAAAATAATAGCAAAGTTCATTTGGAAAAACAAAAGATCTAACAGTACACAAAAATGCTACAAGATCATCTTATAACATTAGAAGAGAAATACATCATCTGTCTCTTAAATCTATAAATCTAGATAGAGGTACTTATTAGAGACGAAACAGATAGATTATCTGAAACCAAAAGTTTCTGCACAGACAAAATTAATGAATGGAAAAAAATCATATGTGTATGTATGTATGTGTATATAACTAATAGCTATTCCCCAATAGATAAGTGGTAAAGGGATATGTATGAACAGTTCTCAAAAGAAGAACTGTGAAGTATTCACAACCACATGAAAGAGTGCTTCAAATCACAAAAAGTGAGAGAAATGACAGTCCATTACACACTGAAGTTTTACCGTGCACCTTGCAAAATTGGCAGAAAATGACAGTAGTCAATGTAAGAGGGATTGTGGAAAGATACAGTGTTGGTTAAGCTATGAAATGATACCACAATTTCAGAAAGCAATTTGGAATTTTGCAAATGAAATGACTAAAATGTTGATATTCGTTGATGCAGGGGCTCCATTACTAGGCCTATGCCCCAAGGAACTGTCAATAGAAGTCCCATATACATTGAAATATTTATAGCAGCACCTTTTGTATTAGCAAAGAATTGGAAAAAAAGTAGATGCCCATCAATTATACCTAAACAAATTGTGGTACATAAATAAATTGGAATATTACTGTGCTATAAGAAATCATGTGTATGAACGGAGAAACAGAAAATTCTATATGAACTGATGCAGAGTGAAGTAAGAAGAGACAGGAAAATAATATAACAAGTAACTCTAAAAATTTAAATGGAAACACCAAAAAATCAAAGTGAATGTAACAAAACTATATAGCTCAAACAGGACTCAAATGAAGAGATATGAAAGAATACTGCCAACCTACTTGTTCATGAAGGCCTACTTGTGTTACACATTGCACCTGGTTTTGGACTTTTTCTATGTATTGATAAGTTATGCTGATTTTTTTTCTCTCTAAAAATATTTGTTATATGAGATAACTCTGTGGGAGGGAGAAAGGAGAGATAGTTGGGATAAGTATAATGTTGTAACATACAGAAGATACCGATCAAAACATAAAAATAAACAATATTATCTTTTTGAATATATAGTTCCTAGAAACTAATACATCTTGGCCCTGAAAATTTTCTCTTTCTCTGATAAAAGAATTATCTTCTCCAAATTTCTGTGCACAAAAATATAACTTAAACAATCTTTGTCTTAAAAATTTTGTTGGGGAGAGCTGGCAGGGTGGGGGAGGGATAATACAACATCTACACATATAAGTAATCAATATATAAGTATATCAATATATAAGTACTCATAGAGGTAGAGGGTCAAGGGAGGAATTTAGAATAGTCAGACTTCCTAAGAAAATGCATGAAACAGTAGGCAAGATGTCCCATACAGGAAACAGAAAGTTGGTACATTTGGCTACAGTGGAGAGTGGAGTATAATGGAGTTGCCTCCTTCACAGATTTAGTTTAAGTGGTTTGAACTATGTATGCTCGGTTAAAAGAAATTAAAAAATAATAGTTTAAGTAGTACTATGAGCATATTGTGTGTGAGATGGGAAATGTGAAGATATTGTTCTTCCCTCAGTGAGTCCTCAGCTCTCAATAGCATGAGCATCTTGCTGTGTTGAGCATAGTTCTAATCTCTTCATAACTGTAGGGAATTTATTTATTCAGCTTAGGCTGGTAGAGCTATTGAAAGGGATAGCCTTAGTCGACCTTCTCAGCTATCCTAGTTGGCAACAAGGCCACTACTTTTACCTTATTTTGTTCTTTCTTTCCTCATGGTGAAGAAGGAAGAAGGCATGTGATGATATGGTAACCTGATATAATCACGCTTATTTGAGAAAAAGTGTAAAGTGCTGGGCACTGGACTTGAAGTCAGGAAGATCTGGATTCAAATATCCTTTCTGACATTACCCAGATGATCTTGTTTCTCATTATCTTCATCTATAAAATGAGGGGGCTGGGCCCAATTGCTTTTTAAGATCTCTTTCATCTCTAGCTTTATTATTCAATTAAAGTGTATTTTACCCTTAATCAGTTTTGCTTACCAGCTAAGTCTTTGTTGTTGTTGTTGTTTTTTTTTTTTTTGGCACATAGTGTTATGTGACTGGTTCAGTCACTTAACCATGCTCTACCAAAGGTGGCAAACATGAATGAAGCAAAGAACCAAATTAAAATGTAATTAGAAAATATTTAATAAAATAAATCAAATACAATACCACAAAGATAATGTTAATTTGTGGTTTTCACAAGGATTAGTTTCTATTTGAGTTTGATACCACTGCTATAGGCAACTCTCTGATCATATTTTCAAGAATGGTACCAACCTGGATTAGTAGTTGTTTCCTTCCAGGTCTAGTCCCTATCCCTATTCCTGTCCCTATCCCTATATCTATCTTTATTTGAATGATAGTCTTAATTCTTCTTCTCTATTGATAATAGATTGGGGTGTAGTGAAAAATAAAATTTACATTCATATTTCTATAATCAGATGCTCACAGATATAGAATCTCTTCTTTTAAAACATGGATTCTTAACTTGGGAGAAGGAGGTCTCAATTTGGATTGGAAAAATATTTTGATAATTATTTAGATATAATTGGTTTCCTTTGTAATCCTGTGTGGTTTTTACTTTATACACTTAAAAACATTCTAAGAAGGGTTCCATGTTTATCAGATAGTTAATGGGGTCCATAACAAAAAAAATTTAAGAATGTCTGTTTACCCCCCTTCCATCTGTTGTGGTTGTTGTTCAGTTGTATCCCATTATTCGTTATCCCTTGGACCATAGAACATCAATACTGTCTGTGGGGTTTTCTTGGCAAAGATTACTGGAATGGTTTGCCATTTCCTTCTCCAGTGGATTAAGGCAAACTGAGGTTAAGTGACTTGCCCAGAGTCACACAGCTACTGAGTCTGAGGCTGGATTTGAATTCAGATCTTCCTGACTCTAGACCCAGCACTCTATCCACTGAGCTACCTAGCTGCTTCCTTTTATACAGTACTTAACTATATGCCAAGCACTATGATAAGAGCTTTACAATTATTATCTCATTTGGTCCTCATAACCCACCTGGGAAGTAGGTGCTATTGTTGTCCCCATTTTATAGATGAGGAACTAAAGCAAATAGAGGTTAGGTGACTTGTGCTATCACACAGCTAGTAAATGTCTGAGGTCGGATTTGAACTTGGATCTTCCTGATTCCAAGACCAGCATTCTATCCATTGTATCATCTATCTGCAGTTATTTAAAGATACTGACTGAACTTTATGGGCAATTACACAATGCAGTTTTTGCCTTATGTACTTTGAGCCTAATCTTCATGTAATACATGACTCCATTATAAAGTGAATATATGACTCCACTCTAATATGAAATAAGACTGGAAAAGTAGGTTGAAGGTCCTAAAATACAGGCTGAGGATTTGTATTTTATCCTGGAAGCAATAGAGGAATCAATGGAAATTTTTGAATGGGCAGTGTTATGCATGTTTAGATCTCTGTTTAAGATATATAATTTTGGCAACTGTGGGTGGAATGAAGAAGATAGAACCTGAAAGCAGAGAAACCAGTTAAGAGGCTACTGTTGTAATGTGAGTTTGACCTTAAGGCTGACATTAGTGGTTTATATAATATGATGGGAAAACTAAATGACTCAGTAGATAGAGTGCTGGGCCTGGAGTCAGGAAGACCCTGAGTTCAAATCTAGCCTCAAGCACTTACTACCTCTGTGACTTGGGCAAGTCACTTAATCTCTGTTTGCCTTAATTTATTGGAGAACGAAATGGCAAATCATTCCAGTATCTTTGCCAAGAAAGCCCCAAAGTATAGTCCATGAAGAGTCAGACACAACTGAATAATGTGCCAGTCCAAACCGTGCACACTCTTTCAACCCTTGTGCCGGTCCAAACCGCGCACACACTTTCAACCAAATCAGCCAACCAGGGTCATACTCACCGTATCATCGGAGGCCACCTGAGTAAAACCAGAAACGAGCCGATCCGGGGGTGCAAAAACCTGAACTTTATTCAATAATCATCACAGCAAGGCCAGGCAGGAAGGCACACGTGCGGGCAGGAACAAAAGCCGACTCCGCCCCCCCCCCCCGCAGCTCTTTTTAGTACCTTCTTTGTCCCTCCTCCTCAGCCCGCCCATAGTGACTCGTCGAGGATCAAATATCAAAAAAGGGATGTCCAGCTAGTGTCCAGACAAAGGGAGCATACGTGGCACAGGAAGTGGGTCCCAGAGGTTTGGAAGGAGGCGTGAGGGATTAGTGCATAGACAACGGAGAGTACACGTGATTTAGGAAGTTGGGTCCAGATACCGGGGGGAGGTGTCTGGGGTCGGTGCTATACCTAGGGAGCATACATGACTCAGGAAGTCAGGTCCAGATACTGGGGGGAGGTGTCTGGGGTCGGCGTAGTACCTAAAGAAGGAGGCTAGACAGAGAGAGTTCGCCCTCTGCCGTCCCCCTCCAAGCGGCACAGTCCTTGCCTAGGGAACGCGCGCTCTGGCCACTTCCCTGTACCCCGCTTCCTCCCCAGCCTGTCACAGCTCCATCCAGCACCGCTCCAGTCTCGGGAGCATGAGCTCCGGTTACCTCTCTGACCCCAGATCTCATCCCAGTACACTACAACTCTGCCCAGCACCGCCTCTGCCTTGGGAGCAAGAGCTCCAGTTACTTTCTGGTACCCAGTTTCCGTCCCACGTTGGCACAACCCCCATCCGGCAGTAGCTGGCATCAAACAGTCCCTCACAATTCCCCCTTTTTGTTTAATTGAGGGGGTGGGGATGGGGCCTCAGTACCAATGTCTCAGTTTTGAGGGCCTCAATAGAACCCCTAAGAATCTTAAAGAAACATCCTAATATAGTGGGTAGTAACAATAATAGTATAAATGCAAAAAGAGCTATAAATGTCCAATGGGTTACAATGGAGGGGATGGGGAAAGAGGTATGTTTAATCCAATCACTAAGGCGATGAACAATATCATCAGTCTTGTGCTGGTGCCAAGTGTCAGATATGTTTTGTGCCAGTGTAATTAACACCCGTAAAGCCTGGAGTTCAGAGGAAAGATTTGTAGCCTGGATCTGGGAAAGGGCACGGGTATCATTACACCAAGTAGAAAGGAAAGGAAGAGTGTTATTTATGCTTTGTGAAAGGGCGTCGCAAGTGGTGTTATGATTTAAGGGTGTTACACAAATGGATTGATATCTGACATCACATGGCAACTGCTGTTTCAATTCCAGTCACATAAGTTCATTCCCAATGTCCTGAGTAGCCAATGCTATTTTATGAATCTGCTCCTCCAGCCACTGATCAATATCAGCCTGCACTTGGAGGGCACGGGCAAATTTATTGGCCAGCTCCTCTATTTGTGAGGCAAGCAATTGCTGGCCACTATATAAGTCCTGTATCTGGAACTCCTTGAAGATGGATGCTGCCAACGCGAGTGCCCCCAGCCATTCTCTCTTGTGTCGATGATAATTAATTGCTTTACCTATCTCCTCCCACCTGGCATCTTCAGCAGTGGGGAACCAATTGGCAGGGGTCTTAGCTTTTGTCAGTGTGAGGTGTCGAATACTGAGGAGGTACAATGTGGAGTTCAGTGTCCAGCTGCCTGGGTTAATCACATCAGTCAATGTGCAGTTCCAGGTAGATATGTGAAACTTGGGACCCCCCAGTTCATCAGTCCTGAGTTAGGGTGTGTTGGGAGTTGGGGCAGATTAAAAATCCAAAACCTCGAGGGGCGACGGCTGATGCTTGGAAACGGTATCCCATGGTGTCACACCCTTCCCTCGTCCGATGCACAGTAGAGAAATTGGCCCCCCCATGCCCAAACCACAAGCGAAAGGCTTGATAAGTGGGGTCGTGGCACGGGGATTCAGGATTTGGGCACTTGCACAGGGTGGTATTCTTGGTCATATTTTGGGATATAGCGAGGGCTATTTTCCATATACCTGGGTGGATAATGTCCCGGAACATTAACACCGGTTCTGGCATTTCGGCCAGTTGCTGACCTGTCTGTTTAACTATCCAGGAATGGAGCACTATCCCCTGATTGTCTTTAAATAGGGTGTCACTCAGGTATCCTTCAGCAACTCAGTTGTTACAAGGGATGGGAGCATGACACCGAGTGAATTTTGGCCATAAGGGGGTGACTTTGCTAGCAATGCATGGGTGAAACGGGGGCCTTGTATAATTGTACCCAATCTCGCAAATTATGCCACCAAAGGTAAGACTTGTGTATAAGGGATGTCCTAAAGTATCATCATTAGTATTATAGTTCTGGAGGTCCCACACCCCGGGGTATCCTCCAGTCCAAGCGCAAAGGCGCTTGTGACTGGTCGGACTGTTACTATCAAGACCGCCTGGATATTCCACATCCGTTATGCAGACTGGAATCCCCCTGACGGTGAAATCAGCTGTGGGTAAAGTCTTTGTTGTGGGTGTTTTTGGTATATCCCTGCCTCCAAAGAGGGGGGTGACATTACCCTATAAGATGATCTCAGGGGTAGCCTCTTCCCACGTCAGAATTTGTCTCTGAGCGCTTTCTACCAGGATCCATCTCTCCACTCCCGCCTCCTCCTGTTGCTGCAGTGTGGCCCTGGACAGGGATGCCCAGGGCACTGGAACTGATGCAACCTGTGGCAAAGTCCTGATCGCGCAAAAAAGTGACAACAGTTTACTCAGTTTAGACATCCTGACTGTCTTTCCCTTCTGCTCTCTCTGAATTTTCTGTTGACTGTGTTTCGTCTCCTGTCCTCATTGTCTCTCCCGGGGCTTCTTCAACTCGTTTTGTTCTTCTTTCTGGTATCCAGCTGCTTTGGCCATCAGGATCTGTAAGACATAAATACCGCGGCCCTCTCCACAACACTACAGATGGGCCTTGCCAGTTTCCCTCATCATCCTTCCAAAGCACTTTCTGGTTAAGGGATGGCGCATGTAGTGCTGCTTTTAAAGAGCCAATTGAATTGCAAGTGGGCGATGGTATCAGCTGTAGCATGCTGGGGGATAGGCCCGTGTCTCTATCTAGACAGAGAAAATTGTATGTATATAAAACTTTATCCACGTCTGCTTGAGTAGGCCACCGCCCTGAGCCCCGACCTCCTACTCCCCCTTTTTGTTTAGTGAGGGTAGTTTTCAAGGTACGATGGGCTTGCTCTACCATAGCCTGACCTGTGGGGTTATAGGGGATCCCTGTAACATGCTTAATGCCAAAGGATGTAAAGAAAGCAGTCATCTGTTTAGATAAATAGGCAGGCCCATTGTCAGTTTTAATGACGTGCGGAATCCCCACAGAGGCAAAGCAATGGTACAGGTGCTTAATAACTGATGGGGTGTTCTCCTTACTGGATACAGTGGCCATTACAAATTTGGAAAAAGTGTCAATGCAGACATGGATAGCGACACGGCCAAGGTGAGTGATATCCATTTGCCACAAGTCATTGGGAAAAAGACCTCGTGGGTTAATCCCCTTTCTGGGTGGAGCGGGGAGAAAAGGAACACAGCGCACACAGTGCCTCACAATTTGTCGAGCCTGTTCACGAGTTAAACCATACAGGCATCTCAGGGAGCTGGCTGGTAGGTGTAAAAGATCATGGGCTTGTTCAGGAGGGGTGAGGACCAGCAGTACATCATTGCCCTCAAAAATGCCTCCTGAGGTGTACCGATGAGAATAAACATGGAGAATATAGAGAGGGTTGCTTCTCTGCAACAAAATTTGCTGTAATTCCTTCAGGAGAGAGGATATGGTGGAATTATGAGGTTGGAGGACAGCGTCCTCTATGCATCTAAGAACCTTTACTGCATATTGGCTATCAGAGATTATGTTTATGGGCTCAGGATATTTGCAGCAAGCATGGAGGATGGCAAAGAGCTCATTTTTCTGGGTAGAGTCATATGGAGTTTCTAATACTGTTATTTCCTTGGAGGCCTCATGATAAATAGAGGCCTTTTTGTTTTTTGCAGCATCAATGAAAACATTTGGGCCTTGAACAGGTTCTCCCATAACCTTTCGTTGGGGGGGGGGGTGCTAAGGTTATTTGCTCTAGCATAGGGAGAAGCAGGCAGGAGGAATGGGGACTTATCTCGGCCCATTGGGAGCAACATGTCCAAGACCAATAGGTTTGCATAATGGCTTCTCGCTGTCCAGGTTCAAAAGGTAAGTAAAGTAAGGGTCGCTGTCCAGACAAGTGGACAGCCCTTTGTACTGCAGCTAAGGCTAGTTCTCCTAACATCTCATAATAATTTGGTAGCACCTTGTGAGCCTTCTTTGCATATACAAATTCCAATAATTTGGGACCTTGGTGTATAACACAAAAAGGACTCTGTTGATTGACCAAGGAGACCTCTACTGTACCTTTGGGGTCCCATCTGGCAGTCTGGGCCTGGGCAGCAAGTGAGAGTATTTGGGACACTGCTGCCTTAGCAGCAGGAGTCCATGCCCGAGGGGAGTTCAAGCTGGAATCTCCCTTCAATATATCATACAGGGGCTGCATTACAGCAGGAGGAATGGGTGTGCAGGCCCTGAACCATTGAATCTGCCCTACTAACTTTTGGAAGTGATTCAAAGTGGTTATCTTATCAAGCCCTAGTTCAGGAATTTGGTTGCTAATGGAAACGGCCTTCATACGGAGGCCCAAGTATGTGAGTGGGTAGTTTTGCTGGACCTTATCAGGAGCCACCACCAGGCCATAATGAGAAAGAGCAGAGACGGTTTCTTTTACCAGTCTTGCTAATGTCTCATTAGTGCTAGTGGCTAATAAAATATCATCCATATAGTGAAGTATTGTGGCTTTAGGCCATTTGTTCCTGATAGGGTCCAGCACTCTTCCCACATAAGCCTGACATAAGGTGGGACTGCAGCACATTCCTTGGGGCAGGACTTTCCACTGATATCTAAAATCTGGTCCTGCATTATTGGTAGTGGGTATGGTAAAGGCAAATCTCTTTCTATCCTCTGGAGATAATGGGATAGAGAAAAAAGAATCTTGGATGTCTATGACTGTCACAGGCCATCCAGAAGGCACTAAATTGGGGGAAGGGAGACCAGGCTGTACAGTTCCCATGGGCTCTAGGGTGGCATTAACTGCCCTGAGATCTATTAACATCCGAAATTTCCCTGATTTCTTTTTTATTACAAACACTGGGCTGTTCCAGGGGCTGGACGTGGGCTCAATGTGCCCCGCCTGTAATTGGTGCTGCACTATATCATGTAAAGCCTGGGCTTTCTCTGCAGGGAGGGGCCATTGGGGTACCCAGACAGGGTTATTAGATCTCCATGTTAGAGGAGTGGGTCTGATACAAGAAAGTTTTTCTCGTTGCCCAACGGCCCCAATTAAAAATCCTACGGGGGTGGTATATAAAGAGATGCCCCGCAAGCCTTCAAAATATCTCTCCCCCATAAATTGTATCTCAAACCCATAACTACTAGGGGTCGGATGGTCCCTTTTGTTTTCAGCACTTCTGACAGCTCTTTCCAAACGGCTGCCTGTAGGCAGCCACGAAATCCGGGAAGGGTTTATCAGGACCTTTTTTAATCTTGGTCATGGAGGGCTTTTGTTTCCCCAAAGCCTGAATCTTACTAAAAGCCCGTAGGGCACATTGGGAGACAGCTGCATGCACTGTCCGTAGTGCCTTTTTTAACTCCTTAATTTTCTCCCATTCTAAAGGGTCTAAAGAGTCCTTGATCCCTAATGTTTCCCCTGAGCTTCATTCCTACAATACTATTTGCCTATTAGACATCTCCAACTGAATGAGTTGTAGATATTTCAAACTTAACATATCCAAAACTGAACTCATTATCTTTCCAAGACTCATCCCTCTTCCAAACTTCGTTATCATTGACTTCTCCAATTGCCAAATCTTGCTATTTTCATCACTATTTTTCACACCCAACCCCTTGTCTCTATTCTCACAGCTAATGCTTTAGTTCAGGTTCTCCTCACTAATTGCCTAGATTACTACAGTTGTTCTTCTGCCTCAGGTTGCTCCCCACTTTAGTTGCTGATACAGATCTAATCATGTCACACTCCTATAAACAACTCCAGTAGCTTCCTATAATTTCTAGAATCAAAAGTAAATTCTGTTTAGCTTTTTAAAGCTCTTTACAACCTTGCCCCACCCTGTCTTTCCAGTCGTTATTGAACATTACTCACCCTCTTACACAATTTGATCCAGCCAAACTATCTTCATCACTCATTACATTTTATCTCTTGTTTCTGTGATTTCTCTCTGGCTTTCTCCCCATGCCTGGAATATACTTCTTACCTTCACCTCATAGAATTCTTTCGTCTTTACAAATACCATTTTGTACATGAAATCATTCCTGATTCTCTCAGCTGCTAGTACCTTTCCTGTCAATTGTCTCATTTCATATACTTGTTTGCCCTCAACCTACTACAGCATCGTCACATAGTAAATGCTTGTTGATTGATTAACAGTGCATTTGCATAATATTAGATTACTAAGTTGCAGATTAAAAATGTCTTGTAATAAAATCATGACTCCTTGAAGTATTAAAGTGCTGTTTTCGCTAGTAGCAGTGCTATCAGGAATAAGTTTCAACAGAGTTAAAAGAAAATCCTAATTCTGGATTAAATTTGCATGTTTCGTGGCTTTCCCCTACAGGCTCAGGCTTCTTCCTCACCAGTGATTCTGGTTGGTACCCATTTGGATGTTTCTGATGAGAAACAGTGAAAGGCCTCCATAAGCAAATTCACTAAGGAGCTTTTAAACAAAAGAGGGTTCCCTGAAATACGGTATTACCATTTTGTGAATGCTACAGAAGAATGTGAGGCATTAGTAAAACTTTGGAAAAGTATCATGAAAGAGTCTGAACTTCAAAGTATTGTTTAA
Source organism: Vombatus ursinus (assembly GCF_900497805.2). NCBI lineage: Eukaryota > Metazoa > Chordata > Mammalia > Diprotodontia > Vombatidae > Vombatus > Vombatus ursinus. The sequence goes on along the minus strand of NW_020944524.1, from coordinate 61,988 downwards.
TGTCCTTGTATTGGAACTTATGAACACTAGTATTCATTTTCTTAGTTCATTTTATTTGATTTATATTCAGTACAGCATAGCATTATATATAGACAGATGGCCTGAAAACCAGAAAAATCTGGGTTCAAGTCATGGTTTTAATGCATAAATAATCATGTGATCCTTAGCAAGTCATTTAACTTCTTAGTGCTCTGAGTGACTCTCTAAGACTATAAGCTACACATAACCTGTTACCTGCCTTGGTAGAGGGAATTTCCACAAATAAGAGTTCCCTATACCAATGAAATCACAGGGTCTACTCCCTATCCCTTTTATTCAGAAACACTTTGTATTACTAAATTTCTACTCTTATGCCTCATCATGGAGGTGAGCTTGGGTTCTTGAAGGCAATATTAGCAAAGCATAAACTCTGGCAGGTGCTACTATATTGGTCCTCTTGGCAATCTAGCAAGCCCATTCTCAGTCTATGCTTGTAGCAAAGCAGCTGAAAAGCCTATCTTCTCCCTATTTTTCCCTCTACCCAGAGGTGGGGGGTGGGAGCAGCAAAGAGCAAAGTAACTGCTTTTGAGAGACTTCAGGTCCCTGAAACTATCGATAGTCCTTAAGGATAGCTGAAATAGCACCAAACTTTAGATCTCCTCTATAAACCATCCTGAGCCTCCCTTCACCTGAAAAAGGCCGAAAACCTGAATTGGCCAGTCAGGAAAAAGATATTTTGGTCCACTGTGAGTGTTAACGTATCATAATGCTTTGCATACTCTGAGTGAACCCCAAAATTAAGCTGACTGGGAGCATTCCCCTTTTTATGATTGATAAGGACCAAGCGCCTTGAACCACACACTGTCTTGATTAATGGCACTTCTCTTATCTTGATGTTTTATGGACACTATCCTGATATGATGCTCATGTTTTATGACATTCCCATGTTTATGGCTGACAAAACCCAGGCATCCTGGGGACCTCCTCTTGTACTATGGAAACTATAGTATTGACTGACATAGGCATCCTGAGTCAGGAAGGGGAAGGGAGTAGGGAATGGGGGAAATATTTCCCTGCTCTATGGGTATATAGTCTCCTTTAACTGACCTTTCTTTGCATTCAGTTTAATCTGATTCCTAGCACGCATGTTTCACTAGCTCACAGAGAAAATTGCACATATATGGCCTATTTCCATTTGTTTTTTTTTTTAGAACAAACTCTGGAGGTTGACACCTCTAATCAGCAGCCTCTAAGTGTGGCAACTGAAGCCTTCTTGTTTTCTGACTCCTTCTCCTGGCATATTCTTAACTCCTACTCTTTTCTTAATTGCTTCTTTTTGTTGTCTTCTCTCCTGCTGTCTTTTTTTTTTTTAGTTTAATGTATTTTAATAGCAAACTTACAATAACAGCACGGAAGACAGACAACATTAAAAACATGTACTTGGGTCTACTTGCAAGTATTACTCAGTTAGAAAAGTATAGTGAATGGATGGAATCTACCTGATAAAAATGCTACAGACACCATTTAGTTGTTGTCAATAAGAGATTTACTTTAAAAAAAATATCCAAATGCTGTCATTGTGCAGAAAAATTAAACAGGTTTATTTATAATTGTTATAAAATTGAATCATTGAAACTTGTTCATGGAAACATTTTTGACCACATTAATGCTTTATGTTCTCGTATTTATATTAAAAATTCACACACAAATTAAAATGGAAAAAAACTTGCCAATACCTGATTCTGTCCCCTATTTTTCCATTCACAATCATATACTTAGGTACCTTTTGACCCCATGGGAAAAAATTATCTAACGTTCAGAACTACCAAGAACAGGAAGAAGAGATTTTTTTTCTGTTTTGAGAATGAAGAATGTTTCCTATCATAGTGGAGTTTAAGCACGTTTTTCACATATGCGGCGTGCTAGCTGGATATATGGCATGATTATGACACGTTTGTCGTGGATAGCACATGGGTTGGTGTCCTCAAACAGGCCAACCATTTAGACTCGCTTTCTGCAAAGCACCAGTTGCTGCATTCTGGAAGCACACATTTGTTTTGAAGTCCTGAGCAATTTCATGCACCAGATGCTGGAAGGAAAGTTTTACGAATCAGAAGTTAGGTGGATTTCTGATAATGTCTGATTTCACTGACAGCCACAGTTCTCCGCCTGTAGCTATGAGGTTTCTTGACCCCTCCAGTAGAGGGCGCACTCTTGCGAGCGGCTTTTGTAGTGAGCTGCTTCCTGGTGGCTCTATCACCGGTGGATTTATGGACAGTTTGCTTGGTATGAGCAATGTTCCTGAAAACTTGTGATACACCTGCCCTTCTCCTTCAGCTTGGGCTGGGAAAGCAAGGGCTACCTACATCGGTGGCGGGGAGGGGCCCGAACACCTCCTGCTGTCTTTTTAAACTGCTTCTCATGGCTCAAATCAGAGCTTTGTCATGGTCAGTGACTCATTTTTCCTCTATGAGTTATACTAAAAAAAAAAAAAACTTTATGTCAGTTATAAAATGAACTATTCTTATTTCATTTTCTCATAGTTTTCAAATAGTTGTTTGATTCATAAGCTTGTGAATTCTAACATCATAAACTCTAAAAACAGTTATGTGCAAATGAGCTGAGGAACCACAAAGTTCTATATCTTAAACCATTTTTCTGTCCTCAGTCAAATCCTCTGTCTGGTCGGCATGTGTCTGTAGACAGGTTTTAATGGTAAAGCAGTGTTTCTGCAGACGGGATTAGTTTTTCATTCTAGTCCAAAAGCTTTTTTGTCCCTTTTGAGCAACCAAATTGTTCCTATTCAAAAGGAGCAGTACTTTACAACTTAACAGGTTGATCAAATCCTTTTTATTTATGTAGCAGTTTATTTTCTTGCCCCAACTGTTAATTTTCTGCCTATTTCAACAAGTAAGCTGCTGACATGTGAAAGGGGACAGGAGGTTATAAAATTCATATTTTTCATATCAAAATTATTTAAAATTGAACTCTAAATTAAACCTTTTTACTGTCCCATAAAGACTGTAGATTTTAATTTTTTTAAATATCCTTGTTCCCAAAATGTCAGTTCCATACTGGAAGATGAGCTTGTTCAATTCAATTCAACTGATAATGGTTAAGTGCATGCTTTATTAAAGATACTCTGCTAGGCTCTGATGATAAAAAAGAATAAGTAGTCCTAACTTTCAAAGAGCTTATGATTTGATAGAGAAAATAATATTTTAATATTAAGCATTGAACTTGAAGTCAAGCAGACCTAAGTTCAAGTCTTGCTTCAGAAACTCAATAGCTTTGTGATCCTGGGCAAGTCACTTGACCTCTCTCAGCTTCCATCTCTGCAAAATGGGAAAAACAACAACAACAACAATAACACCTACTTTCCATAGTTGTTGTATTAAATGATACAGTGTATGTAAGGCAAACCTTCAATTTAGCTATAATGAAAATATAAATTATGATATAATAAGGTTAGTGGAGAGGTGCACAGTAGTGTTAGAGGTTCAGTGAAGGAGAAATCATTTCTGACTGTAGGAAAGGATGGATAAAATTTTGGTAGGTAAGATTTGGTTTTGGTCATCAGATTTGGTTTATCTTCTTGGGCTCATGCAGCATCTTGAGGTGGCAGAACACTAGAAGCATATATTTTACTCAGTGATTAAGTGAATTGTTCCTGCTAGTAAATCATAAGACTAATAGGACTAAGGTTATGGGCTGTACTGTCATGTTCATAGAATATATTGCTATACCGAGCTATTGTAGTGAATAATCTTGTCAACTATGTAAAAGAAAGTGTAGATGAATTAATAAAAATCTATTGGCACTCTTAGCAAATCAGTTTAGATCTCCTACTGATGTTATGAAGAATTCCATGTCATTTATTTATAGATTTTTCTTGCACCTTTTATATTAGGTATTTATACAATAAGCTTGAGCTATGTTGGAGCAGTGTGCTCCAAAAAAAAATAAATAAATAAAACAGTACCTTTCTTCATGGAGTTTCTTTTTTTTTTTTGTATTTATTTAAAAAATTGGAGGGCAGATAGCTGGCACACTAGATAGAGTACCGGCCCTGGAGTCAGGAGGATATGAGTTCAAATCCAGCCTCAGACACATAACACTCACTAGCTGTGTGACTCTGGGCAAGTCATTAACCCCAATTGCCTCAAAAAAAAAATCTATTCTAAATGTAATCACAAAAAAGTTTTTCCATATGCACAGCAAAACATAAAAAGAGGATTCTATATAAAATGGTGAAACTTCATTTTTCACTACTTGTTTTTTTAAAAGTATATAGTAAATTCTGTGTATTACTTTAAAAATTATCCTACTTGTCTATGCTTCCTTCTGAACTTCCTTCTGTTTTCTTCTCTTTTTCTTTACATCTCTATTCTATCCCTCTCCTCTTGAACATCCAGTTCAAGTGAAAGAAAAGGGAAAAAAGTACATCAAATAAGCATAGTCAGGCAAAATGAATTCATTCCATGCCATGTCAAAAAACATATGTATCTTTTTGTACTTTGTATCTATCACCTCTGTTTTAGGAGGAGATAAGTGGCTTAATCATAGATCCTCTAGAAACGCATTTGTCCATTACTTTGATCAGAGTTCTTAAGTCTTTCAAAGTGGTTTTTCTTTACAATGTTGTTATGATACTTCCAATAATTTCTAAAGTTCTCTCCTCTTTCCAGAAATAGAGATTCATTATATTAGTTTTTCCCAAAGGTCTACAAAACTGTGACTGGGACCCAATTTCCTTTGTCTCCCTTAACACAGCACCTTGGTCACCTCAGGCTGTAAAAAGTCCTATCAATTCTTACTTCCCTCTGCAATTATCTCAGCATGTTAATATTTCATTACATTTATGTACCACAATTTGTTTAACCATTCCCCAGTTGTCTGAGGCAACATAAGGAACCCCATTAGGTTCTTGTGCTTTTCTCCCCTCCACCGCCCCCTTTTCTATTTTTTCCTTCAGGATCAAGAGGCTTGTTTTGCTTCTATTTTCTTCCCCCAGTATGACCTTCCCCCTTTTCTCTATCCCTGCTTGTTTTCCTATTGAGTTTGATGTCTTTCTACATCACTCTTTGTATGGGTGTTTACTTTACTTTGTCCATTTCAGATAACAGTGAAATTCCTCTGATGACCCATCCCTTTCTTCATGTTTATGTTCTATATAAATATATTTATATTCTTTTTATCATATACCTTAATTTTAAGAAGTAGCAAATTCTACCCCTATATTCATCCTTTTTACACTAGTGTATTTCTCCTTTTGCTCTTTCTTTTTCTCATGTTAAAACCATCAAAATAGAACCAATCCTCGTCCATATCCACTGCTTTTCTTATGATTCCTCTTGCTTGTATGTTGTTTGCTAACTTTTTTGTTGCAGATTTGGGATATATACTGTAGTTTCTCATTGAATTTCTTGATGATTATTTTATCTGGTGCAAACTTAAGGCTTTTGCTGGAGCAGGTTTGTATGAGCAGGGCAGCAATGGACATTTTTAGGCTTATTTTCTAATGAAGCTTGACTAGAGTAAATAGCATTTTTAAAAATCAGACATACTGCAACTTTTACATTCAAATTAATATTGGCACCTTCAGAACAGTCACCTCAGAGGCAAAATGTTTTGGGAATCACTTTTGTCATTACCTTCAGCTCCTGATCTAAGAAGTGATCAGGAGAGAATGAAAAGTTATGGTTGAACCGAATGATATTTTTGTTCACAGGAGCAAGAAATAAACATGTAGGAAAGTATTAAGTTCTTCTTTTGAAGTCAACTATGAAATAATAGTTATTGTAAATCAGATGTCTTAAACTGCCATATTTCAAGTTTCCGGCAGAACTTCAAGAGTAATATTCTTTGTCTAATGTTGATGAACCACTTCAGAGCCCACAAGGGCTAGCATACTGCAACCCTACCTTCTTCACTAAGGGGACCCATTTGCTCTGTATCTAGATATTCTACTTTGCTTAGATTCAGTCCTAGGGAAGCCTAACCTCTAATGAAAGGAGTGAGGCCCTCCAACCCCCATTTTCCAACTGGGATGACAAATGTACTTAAAGATTATAT
>NW_020944524.1:0-55924 GCF_900497805.2 Vombatus ursinus | reverse complement strand
GATACCTAAACATCATCAGAAAATAAAGCAGTTTGAAAGATAGCTAATGAAGCATTTTATATTTCTACTACGTGACTGATGGGCCAATCATTTTAGTAGCCATCCTCTCCTGGACTCCTGAAGTAGCTGCTAACGATTCATCCTCTTCTACTGTTCAGCTCCAAACCAATGAGACTCAGGATCTCTGAACTTCTTAAATTCAAAAAGTCACCTCCAATCTTTTATACATTTCTCTCGATATAAATACTCCCTAGAAGTAGTACCTGAAGCTCTTACATAGAACTAGGAAAGAGAACTTGGAGCATGCTGCATGAGACGGACCTTGTTGCACTTGCCCTGCATAAAATTCTGAAATGTATTTGTAATCTCTATAGGTATTTAAGCACAGATTTTGAAAGTGAGTCTTTGACAAGTTAAACTTGCACAAAATTTGTTTTAAATAAGTTTCATTATCAGAGAAATAGGTAGAGTTTGCCCTCTAGTGGTCCCAAGAATCATTTGTTTTAGTTGCAGTGAGCTAAATAGTCTATGAACTAAATAAAAAAGACCTCGAAAGTATTTTATACAGAAAAATGTCCTCTGTGAATCATTCTGGTTTTCTCCCTTTCATTTTCTGTGTAGCTGCAAGTTATCACCTTCATTCTAATTGTAACAGGTCTATTAGTGTCTCCTGAAGTTAGAGGATTCTCTTTGCCCATTTTTATGGAATTATCATTGGTCTTTAGAAAATCTCTCATCTGCCTAGTATGTGATCAAAGAGAGAAAATTAGAGAAGAAAAAATTAAAAGGCTATTCATAGTAATACAACTCACCACTTAAACAAGCAGTTAATACGATCAGATCCCCATAGGGATAAGGGTGAAATACTGCAAACTTCAATAATAAGAAATCCTCTGTTGGAGGAAAGTGAAAGAGTATGTGAAGTTGAAAGACCAGAGGCTTCAACCCCCTCAACAAGAGGAAATACCTTGAGGGATGGAAGTGAAAATGACTGGCTTCATAGCTAAGGTAAATCATTTTACACATTAAGAACAAAAAAAAGAGGAAACACCTCAGTGTGAAGAAAAGGAAACCTCACGCTCAGGCTGACTGTTGATTTAAAAGAAGAAGAAAAAAGATCCTGAATAGCCCCAGCAAGAGGAAATCATCTGAAGAACTCAAGTAAAACTCAGGCTTCTGGTGCTAAGGAAACTAAGCAACTTAAGTCTCTCCTACCAGAGGAGGGCATCCTTAGATTTAACTATGGAGTAAAGAAAAGGCTTTTGCTTTTTTTCTCTCTCCTCATCCAAATGAAAGGGCTTAAACTAAGGCTGATCACACTATTGAACTTTGGTGTCTACATTTAAGGAAAAGGCCTAAAGAAATATCACTGGGAAAAGAAGGGTCCTCAATCTGATTTGATTTCCAGAGTAGAAGAGACCTATTCTGAGGCTTCCGCAACAAAAAGAAAATAATAAAGGACTTTATGATGTCATGCATGACCAAGGCACAAACCTAGAAGAGGAGAATAACTCAAGTAGCTATATTCAAAACCTTAGGAAAAGAATAAGTTTGCTCACAAGAATAATTAGAATTTTTTGAAGAAATGTTGTAAGGTTTTTTTTTTAAGGTTAAAAATAAAATGGAAGCTATAGAAGAAAGAATTAGAAAATGAATCAACAATTTAATTCAAGAGGTACAAAATCTTGCTCTTATAACAGAATTCCTCTGTTGGATTGGATCAAATGAATAGTTCAAATGGAAGATTATACACTATGAACAGGTTGGATTTAAAGTCCTCTTTTACATTCTGCTGTGCATATGGCAACGCTTTTGTTTTTCTTTCCTTATTTTGTATTTAAGTTTATAATATGTTTCTTTTCCTTTTCTTATTGTGTATTCAAGTTTTGTATATAAGTTTAAAATAAATGAATAAAAAATAAAATAAAATACTTAATAGTCTATCTACCAAGATATATTTATACAAGATCTATTGGACAAATACCACAACAAACAATAGTTTACAGAATTAAAGACAGACATAATTAGAAAAAAAATTACTTTCCAGCATAATAAATGAGTCAGCATGATAAAAATGACACTACTGACTAAATCACTTTATTTATTCAATATCATACCAATCAAACTATTGAAAATTCTAGTTCTTTAAAGAACTAGAAAAAAATGAAATTCATATGGAAGATAAAAAACACTAAGAATCTCAAGAGAAGTAATGAAAAAAAATGAGAATGAAGGGGAACTTTCAGTGCCACATGTCAAACTACTACATACTACAAAGCAGCAATTATTAAAACAATTTGGTAGTGCTTAAAAACAGAGAAATAAAATCAGTAGAACATATAGAGAGAGGTAAATGTATATAGTACTCTAGTAATTTAAAGACCTAGCTACTAAGGACTCAATATTTGACAAAAACTGCTGGAAAAATTGGACAAAAGTATAGGAGAAATTAGATTCAGGCTAACAGCTCACACCTTATATACTTTATAAACTAAAAATGGGTATGCTATTTAGGTTAATATAAAATATCATGTAATCAAATAAGAGAAATATGTTTGCTTCATAGAATCACAGAAGATGAAACAATTTTGATTACAGAAAATGTAAGGTTTTTTTTTTAATACATTTATTTATTTATTTTTAGTTTCCAACATTCACTTCAATAAGATTTTGAGCTTCAAATTTTCTCCGCATCTCTCCCCTCTGTCCCTCCCCAAGACGGTGTGTAATTTGATATAGGCTCAACATATATATTTATATTAAATGTATTTTCACATTAGTCATGTTATAAAGAAGAAATAGAACCAATGGGAGAAACCAAGAGAAAGAAGAAACCAAAAAGAGAGAGAGAGAGAGAGAGACAGAGACAGAGACAGAGACAGAGACAGAGAGCAAATATGCTTCAATTTGCATTCAGACTCTTTTTTTCTGAATGTGGACAGCATTTTCTATCATGAGTCTTTTGGAGTTGTCTTAGATCCTTAGAAGAGATAAGTCTATCAAAGTTAGTTATTTCGAAATATGACTGTTACTGTGTACAGTGTTCTCCTAGTTCTGCCCACTTCACTCCGCATCAGTTTATATAAGTCTTTCCAGATTTTTCTGAAGTCTGCCTGCTTATCATTTCTTATAGCACAATAGTATTCCATTACATCATATACCACAACTTAAAATGATAGGTACCATCTATCTAAAACCATCAGCAAGCATTATTTCTAATGCTAGAAGCATTTCCAATAAGATCGAGCATGAAACAAGTATGTACATTGTTGCTGTTATTCAGTGTAGTACTAGAAGTGTTAGTTTTAGCAATAAGAGAAGAAAAAGAAATTTCTGTTAATTTTTTTAAAATAGAGATGTGAGAGGCATACTACATGTATGAAATGGTGCATGTACTTTCTGATGAGATCAGTATATTATTAGTTTTACTTAACTCTTCTGTTACAAGAGATCTCTCATGAAGTGAGAATAATCTGTAACTGTTTGTTATGTAAAAGCAAAACATATCAATAAAACTTTAAAAAATATTCCTAGAGTGCTTACTTATTTCTTAGTTTTTGAAAAGTTCATTTCAAACATGTGCATAGACTGCAAAAAACTCTTAATATGTAGGTTGAAAATGAAAAAAAATAGAAAAAAAGTTCATTATTAATTATTAATTCTTTGTTTCCACTATGTTAATGTTTAAATAAGCAAAAACCTTTCTAATTGATCACCATTTTATTTAACAATCTTTTCCATCTTTTTTTTTCTTAATTATCTTTTTGCTTTTCTTTGTTGATTCTTTAACCTTTAGATAACGATAATTTTCCTAATGGTCAAAACTGCATTACATATTTGGATTTTTTCTTGTTTATCACTTTTTATTTTTGAATGTTTTTGCTTTGTCTGATAGCATAATGACAACTCTTGATTTTTTTGATTCATTTGATTTATGGTAAATTTTTTCCCATCCCCTCAGTTTTATTTTGTGTGTTTTAAATGTTTTTCTTGTAAGCAACTGATTGTAGGGTTTTTTTTTCTTTTTATCCAATCTGTCACCCTTTTGTTTTATTGGATTTTAAAAATCCATTTACATTTAAAATTATAAGTTAGGTTTACATTTTCCTCTATCTCTAAAATTATTTTTTCAAGTTATACCTTTTTCCTCTTCTGCTATATACATATCATTATTCCTTCAGTTACTTTACTTAACTTTTGTTTTAAAATGGCCCTGTTCTCACTGGCTCTCTTCCTTTCACCTCTGATTCCCTCTTCTTATTTGTTACTCATTTCCCTTTAGAGTTTTGTTTATTAGTTCCTTTCTCCTGCTTTCATTTGGTCATATATTTCTTCCCTCTCTTTTTTCCCTTCAGTAAGGTTAGGGTTATTTAAAAAAATTTTTTTAATTAATAGTATTTTTTCCAATTACATGTAAAGATAGTTTTCAACATTCATTTTTGTAAGATTTTGAATTCTGCATTTTTTTCCTTCCTCTTCCCTTCCCCTCCCCAAGACAGCAAGCAATATGATATAGGTTTTACATTTACAATCATGTTAAACATATTTCTATATTAGTCATGTTGTGAAAAAAGAATCAGAACAGAAGGGAGAAACCACAAGAAGGAAAAAAACAAAACCCACAAAAAAAGTGAAAATACTATACTTCGATCTGCACTCAGACTCCTTAGTTATTTTTTGGATGTGGACAGCATTTTCCATCACAAGCTTTTTGGAACTGTCTTGGATCATTGCATTGCTCAGAGGAGTTAAGTCTAATATGGTTGGTCATCACACAGTGTTGCTGTTAGTGTGTACAGTATTCTTCTAGTTCTGCTTTTTTCACTCAGCATCAAGTCATATAAGTCTTTCCAGGCTTTTTCTGAAATCTGCCTGCTTATCATTTCTTACAGCACAATAGTATTCCATTACATTCATATACCACAACTTGTTGAGCCATTCCCCAATTGATGGGCATCCCCTCAATTTCCAATTTTTGGGCACTATAAAAAGAGCCGCTATAAATATTTTTGTACATGTGGGTCCTTTTCCCTTTTTTATGATTTCTTTGGGATTTAGACCTAGTGGTGGTATTGCTGGATCAAAGGATATGCACATTTTTAGTTCCAAATTGCTATCCAGAATAGTAGGATCAATTCACAACTCCACCAACAATGCATTAGTGTTCCAATTTTCCCACATCTTCTCCAACATTTATCATTTTCCTTTTCTGTCATATTAGCCAATCTGATAAGTGTGAGATGGTTCCTCAGAGTTGTTTTAATTCGAGTTTCTCAAATCAATAGTGATTTACAGCATTTTTTCATATGACTATAGATAGCTTTAATTTCTTCATCTGAAAATTGCCTATTCATATCCTCTGACCATTTATCAATTGGGAATCGAGTTTGTTTTCTTTTTTTTAAAATTCTGGTTTTTATTTTTTTCAGAGTTTAAAAAGAAAAGTTTAATCAAAACATTGAATAATGAAACTTAAATTCTAAATTTACATTTTTAATTATTTATTTTTAGTTTTCAACATTCACTTCCATAAGATTTTGAGTTTTAAATTTTCTCCCCTTTCTTCTCCTCCACCTCCCCAAAATGGCACGCAGTCTGATATAGACTCTACTTACACATTCATATTAAGCATATTTTCACATTAGTCATGATGTACAGAAGAACTAATGGGAAGAACCATGAGAAAGAAGAAATAAAACAAAACAACAAAAGAAAAAGAGAGCAAATAGTATGCTTCCATCTGCATTCTGATTCCATGGTTCTTTATCTAAATGTGGATAGCATTTTCCATCATGAGTTTTTTAGAGTTGTCTTAGATTCTTGCATTGCTGAGAAGAGCTAAGTCTTTCAAAGTTAGTCATCTCACATTTATCATTTTTATTTTGATGTATATTTGTATATATTTATATAATTTATTCATTTCATATCTTTTATTTATTTTTATTTCTTTAATATATTTTAGATGATAATATATTCACCACACATTTATCATTATCGCATATGTATGACCATTTACCAATTGGGCAATGACTTGTATTCTTACAAATTTGACTCAGTTTTCTATATATTTTAGAAATGAGGCCTTTATCAGAGACACTGGACATAAAAATTTTTCCCCAGCTTTCTGCTTCCCTTCTAATTTTGGTTGCATTGGCTTTGTTTGTGCAAACCCTTTTTAATTTAATGTAATTAAAGTCATCCATTTTGCATTTCATAATATTCTCTGTCTCTTATTTGGTCATAAGTTCTTCCCTTCTCCATAGATCTGAAAGGTAAACTATTCCTTGCTCTCCTTGTTTGCTTATAGTATCAGTCTTTTTGACTTTATCTTGGTGTAGAGTGTAAGATGTTGGTCTATGCCTAGTTTCTGCCATACTATTTTCCAGTTTTCCCAGCAGTTTTTGTTAAATGATGAGTTCTTATCCCAGAAGCTGTAGTCTTTGGGTTTATCAAATAGCAGATTATTATAGTCATTGACAACTGTGTCTTGTTTATCTAACCTATTCCACTGACCCACCACTCTATTTCTCAGCCAATACCAAGTAGTTTATAATAATAATGAAACTTAAATTCCAAATTTAACCATCTTTGAAAAGATTTTCAAGACCATCTCAAAATAGGATACATATGTGATCTTCTGTAGAATCATAGTAGCATATCATAGGAAATGAAAAGTTAAGGGTATTTTTTTTTCTGTTAAAGTCCATTCAATTTTAGAGCAATCACTTTATTTCTTCAGTGAGGAAATTGAAGCTCCCATATATCAGAATAACTTGCTATAAAATGTACTTGCTACAATAACAGCAGGATCTAAATCCCATACATTCATGATACAAAATAGAAAAATTTTTAATACAATCTCAATGTATTAGAAATTATATTTGAATAGAAACATAAGATTAGGAATTGTAGTAAAAGCTATCTAGTTGGATACTGTCTGTTTCCTTGATTCTTTGACAAAAATATTTTCATAAAGATTTGAAACAATGTCTTTCCTTTCCCTAGCTTATTCATTTTAAATTAATTTTTAAAAAAATTTTTAATTAAAAATTTTAAGTAAAAGAATTTTCAAACTCTTTTGGACATAGGATGTGTTTATTTATAATGTACATCTGGTGACCGGATGAAAAGAAAAAACTCAATTTCTCTTTATCTTTAGATGTAAAATCTATGTCAAATAAACATTTATATAATATTATATATTTTGCAAAGTATTTCATAGTCCTTTTAGTACCTTGTGACAGTAGAGAAGCAGTGTGCTATAGATAAGGAACTACTCTCAAAATCAGTACAACCAAGGCTCATATTCTTCCTCTGACACATACACTATCTCTGAGACCCTATACAAGTCACTTACCCTCTTAATGGCACAGGCAATTCTCTAAAATTTTGTTGCAGAAAAGTTGTAGATGTGCATTTGTAAAGGGAGTTTCCTCACTGTGCAATTCCTTATTGATGCATAGGTACAAACAAAAAAATAATTTAGGAGTCTGAATTTTCTGGTGCTTGGAATTGTATTACAGGTGTCCTGCTACATTTCTAAGACTCAGCACTGCAGTTAGGTGCTTTTTTTTTGTGGAAATCTATTGTATTTTGTATTTTGTGGAATCTAAATGACTATGCAAAATGATGTCACAGGTTAGTATCTTCTACTATAATTGTGGAGTATGGGAAGTAATTATTGTCAAATCATGGGTAGATAATGAAGAATTTAATCTGTGAAAATTGTGCCTAAAGTAGAGAATAATTAATTCATCTGCAAACATTTATTATGCCATATATCTGGCAGTATGCTAGACACTGGGAATATAAAGACAAAAATGAAACAGTTCTTGATCACAAAAGAGTCACTCCCTCAGCACAGCACCAGACACTAGGGTCCCCCTTGGGCTTCAAGGCAGCATCAGCACAGCACCAGATAGACAGTCAGGGCCTGCAGTCCCTGGCACAAGAAGCCTGAGACAGTGTGTCCCTTCCACCCCAGGAACAGAGCTCAAATTTAAAAGAAAGGAAAAAGGCCCCCAAAAAGATGAGCAAAAAGCAACAAAAAAAGAATCTGGCCATAAAAAGATATTATGGTGATAGGGAAGACAAACTCAGTGGAGGACAATAATGTCAAAACACCTGTGAGCAAAACTCCAAAGAAGAATGGGAAGTGGTCTCAAGAGACGTATAAGAAAAATTGAGATCAGAGTGATGCAAGAGAATTATGAAAAAAAAAAGAGTCAAAAGCTTGGAAAACTGCTTAAAAAGTAGAATTTGCCAAATGGAAAAGGAAATTAAAAAATCCACTGAAGAAAACAACTTCTTAAAGAGTACAACTGTCCAAATGGAAAAGAAAGTACAAAAACTAATTGAGGAAAACAACACCTTAAAAGTTAGAATTGGACAAGTGGAAGCTAATGACTCTATGAGACATCAAGAATCAATCAAATAAATTCAAAAGAATGAAAAAAATGGAAGAAAATGTAATATACCTCGTGGGAAAAACAATTGACCTGGAAAATTGATCCAGCAGAGATAATATCAGAATTATTGGACTATCTGAAAACCACAATTAAAGAGAGGACTTGGACAGCATTTTTCAAGAAATTATCAAGGAAAACTGCCCTGATGTCCTGGAACCAGAGGGCAAAATAGGCATTGAAAGAATCCACCAATCACCTCAGGAAAGAGATCCCTAAATAAACTCTAAGGAACAATATAGCCAAAGTTCATAACTATCAGGTGAAGGGAAAAAAATACTACAAGTGGCCAGAAAGAAACAATTCAGATATCAGGGAGTCAAAATCAGGATTACATAGAACTTGGCAGCTGCAACATTAAAGGATCTGAAGTCACAGAACATGATATTCTGGAAGGCAAAGGAGCTAGGACTACAACCAAGAATCTCTTACCTGGTGAAATTAAGCATAACACATCAAGGGGACAAAATCGTCATTTAATGAAGTAGAAGGATTTCAAGCTTTCATAAGGAGAAGATCAGAACTAAACCAAAAATTTGACCTCCCACATCAAGATTCAAGAGAAGCATAAACAGGTAAAAAGGGAAAAGAAAACATAAGGTATTCAATAGAGCTAAACTGTTTACATCCCTACATGGGAAGATGATACTTATAATTCTTACTGTGTGACTAATAGTAGAGCTAGAAGGAATATACATAGTCAGTGGGTGTGAGTATAAGGTGAATTTAAGGGGATAACATTGAAAAAATTAAGGGATGACAAAGAAGAGTACAATGGTTGCAGAAGGAAGGGAAAGGTAGAATGGGGTAAATTATTTCACATGAAGAGGTGCAAAAGAACTATTACAGTAGAGGGAAAGATGGGAAGGTGAGTGATGAGCACCACTTGAACCTTACTGTCATTAGTATTGGTGCAAAGAGGAAATAATATACACAATCAATTGAATATAGAAATCTCTCTCACTTGACAGCAAAATAGGAGGGGAGGAGATCAATTAAAGGGGGAAGTGGGGACTGAGAAGGGAGGACAGATCAGGGGAGATGGTAGACAGAAGCAAAACACTGGAGAGGAGGGAAAGGGTGAAAGGAGAGAAAGGATAAACAGGAGGAAGAATAGGACAGAGAGAAATACACAGGTAGTAATCATAACTGTGAGTGTGAATGGGATGAAGTATTCCATGAAACAGAAATGGATAGCAGAGTGGATCAAAAACCAGAATCCTACAAGGTGTTGTTTACAAGAAACACAGAGAAACACACACAGAGTACAGGTAAGGAGCTGGAGCAGGATCTGTTATGCTTCAGCTGAAGTAAAAAAAAAAAAAGCAGGGGTAGCAATCCTGATCTCAAACAAGGTAAAAGCAAAAATAGACCTAATTAAAAGAGATAAGGAAGGAAACTACATCTTTCTAAAAGGTACCATAGACAATGAAGCAATATGCCCACTAAGCATATATGCACAAAGTGGTATAGCACCCACATTCTTAAAGGAGAAGTTAACTGAGTGACAGGAAGAACTACACAGCAAAACTATACTACTGAGGGACCTGAACTGTCCCTTCTCAGAACTTGATAAATCCAACCAAAAATAAACAAGAAAGAAACTAAGGAGGCAAGTAGAATATTAGAAAAGTTAGATATGACAGATCTTTGGAGAAAACTGAATAGGAACCAATAGGAATATACCTTTCAGCAACACATGGTACTTACACAAAAGTTGATCATGTAATAGGGCATAAAAATGTCAAAGTCAAACATAGACAGGCAAAAATATTAAATACTTTTTGGGTCACAATGTAATAAAATTATATTCAAAAAAGGGCAGTGGAAATATAGATTAAAAGTTAACTGGAAACTAAATAATATCCAAAAGAGTGAGTGGGTCAAACAAAAATCATAGAAGCTATCAATAATTTCATTAAGGAAAATGACAGCAATGAAACAACATACCAAAATTTGTGGGATGCAGCCAAAGAAGTACTTGGTATAAAATTTATTTCTCTAAATTCCCACATCAACAAAATAGAAAAACAAGAGACCAATGAATTGGGCATGCAACTAAAAAAAAAAACTAGAAAAAGAACAAATTAAAAATCCCCAATTGAGCACCAAATTGGAAATCTTGAAAATCAAAGGTGAGATTAAGATCAAAAGTAAATAAACTATTGTGCTAATAAATAAATCTAGGAGCTACCAATAAGATAAGATAAGCCATTTGTTAATTTGATTACAAAAAAAGAAAGAAGAAAACCAAATAGCCAGTATCAAAAATGAAAAGCATGAAATCACCACCAATGAAGAAGAAATTAAAGCAATCATAAGGAAATATTTCCCCCAATTATATGCCAATAAATCTGACAATCTGAGCAAGATCAATGAATCTTTATGAAAATATAAATTACTTAGTTAAGAGATCAGGAAATAAAATGCCTAAATAACCTCATCTTAGAAAAAGAAATTGAACAAACCATTAATGAAAGCACTAGGAAAAAATCCCCAGGGCTGGATGAATTCATGAGTGAATTCTACTAAACATTTAAAGAACAATTAATTCCAATACTATATAAACTATTTGAAAAAATAGGCAAAGAAGAAACCCTACCAAATAACCTACTACAAATAATATAACACAAACATGGTGCTGATATACCAGGAAGAGCTAAAACAGAGAAAGAAAATTATGGACCAATTTCCCTAATGAATATTGATGCAAAAATTTTGAACAAAATACTAACAAGGCAATTATAGCAATATATCACAAGGATTATACACTATGACCAGGTGGAATTTATACTAGGAATGCAGGATTGGTTCAATATTAGGAAAACTATCAATGTAATTGACCATATCAACAACAAAACGAATAAAAATCATATAATTATCTCAATAGATGCAGAAAAAGCTTCTGATGAAATACAGCACTCATTCCTATTAAAAACACTAGAAAGGATAGGAATAAAGGGAACATTCCTTAAAATGATAAACAGTATCTATCTAAAACCATCAGCAAGCATTATATGTAGTGGGGATAAGCTAGAAACCTCAATAAGATAATAAAGCAAGGATGCCCATTATCACCACTATTATTCAATATAGTGCTAGAAATGTTAGTTTTAGCTATAAGAGAAGAAAAAAAATTGGAGGAATTAGAATAGGCAATGAGGAAACAAAACTATCACTCTTTGCAGATGATATGGTGGTATACTTAGAGAACCCTGGAGCATCAACTTAAAAATTACTTGAAATAATTAACACCTTTAACAACTTTGGCAAAGTTGCAGGATATAAGATAAACCCACATAAATCATCAGCATTTCTTTATATGACCAACAAAGCCCAGCAGCAAGAAATAGAGAAATTCCATTTATAATAACTGTAAACAATATAAAATACTTAGAAGTTTACCTATTAAGATAAATCAAGGAACTATATGAACACAATTACAAAACACTTTTCACACAAATACAGATCTAAACAATTGGAAAATATCAATTGCTCAAGGGTAGGCTGAGCCAACGTAATAAGTTTTCATTATATTGGGTCAGCCTACCCTTGAGTAATTGATATTTTTGATTTTGACAATTTTGGCAATTGACAATTGACAATTGATATTGACAATTCTGCCTAAACTAATTTACTTATTCAGTGCTATACCAAAATACCAAAAAAATTAGTTGATACAACTAGAAAAAAAAACAAAATTCATCTGGGAGAAGAAAAGGTCAAGAATATCAAGGGGATTAATGAAAAAAATACAAAGGAAGGTGACCTAGCAATACCAGATCTCAAGCTGTATTATAAAGCAGTAATCATCAAAACTATCTGGTACTGCCTAAGAAATAGAGTGGTGGATCAGTGGTATAAGTTAGGTACACAAGACACAGTGGTCAATGACCATAGTGACCTAATGTTTGATAAACCCAAAGACCCCCAGCTTTTGGGATAAGAACTCATTATTTGACAAGAACTGCTGGGAAAACTGTAAAACAATGGGACACAAACTAGGACACAAATATTAGGACACAACATCTCACATGGCATACCAAGATAAGATAAAAATGGGTGCCAGATTTAGTCATGAAGGGTAACACCAGAAGCAAATTAGAAGAGCAAGGAAAAGTCTACCGGTCAGATCTATGGGGAGGGGAAGAATGCATGACCAAACAAGAGATAGAGAGCATTACAAAATATAAAATAGGCAATTTTGATTGTATTAAATTAAAAAGCTTTTGTACAAACAAAACCAATGTAACTAAGATTAGAAGGAAAGCAGAAAGATGGAAAACAATTTTTACAGCCAGTATCTTTGCTAAAGACCTCATTTCCAAAATATATAGAGAACTTAGTCAAATGTGTAAGAATACAAGCCATTCCCCAATTGATAAATGGTCAAAGGATATGAACAGGCAATTTTCAGATGAAGAAATCAAAGCTATCTATAAGCATGTGAAGAAGTGCTCTAAATCACTTTTGATTAGAAAAATGCAAATTAAAACTGAAATAACACCTAACACCTATGATATTGGCTAATATGACAAAAAAGGAAAATGATAAATGTTGGGGAGGAAGTGGGAAAATTGGGACCCTAATGCACTATTGGTGGAGTTGTGAACTAATCCAATCATTCTGGAGAGCAATTTGAAGCTATACTCAAAAGGCAACCAAACTGTGCATACCCTTTGATCCGGCAATACCACTACTAGGTCTGTATCCCAAAAAGATCATATAAAAAGGGAAATGTGCAAAAATATTTATAGCAACTCTTTTCCTAGTGGCAAAATATTTGAAACTGAGGGGATGCCCATCAACTGGGGAATGGCTGAACAAGTTGTGGTATGTAAATATAATGGAATACTATTACACAATAAGAAATGATTTCAGATTTCAGAAAAACCTGGAAAGACTTGTATACTAAGTGATACAAAATGAAATGAGCAGAACCAGGAAAACATTGTATATAATATCAGCAACACTGTGTGATGATCAACTATGAATGACTCAGCTATTCTCAGCAACACAATGATCAAAGACAAGTGGAAAGACTCACAGATGAAAATGCTATCCATATCCAGATAAAGAACTGATGGACTCTGAATGGAAATCAAAGCATACTTTTTTCACTTATTCTTTTTTTTTCTTTTGATCTGTTTCTTCTTTCACAACTGTGACTAATATGCAAATATTTTTACCTGACATATAAACTATATCAAACTTCCTACCATTTCAGAAGAGGGAAAAGGAGGGAGGAAGGGAAAAAAATTTAGAACTCAAACTTTTGTAAAAATGAATGCTAAAACTTTTCATGACATGTAACTGGGGAAAGAATAAAATACTATTTAAAATAAATAAATATTGGAAGAAAGTAGAGTTACACTAAGGTGAACACATTATTGAAATATTATCTCATAATATATCTCAGAGTCATTATTTAAAGTTGGAAAGAACCTTTGAGATCACATCTTCAGTTCCCTTTTCATTTTAAGTATTAGGGAACAGAGACCTAGAGATGTTAAATGGGTCTCAGGGTCACAAAGGCAGTAAGTGACAGTGCTGTTATTTACACACACACACACACACACACACACACACACACATTTTCTAGCTCATTTCTAGTGATTTTGTACTTTTCTTCAGAAGTTAAAAAAGATTTGTAACATTTAAAAAATGTTTTATTTTATTATGTTTCCTTTGCATCTGGTCATTTTGGCCAGTACTTGAGATGGTTAATTGGAAGAAAGCAGTTTGACTGTCAGTGTATGTCAGAGAATATTCTGGTAAGCATAGGTAACAAGGTAGATTGTAGTTTAGGCTCCTTTGAGAGAATGCACTTGCACAGTGCTTTTGTGGCTAGCAGTACAGGAGTCTTCCTGATGTTTGTGCTGCAGAGCATCTTCATCCATCAGTGTTTGGAATGGAAATTTGTTTTCTGAAAAGTGATTCCTTCATACTGCTCTGTTGGAATACAATAATAACTATCCTTTTGAAGATTGTCTTCTTGGAGAAATTACTTTTCCTTCTTTGGACCATTCATAAACCTTTGTGCTTCTCTTTACTTCTGATATCCTCTTCTGTGTTATAACTACTGTATACTTGCATAAATTTTTCATGCTCCTTCTTAGATTATAATCTCTATAAAGGCAAGATATTATTTTCCCCTCTCTCAGTTCATTGGTAGGAGCTTGATAATCATTGAATGAATGACTTCTTGTTGTAAAAAAATCATCAGTTTAAATATTAAATTAGCATTTATAGCTAACCTGCATGGAATACATTGTTACTATTTCAAATAACCTACTTTTTTGCCTATCAATACTGTTCATATTGTTCTTTTCTTAATCCTTGTCTTTCTTAACCATTTTGCTGCATTTGACAATGTTGACTTCCTTCCCTTCCTGAATACTTCCTCCCTTCTAGATTTAGTGACATAGTTCAAGGGTTGTCTTCTGCATGAAGCCTTTCAGAATCCTCCCAACTGTTAGGATTCTCCCTCTCTAAGAGCTTTATATTTAATTACTTTATATATACTTTTATTTTTATGTGTACTTGTCATGACCAGTTGTTAAATATGGTATCTCACAGAATAGCAGGGGTGGAGTGTTCCTTTGAGATCACCTATTCCAACCACAATTTAAACAGGAATTTCCCCTTGTAACATTCCCAACCAGCAGACATTATCCCTCTACTTGAAGGCCTAAGGGGAAAAGGAATTCATTACCTTTTTTGTTATAATAAGTTTTTGTTGATGTCTTCTTCTTCTTACATCATCATGGTTATACCATGTATCCCTTCCACTCCCCCTTCCAGAGAGCCAGCCCATTTAATACAAAGTATTTTTTAGAGAAAAGCAGCTAGGTAACACATTGGATAGAGTGTCAGACCAGACTCAAGAAGACTTATCTTCCAGAGCTCAAATCTGGCCTCAGACACTTAGACCCTGGGCAAATCACTTAACTCTGTTTGCCTGTTTTCTTTATCTGTAAAATGAGTTGGAGAAGGAAGTGGAAAATCACTCTAATATCTTTGCTAAGAAAACCCCAAATGGGGTCATGAAGGTCAGACATGACTGAAAAGACTAAACAACAGCAATGATTTTATTTTTAGAAAGAATCCAAATCCCAGAACTGATCAATACTTTGAAAAAAGTTCAGTACTGATCGATCTTTGTAATTTTGTTACATTCAATTTTGATTTTTTGTTCTGTAATTCTTTTTATTTACATTATTGTAATTATTGTGCATATCATTTTCCTGTTCCATTTACTGATTAGGGAATGACTTTTGGTCTTATATAGTGCTTTAATTGTCTATATATCTTCAATTCCAAATATTCATTTGAGAAATTTGATACATTTCCCCCAATCAATTGCTTTTTTTCTTATGCTAGATGTATTTTTTCTTAGATGCATTAATTTTGTTTGTGCAAAAGTTTTTCAATTTCATAGAATTGCTTTTGTCCCATGATTGGTTAAGAATTCATTCATCTGTTATTCAGAGCTAAAAATGTATGTGTTTTGCTTTTTTCCATTTTTAAAACTGATGTAATCTTTAATTTTCAGGTCACAGATTTGAATTTATTGTGGAATGTGGTATAAGATATTGGTATAAGCCTAATTTCTGCCAGACTGCTTTCCATTTTTTCTAGCAGTTCTTATCAAATAGTTTCCTGAGTAATTTATGTTTTTGTCTTATTGTTATTGCTAACATTTCTAGACATATGTCATGTAATAGCGGGGAGAGTAGCATCCTTGTTTTACTATCTCTTTACCTTTTGAGGCACTTTATTTCAGTTTTGGACATGGCTAATTGATTTTTTTTAGGTTATACATATACAGTCATGTTAAACATATTTCCACATCAGTCATGTTGCGAAAGAAGAATCAAAACAAAAGGAGAAAACCACAAGAAAGAAAAAACAAACAAAAAAAAGTGAAAATACTGTGCTTCAATCTGTATTCAGACTCCATAGTTCTTTCTCTGGATGTGGTTAACATTTTCCATCATAAGCCTTTTGGAATTGTCTTGGATCATTGTATTGCTGAGAAGAGCTAAGTCTATCATAGTTGATCATTGCAAAATGTTGTTGTTGCTGTGTACAATGTTGTCCTAGTTCAGCTCACTTCACTTAGCATCAGCTCCTGTAGGTCTTTCCAGGTTTTTCTGAAATCCGCCTGCTCTTATAGAACAATAGTGTTTCATTATATTTATATGCCACAGCTTTTTCAGCCATTCCCCAATTGATGGGTATCTTCTCAATTTCCAATTCTAGGACACCACAAAAAAAAGCTGCTATAAATATTTTTGTACATGAGGGTCCTTTTTCCTTTTTAAAATCTCTTTGGGGATTTCCGCTTCTGGGAGCCAAGATGGCGGAGTAAAAAGGTAGTCGCTCTCACCCTCCCCTATCAACCTCTGAAAGCCCAGAAAATATCAGCCCAGGATAAACCCTGGAACAGCTGAACCAGAAGAAAGATGGAGAGCAGCAGTGCAGTATCCCAGGTAACTTGAGAGATTAACTGGAAAGGCCACTCTTGACCTGGGGGAAGGGGAGCAGTATGGAATGGGAGGCACCCCAGCCAGCTAGCAGAAAGCCCTACTTTAGCACACCAGGAAGAGATCCTGGTGCCTGGGCAATCTACAGCAAATGGATCACCCAGTGCCTCAGCAAATATAAGGGAAGCAGCACTACAAAGGGCCCCAGGGGGATAAACACCCTGCAACACTCATCTGAAAGGAGCTGAAGAAACCTAAAGGAAAGGAAAAGCAGGCAACCTAAAGTTGCCCAAGAGTTCCAGCCTTGCTGATTCCAGCCCAACACCAGGTAAGCTGCCAGAACCCTACAGTCTTCAATTGCGAACACCGGGGGCCCCAGTACACAAAGCCAGTGACCAAGACCTAGACTCCCAACACAAAAAGCTTGGGTCAGAGCCCTGTGCTCCCCAGCGGGAGAGCTCAGTCTCTTTAAAGGCCAGGGAATAAAGAAACACCATGAGTAAAAAGAAATGTACCATAGATTCATATTATGAGAAGAGTGAAGATCAAGACAGAAATTCTGAAGAGGACAACATTGTCAACAAACCCACATCTGCAACTTCTAAAGAGAATATGAACTGGTCTGAAGCCCAAAAAGCCTTCTTAGGAGAGCTCAAGAAGGATTTTAAAAGTCAAATGAGAGAGGTAGAAGAGTCCCTAAAAAACACAATTAGTCAACTGGAAAAAAAGTACACTGAAGAAAACAAATCCCTTAAAAATACAATTGGCCAATTGGGGAAGGAAGTACAAAATCTAATAGAAGAAAACAATTTGTTAAAAATTAGAACTGAGCAAATGGAAACTAATGACTCTATGACAGAGCAAGAATCAGTCAAACAGAAACCAAAAAATTAAAAAATAGATGAAAATGTAAAATGCCTCATTGGTAAAACAACTGACCTGGAAAATCGATTCAGGAGAGACAATTTAAAAATTATTTGTCTACCTGAGAATCACGATGAAAAAAAGAGCCAGGAAATCATAAAGGAAAACTGCCCTGAAGTCCTAGAAACAGAAGGTAAAATAGTCATAGAAAGAATCCACCACTCACCTTCTGAAAGACATCCCAAATTGAAAATGCCAAGGAATATAATAACCAAATTCCAAAATTACCAGGTCAAAGAGAAAATACTGCAAGCAGCTAGAAAGAAACAATTTAAATATCATGGAACCACAGTCAGAATTACACAGGACTTTGTAGTTTCTACATTAAAAGACTGTAAGGCATGGAACATGATATTCTGTAAGGCAAAGGAGCTTGGATTGCAGCCAAGGATCAACTACTCAGCGAAAATGAGCATGATCTTTCATGGAGGAGATGGATATTCAACGAAATAGGGGACTTCCAAACCTTCCTGATAAAAAGACCACAACTCAACAAAAAATTTGATCTTCAAGTACAAGATTCAAGAGAGACATAAAAAGGTAAATGAGACAGAAAGATACAATATGTTGTTAATAAGGACAAATTGTTTACATCCCTACAAGGGAAGATGACACTTGCAACTCTTGAGAACTGTATTGTTATTACACCATGTTAAAGGAATATACCTAAAGGGGGTGGATATAAGTTGACTTTGATTCAATTTACCCTATTCTGCCTCTCCCTTTCCTCTCCTCCCAGTACAATACTTTTTTTCACCATTTTTTTATATCATAACATCAAACAACTTATACCCATATCCTCTGTCTATGTATACTCCTTCTAATTCCCCTAATAGAGATTTAGTACTCAAGCCCTACAAGTGTATCATCTTCCTGTGTAGAGAAAACAGTTTAAATCTTATTGAATAACATGTTGTTATTTTTTCTTTCCTGTTTACCTTTTTATGCTTCTCTTGAGTCTTGTGTTTGAATATCAAATTTTCTGTTCAGCTCTGGTCTTTTCATCAAGAAAGTTTGAAAGTCTCCTATTTCATTGGATGTCCATCTTTTCCCCTAAAATAATATGCTCAATTTTGCTAGGTAGTTGATTGTTGGTTGTAATTCAAGCTCCTTTGCCTTCCAGAATATCATATTCCAAGCCCTTTGACCCTTTAATGTAGAATCTGCTAAGTCCTGTATAATCCTGATTGTGGCTCCTTGATATTTGAATTGTTTCTTGCTCTGTGCAGTATTTTCTCTTTGACCTGATAACTCTGGAATGTGGCTACAATATTCCTTGGAGTTTTCATTTTGAGATCTCTTTCAGGAAGTGACCAGTGGATTCTTCAATGACTATTTTACCCTCTTGTTCTAGGACATCAAGGCAGTTTTCCTTGATGGCAGTTAGTCTCGAAAGATGTTGTCCAGGCTCTTTTTTTTGATTATGGCTTTCAAGTAGTCCAATAATTCTTAAATTATCTCTCCCAGATCTATTTTCCAGTCACTTGTTTTGCCTGTGAGGTATTTTACATTTTCTTCTATTTTGTCATTCTTTTGATTTGGTTTGACTGATTCTTGATGCCTCATAGAGTCATTAGCTTCCACTTGCCCAATTCTAATTTTCAAGAAATTATTTTCTTCAGTTAGCTTTTGTACTTCCTTTTCCATTTGGCCAATTCTATTTTTAAAAGAGTTTTTTTTTCTTTAGTGGATTTTTCCCCCCAATTTGGTCAATTCAATTTTTTAAGGATTTGTTTTGTTTAGTTAATTTTTGTGCTTCCTTTTCCAAGCTCTTTTTTCATAATTTTTCTTATTTTTTCATAATCTTTTTTCATAATCCTCCTACTAACTCTCATTTCTTTTCTCAATTTTTCTTCTACCTTTCTTACTTGATTTTTAAGATCTCTTTTTGAGCTCTTTCAAGAGGACTTTTTGGGCTTGAGACAAATTATATTTCCCTTTGAGACTTCATATGTAGGAACTTGGACATTGTTGTTCTGAGTTCATTTTTTATCTTCCTTGTCACCAATGTAGCTTTCTTTGGGCAGGGCTCTTTTGTGCTTCTTACTCATTTTTCAGCCTATTTCATGACTTTTAAAGTTGAGCTCTGCTCTTAGGGCACCAGGGGCACCAACCCAAGCTTCTCATGCTGGGGGCCAGGGGCCTGGTCCCTGGCTTTCTATGCCAGGGTCTCAGGTGCTTGTGGGTTGCCCACTGAGCTCTAGGTGGCCCAGCCTGTCATGCCTTTTGTGCCTGGGGTTCTGGGTCTTGCAATTTGCCTTCTGAACTGGGGCTGGTGGCCTCACTGCTTGCCTGCTGAGCCAGGACCAAGGGGCTTTGGTTCTTAAGCTGTGCTGCAGCTAAGGGCCTCCAGCTGCCTTGCAGCCCAGTGTAGACAGTGTCCACTATAAAACCCATTAAAAAAAAGTGTTGACTAATTTTTTAAAAGGACATAATTCAAGTACATGCACTGTTTCCTCTTCTAGTTTGCTAAGACTATTGACCAAAGCCTAACATGATCCTAACATGATGCCTAGAACACTCTTCCTCCACTGTTCTAATTACTGACCTCCCTGGCTTCCTTTAAGTCTCAACTAAAATCTCACCACCTACAGGAAGCCTTCTTCAACCGCTCTTAATTCCAGAGCTTTTCTCCTTTTAATTATTTCCTACTTATCCTGTGTATAGCTTGCTTTGGGCATATATTTTTTGCATATTGTCATCCTCATTAGATTGTAAGCCCCTTAATCCAGGCACTGTCTTTTGCCTCTCTTTGTATATCCAGAGTTTAGCAGAGTGGCATAGTAAGCACTTAATTGTTTATTGATTGATTGATGATCCATTTATCCTTCTGTCTCTCTATATAGCTGAATAGACTGAATAGACTGAATAGACTTTAGTTTCTCCTAAATATGTTATTAATCCTTTATCAGCTTTTCACAGTATCTAACATTCCTAAATTTTTCAATTAAGTATTTTGTGTTCTCCTTATTCCTTTTTAAAAATTCTAAATGTGTTCTCCCCCCCCCCCGCCCCCGCCATAAGTTAGCATTTATTACTTAAGTTGAAGGACATGTTATAAAGGGGGTGGGGGAGAGCCCTAGGGGAGAGGGAAGCAGGGCGGAGACATGGAGATAAAAGCCTTTCCTCTGTGTCTGCTCTTTATTTCTCATGTGGTAGAGGGGATACAAATTGTTTCATTGCTCAATTATGGTAGTAAAAATAAAACCCAGTCCTAGAGAAAAAAGGGAGGAGAAAGAATGTTTAAAACTTCTTGAAAATTTTGAGGAAAGGGCTAAAAAGAAAAATAAGAAATTATGGAAACAAAACCCATATTGAAAGAGAAAGGGAGAAATTGAGAGATATAACGAAAATGTTTGTCCGCATTAATTTGGAGAAACAGCTAGAAAAGTAACTAAGTAAAACAGGATACACCTGGTCTTATCTGGTTTTGCTAATAGAAGTTAGTTAAGTAGAACAAAAGATTCCATAAATTGAAACAATCTCTAAAAGTAACTAAGTGAAATGGGATTAAGTTGGTCTTATCTTGTTTTGCTGTTAGAAGTTAGTAAATAGGACAAAGGATAAACTTTGCTTAGAGGGTGCATGCTTAATAGGCTTATAAATATTAGCTTCTGCACCTCCAGGAGGGACTAAAATGTCATTTTCTGAACATGGGATGCATGAAGAAGGAAGGAGAGACATGTCAAGGAGTAGATGTGCAATAGGTGGTACTGCAAAGTTGTACACTGTGGAGTAGTTAGCCAATGAGGAAACAGAGGAGGGACTTTCTGGCCAGGATTAGAGATAAATTGTGAACTCCTGCTTTGGTACAGTGTGTCCCTAGTCCATAGGACACCCATGTTTGCAACTGCATAATAAACTGGGCTTTTAACTTCATCCCTCTTGAGTATGAACGAATTATTTCTCACAGTGACCCTAAACAAGTTACTTAATACTTAGTGTTCTAGACAATTTCTTTTAAGTTGGAGAGAAGGTGTGAACCTCTAATGATAAAGGGAGTTTCCTCACTTGGCACTTACTAATAGAAGGACATTTTATGGATATGCCTGACTGCATGAAAGTGAGAATTTTTTCAAACTAACAAAAGCTAATTTAAAAAATAGGACAGGGAAAACATGGCAAGTATGCAAGGTAAAATATGACATCTAAAATATTAACTTTTTTTTTAAAAAGAAAAAAACTATTAATCAATTGAAAAAATATCAGCCTTACCATTAACCAATGCATGTTAAAAAACAATCCTGGGGGACTAAGGGGGCATTTTGGGATTTTCTACTCAGCTCTGGTCTTTTCATCAAGAAGACTAGGAAGTCATATATTTTATTAAAGATCCATTTTACCTCCTTCTACATTATACTCAGTTTTAGAGGGCAGATTATTCTTATTTGTCAGCCTGCCTTCTTTGACATTTGGAATAACACATTCCAAGCTCTCCCTCCATTTTTTTAGTGGTGGCTCCATAATCCTGTGTGATCCTGAGTCTGGCATGTTGGTATTTAAGTTCTTTCTTCCTGTTTGCTGTATTTTTTTCCTTGACTTGAGAATTCTTGATTTGGCTTTGATATTCCTGACATTTCATTTTAAAGTTTTTCACTCCCCCTCCCCCGGAGGTACTCGTGGATTTTTTTTTAAATTTCTTCTTTACTCTCTCATTCTAAGATATCTAGGTGATTTTCTTTCATTATTTCTTGGAATTTGATTTTTTTTGTTCACGCTTTTCAGGTGATTCTTAAGTTTTTTCTCCTTAATCTGTTTTCAGAAGGTGATCTTTCTACAAAATATTTCACATTTACTTCAATTTTTTCAGTCTTTTGACTTTGTTTTATTATTTCTTGATGTATCATGGCATCACTAGCTTCCATTTGCCCAGTTCTAATTTTCAAGGAGTTATTTTGTTCAGAAAGATTTTATACTTCTTTTTTCCAACCTGTTAATTCTCTTTTCATATATCCCTTCCAACTCTCTTCTTTTCTCATTTTTCATTTTCTCTTCTGTTCTCATTTGTTTTTAAAAAATCAATTTTAGCTCTTTTTTTTTGAAACTCTTATAATTCTTCTACGAGTTTTTGTTGGATCCGAGCTACATTTTTCTTTTAAGCTTTGCTTGTAGATATTTCAGAGTTTTTTTTTCCTCTTCTATGTTTGTGTCTTGAGCTTCCCTGACAGCATAGTCACTTAATAAAAATCCTAAAAGAAGTAGGGGGAAGCTGCTGTGTAATTACTTCTAGGAACTGAGGTAGCTACATGTCCCAAAATGCCAGATTACCTAAACACCCATCAGCAGAAAACCAAAGAGGAGGAGAAGGATGATAAACCCATCTGAGCACTGGATGAAGGTCATATTGCCTGGTTGAAAACTTATGGCCAAAGCATTTATTCTAGACAAATCAACAAGTAGAAGATGACATCTAGCAACTTTTTAAGAAAATCAATAAGCTTACTGGCATTAAAGAGTCAAACACTGGCCTGGCTCCCCCAGCTCTTTGGGATTTGGTGCAGATAAATAGACCCTTCAGAGTGAACAGTCACTACAGGCTACAAGGTGTACAAAGATAATCAATGCTGATTCAGAGGATCCAAGATACATTATCAATGTGAAGCAGTTTGCTAAGTTTGTGGTGGATCTCAGTGATCAGGTTGCACCTACTGACATTGAAGAAGGAATGAGAGTTGGTGTGCCCAGAAGCAAGTATCAAATTCATATTCCCCTGTCTCCCAAGATTGACCTAACAGTTACCATAATGTATTTGGAAGAAAAACCTGATGTCACATACAGTGATGTTGGTGGTTGCAAAGAACATATTGAGAAGCTAAGAGAAGTAATTAAAACCCTGCTGCTTCATCTGGAGAGGTTTATTAACCTTGAAATTGAATCTCCCAAAGTTCTTTTTGGTCCCCTAGAAACAGAAAAGACTCTTTGTGCTCATGCTGTTGCTAACAGGACAGATGCCTGCTTCATCTGAGTTACTGGATCTGAACTTGTGCAGAAATATGTTGGAGAGGGGGCTCGAATGGTCGATGAGCTCTTTGAAATGGCCAGAACCAAAAAGGCCTGCCTTATATTCTCTGATGAAATTTATGCTGTTGGAGGTGCTCGTTTTGATGAGGGAGCTGGGGGTGACAATGAAATGCAACGAACCATGTTGTAACTTATCAAACAGCTGAATGGATTTGATTCTTGAGGTAATATTAAAGTACTGATGGCCACCAACAGACCTGATACTTTGGACCCAGCATTGATGAGGCCTGGGAGGCTGGATAGAAAGATTGAATTTAACTTACCTGATCTGGAGGGTCAGACACATATTTTCAAGATTCATGCTCATTCAATGAGTGTCAAAAGAGATACAAGATTTGAGTTGTTAACATGGTTGTATCTCAGTAGCACTGGTGCTGAAATCAGAAGTGTTTGCATTGAAGCAGGGATATTTGCAATCAGAGTGTAATGAAAAATTACCACTGAGAAAGATTTCTTGGAAGCTGTGAATAAAGTCATCAAATCATATGCCAAATTCAGTGCTACCCCCTGTTATATGACATACAACCAATCATTGGAAATTTCCAAGATATATTGCTTCTTGTTAATTGGAATAATTTGTTCTTATAAAGAAAAATCTCAGTTACATAGACCTGTTTAATGATCATAAGTAGTACTTAATATACAAATAAACTTTTTCCAAAGTTAAAAAAAATCCTAAAACCCTTAAAATAGGTAGTTAAATCTAGTGATTAGGAGGGAAAATAGTTTTACAATAATAGTGCAAACAAAAATCTAATTACATGTTGAGAAAATTCTTTCACAGTATCAGGAGGGAGATAGGCAAAGAAGTTGTTTTCTGAAATGTTTTCAGACACAGTTTGAGGGAACTCATTTATTTGACATTTATCTTCTTAGTACAAATAGACCTCAGTATGAATAGTCTGTAATTTCACTGGTAAAGTTAATTCCTAGATGAGAAAATACCTTCTAAGTAATGCAATCATCACATTCTCTACAACATATTCTTAGAAAAGACTAGAGAAGTCAAATATCCTGCAACACTCCTGAGTTCAGTATGACTGGTAACATTAAAATATGACTAGGAAATATTTAACAAAATAAATTAAATATAATGGAACACAGATAATGTTAATATATGATTTTCTAAGTCAATATGCAGCCTGCATATATGCGTGTATATATGTATATGTATATGTATGTATGTGTATACATATATATATATATAGTTTAGTGGCTCCATTTCCATTTGAATTCTATACCGTTGTCTTAGAGCACTAAGAGGGTGACTTGGCCAGGGTCATCCAGATAGTCTGTATCAGTGGCTAGACTTAAACCCATGTTTTCTTGGTTCTGAGGCCAGCTCATTCCTCTATGTCAGTCTGTCTCTTTCCATCTTCTCAGTAATATAGAAAATGAGATATAGCATTGAGAGTGGGAGATGCAAGATGGAACAAGGAATGGAGATGAGAACAGTGGAAAAGATGTGATGCAATTTGGAGAACAGAAGAGTAAACAGTGGAATTGTCCATGTTGAAAACTAGTAGGTAAGAATGAAAAAGTCAAGAGTTTTTTAGGCTTTTGAGGAGGACAGTCTTAAAGAGGTTAATAATTAATGATCATATTCTAGATAGGATAGGAAGACAAATTAGGCTAAGGGAATGACAAACTGGGAAAATAAGAAAAAGTTAAAAGAAATCAGGTAACAATGAGGACAAAAAAAGGAGATCATAAGACATCTCCAAAAGTCTCATGATGGAAAATGCTATCCACATCCAGAGAAAGAACTATGGAGTTTGAATGCAGATCGAAGCATATACTATTTGCTCTTTTTTTTCTTCTGTGTTGTTTTATTTCTTCTTTCTTGTTGTTCCTCCTATTGGTTCTAATTCTTCTTTATAACATGACTAATGTGAAAATATGTCTAATAGGAATGTATATGTAGAGCCTATATCAGATTGCACGCCCTCTTGGGGAGGGAAGTGGGGAGGGAAAGGGAGAAAATTTAAAACTTGAAAGCTTATGGAAGTGATCACTGTAAAACTCAAAATAAATAATTAAATAAATAAACCAACAAACAAATAAATAAATGTTAACTATTTTTTTTTAAAAAAAGGCGATCATTAAGAGGGTGTACTATAGGAGAGAAGATGAGTGTGGTCAGAAAGTAAAACTTTCTTTTTTTTTTTCCCTTTCCATCAAATGTCTTGCAAGATAGCTTATGAGTTTATAGGCTAGATTTCTTTCTTTATTATTTCTTTATTATTATTATTTTTTATTAATTTACTTATTTTTAGTTTTCAACATTCACTTCCACAAGATTTTGAGTTCCAAATTTTCTCCCCATCTCATCCCTCCTCCCACCCCAAGATGGCATGCATTCTGAATACCCTTTCCCCTAATCTGCCCTCCCTTCTATCTCTCCCCCCCCTTCTTTTATCCCCTTCCCCTTCTATTTTCCTGTAGGGCAGGATAGTTTTCTATATTCCATTGTCTGTATATCTTATTTCCCAGTTGCATGTGAAAACAATTTTTTTTAACATGTTTTTAAAAATTTGTGTTACAAATTTTCTCCCTTCCTCCCTCCCCACCCACCCTTGTTCAAAAGGCAAGCAACTCAATACAGGTTATACATGTGTAGTCACGCAAAACACTTCCATAGTAGTCATGTTCTAAAAAACTAAGTATATTTCCCTTAATCCCGTCCCCTCCATTTATTCTATTCTCTCTTTTGACCCTGTCCCTCCTTAGGAGTGTTTGCTTCTGATTACTGTCTCTCCCAATCTTCCCTCCCCTCTATCATCCTCCTGCTCTCTTGTCCCCTCCCCCCCCACTTTCCTGTAGGGTAAGACAGATTTCCATACCCAATTTAGTGTGTATGTTATCGCCTCCTTTAGCCAATTCCTATGAGAATAAGATTCACTCATTCCCTCTCACCTTCCCCCGTTTCCCCTCCACTGTAAAAGCCTTTTCTTGTCTATTTTATGTGAGATAATTTGCCCCATTCTACCTCTCCCTTTCTCCTTCTCCCAGTACAATCCTCTCTTACTCCTTAATTTTATTCTCCAGATATCACCCCTTCATCTTCAACTCACCCTGTGCCCTCTATCTATCTATCTATCTATGCATATAATTTTTCCCTCCAACTACCCTAATACTGAAAAAGGTCTCATGAGTTACAAATATCATCTTTCCATGAAGGAATGTAAATAGTTCAACCTTAATAAGTCTCTTATGATTTTTCTTTCTTGTTTACCTCTTCATGTTTCACTTGAGTCTTGTATTTGAAAGTCAAATTTTCTATTCAACTCTGATCTTTTCATCAAGAATGCTTGAAAGTTCTCTATTTCACTGAATGTCTATTTTTTACCCTTGAAAGATTATGCTCACTTTTGCTAGGTAGGTGATTCTTGGTTGTAGTTTTATCTCCTTTGCCCTCCAGATTATTGTATTCCAATTTGTACTCACAGTAGATCTAGGATTCTCAAGCAGACTTCAGATAAACCTGGAAAGACTTATATGAACTGATGCTGAGTGAAGTGAGCAGAACCAGATGAACACTGTACACAGTAACAGCTACAACGTGCAATTACTGACTTTGATAGACTTGGATCTTCTCAGCAATGAAAAGATCTAAGACAACTCCAAAAGATTCACGATGAAAAATGCTATCCATATTCAGAGAAAGAACTATGGAATCTGAACGCAGATGGAAGTATACTATTTGCTCTCCATTTCCTTTATTGTTCTGTTTTATTGCTTCATTCTTGTGGTTCCTCTCATTAGTTCTAATTGTTCTTTATATCATGACTAATGGGAAAATATGCTTAATATGAATGTATAAGTAGAGCCTATATCAGATTCCATGCTGTTTTGGGGAAGGAGAAGGGTAGGGAGGGGGAGAAAATTTAAAACTCAAAATCTTATGGAAATAAATGTTGAAAACCAAAAATAAATTATTAAAAAATTTGGAGATATATAATCTGGAGAAGGCATAGAAAGGATATGATGTCATATAAAAAGATAATAGATTATTTTCTTAGCTCAGACTAGTAAGGCTTAGATGAGAGAATCAACCCATTATTTCCATTTATTAAGCATCTATTATGTGTATGGTGCTATGCTAGCATGTGTGGTGGCCACACCCTAGTAAAGCAGTCTACAAGACTACTACTCAAATCACTACAAAGAGGTAGTGATTTGAATCAGATAATGAAGTACCCGTAAAGATGGAATTATACCTAGGCAGAGATGTTACCTTTTTGTTTGTTCTTAACACAAATAGAATTAGAACTCTTCCCTCAGAATTTTTAGTCTTTAAAGCCATTTTGCTTCTTCTTATATGCTTCTTATGCTGTAGAGTAGAGCCCTTCACTGGTTTGCTTATTTTCAGGATTTCATACACCTGAAGTTGCCAGAGGAAATGTAATTTACAACCAACAGGCTGATGTTTGGTCATTTGGCTTACTGCTTTATGACATTTTGACAACAGGAGGTAGAATTCTAGATGGACTGAAATTCCCAAATGAGTTTGATGAGTTAGCTATACGTGGGAAATTACCAGGTAAGTTATATTTTATAAATAATTAATAACCTTTTTATTTAAGGAACTCTACATTTACACTACATTGATTCAATTTGACAAACTTTTATTAAGCATCTATTATATTAAGATATATAAGGTGAGGTGCTAAGGATACTAAAACAAAGACAAAACAGAACCTGATCTCAAAGATTTCTTATTCTGAATTCAGTTTATATATTGTAAAAGAAATTATTAATAACCAATATCTTGGGGAGATTCAGAGGTCTCCCTTTTTTTTAAAATTCCTCATTTTAAAAAGTTCAGTTTTCTTGAAGGACATTACTCATAATGAGATTGCATTGACTCTCTTTGATCTTGGTCAGACCCCACCCAACCTTGCTATGGCTTTCAGGTAGTCCAATAACTTTTAAGTTATCTCTCCTGGATCTATTTTCCAGGTCAATTGTTTTTCCAGTGAGATATTTCACATTGTCTTCTATTCTTTCATTCTTTTGGTTTTGTTTTTTTTCCATTTCTTGATTTCTCTAAAGTCATTAGTTTCCATTTTCTCCATTCTAGTTTTCAAGGAATTATTTTCTTCAGTGAGCTTTTGGACCTTTTTTTCCATTTGGCCAATTCTGCTTTTTAAAGCATTCTTCTCCTCCTTGACTTTTTAGACCTCTTTTATCATTTGGCCTAGTCTGTTTTTAAGGTGTTATTTTCTTCAGTATTTTTTTTTTGTGTCTCCTTTACCAAGCTGTTGACTCATTTTTCATGATTTTCTTGCATCACTCTCATTTCTCTTCCCAATTTTTCCTCTACCTCTCTTACTTGATTTTCAAAATACTTGAGCTCTTCCATGGCCTGAGACTGATTCATATTTTTCTTGGAGGCTTTGGGTGTAGGAACTTTGATTTTGTTATCTTTTTCTGAGTATGTGTTTTGATTTTGTCACCATAATAACTTTTTTATAGTCAGAGTTTTTTTTCCCATTCTTTTTCCCCAGCTTATTAGTTGACTTTTAAGTCATTGTTAAAGTAGGGCTCTGCTTTCAGGCTGGAGGTTGCACTGTCCCAAGCTTCAAGAGGTTTGTGCAGCTGTTTTCAGAGATACTTCTAGGGACCTGTAAGTTTTCAGTTGTTTCAAGGTGGTATGATCTAAAGAGAGGTGTTTACTACTGTCCTTGCTTGTAGTATGGTCTGTGAGAGACCACAAGTAGTCTTTTCTTCCCTGGAACTGTGAGGAGTTTCCCTCCTCCACTGTGGCTGCAAGCTCTGTTATGTTAGTGCTCCCCCTCACCCTAGGACTGCCACCCAGGATCTGGATCCAAGTATGGGCAAAGCAACAGAGTCTTGCCTCAGTGCTAAAAATAAGACTCTTGTATTCTTCTAACCAGTTGTTCAACCCTCTTACTGTCTGTGGGCTGAGAGTTCTGGAAGCAGCTGCTGCCGCTGCAATCACCAATTCAGTCACTCTTGAGGCTTGATTGTGGTTTGCTGTGGCTGGGGCTGTGCAAATGCAGCCTGCACTGGATTGTACTCTACTCTCATCCAGGTGCTACAGACTTTTCCTGCTGACCTTCCAAGTTGTCTTGGGCTGGACATTTGTTTCACTACATCTTTTTGTGGATTCTGCTGCTCTAGAATTTGTTTAGAGTAATTTTTAAAGGTATTTGGAGGGGTTTGAGGGAGAGTTCAGGCAAGTCCTTGCTTTTATTCAGCCATCTTGGCTCCATCCCAATAAAATTCCTTTTCAACAAATTTCAAAATTGGAAGCCTTGTATAATATAAAATTTTCTAAGTCTTTTATTGTAACAATCTTATGGAATTTATAGTTATAATATTTAACTTACATGAGGAGATTATTCCATTTTTCTATTTGGATACTCTGAAGACAAATTTTAACGTAGTAGTTAAGAATTATTTCCTGTTTATTTGTATATAGCTTGCTTTGTTTGCATGTTATTTCTCCCGTTAGATTGTAAACTCCTTGAGGGCAAACTCTGTCTTTTTGTTCTTTTTGTATCTCCAGCACTTAGCACAGTGCCTGTCACATAGTAGCTGCTTAATAAATGTTAATTGATTAGTTGGATTCAAATAATGATTCTTATTTGTCTTATTGCTATAATAATGAGGTTTATTTTGAATGTTTTAGATCCAGTCAAGGAATATTTGGTTGTACTCCATGGCTTAAGGTAGAAAACTTATTTAAGGAGTGTCTGAAAGAAAATCCTCAAGAAAGGCCAACATCTGCTTAGATTTTTCTTTTTAAATTTATATACAAATAGCCATTATTATGTCAGTTTGAACTAATGTATCAAGTTCTACCAGTTAAAAAGAAATTTGGAGGTTTATATTGTTGGAAAAGTATTGTAAACTTGATATTTTCCAACCTGAAAAAGGAAAGTACTTTTGGTTTATTATTTTTAAGGCTCCAATTCTTCAATCTTGTTGACTGATTATACCTTTTTGACATTTAAACTGACATTTGACATGTATTAATCACATTAATTGTCAGACTAACATTTATTATACTGTGATGATTTTCTGAATTAAATAATTTTTCATCTTTATCATTCATATTGATTCTATGGATATTCTCTTACGTTTTATAATAAAAAATGAGATACATGAAATTGTGTGGGTCCAAAATATTATTAATTCAACTCTATTGAAGATTTTTTGGTATTTGGCTTATTTGGACCAATGTAGCTATGTTTAAATTACCTTTGATTGATAAAATTGAACTTTTTAAACTTATATCACTTTATTCATTATTAAATATAATAAATACAAGTATATCTTTAATCTCCCATTGTGTGTAACTCTTTTTGAACAATCTGGTCTGCATAATGTAGCATAGAATTCAATTTTGGCTTGTTGTTCTGTAGTTCCCTGTACTGCCCCTCATGTTATCTTGTCATTTTGCATAGGCCTTGAAAAAAATAGATAAATTAGAGATTAATTTATGAGATTTATATTTTGCTTGATAAAGGTTATACTTGGTTATACTTCCATAGGATTTCTCAAGGCAAGGTGTTTTAAATTAATTCAGGCTGTTTTTAAATCAGTTTTTCCCTCTGAAGGTATATGAAATTTTGTACTCTGCTGAATTAATATATCTAATGAAATATATTTTAATACCCAAATATTTGTAGTGGAATGCATGGTTGCTACAAATCAAAGTAACAAGAATGCAGTCATCTGGCTGAGTAGTGGGAACAATGATATAGCATAGCTATCCTGTCTTTAGATAAATAAAAGATATCTCTAAGGTAGGATTGCTTGTTACTAATGTGGTAAAAAATTTTCAAAGTTAGATTTTTAAAAAATATTATTTTCTTTTGAAAACATTGGCTAACTAATATACCAGCTTGACAAATTACTTCGCAAGAAATAGATGAATACAGGAAAACTAATTTTATCAAATAATTTTTATAAATAAAAATTATTTTCTTGGGCTCTGATATGTTACATTTGTAGTTTAAAAAGCACTATATGTACATAATAAAATTGTATTAGTTAATAATTAGAAAGTCTATAGCTAGGAGACAAGAAAATATATTTTTATGGTCATTCTAGTCTAACAAATATTGTACCTGACTTTTCTTTTAAGATCAAGCTTGCATAACTCTAGTACCACAACTTTCATTAAATTACCTGCAGAACCTGTTTTATTGGTGTTTGTTTTGTAAGATACTGAATGCATTTTGTAGTTATTTAATTTTATCTTTAGATAGGGATAAAAACTGTTAGATTTTACATGATATTCAAGTTTTCCTTATTTAAACTGGCACTGAAAACTCTATTTTAAAAGTTTATTGCATTCCATTGGCAAGATGTGACAGAGAATGCCTTGCACTTGGTATCTTCTGGTTGGAAAGGAAAGCTGGATTGTGGCAGGAACACAGTCTGTCACCCTACTGGCAGTCAAGACAGAAGATGATAAAAGGAGCCACAAGCTTCAAAAAATAACTGACTCTGTTGTTTATCTTGATAGGTTTGAACATAGTGGGGGGAAACAATTTTAAACTATTATATGTCAATATATGTCAACTGTCTATTATATGCACAGTTTTCAAGGAAACAAGACATATTTGATACTTTTTGTAATTGGTTTTCTTATACCAAACAAAATAGATGACTGATCTACTTTACTAGATGTACTGTAAGCATGATGGACTCTCAGTAGAATTGTGAATTATGAAAGTTTGTCTTTGGCATCCTGAAAACCTTGCATTCCCTTTTTTCTTTTTTTTGGCACCCCAAGTGGGCATATGCTCT
The DNA here is from genome assembly GCF_900497805.2 of Vombatus ursinus. Lineage (NCBI taxonomy): Eukaryota > Metazoa > Chordata > Mammalia > Diprotodontia > Vombatidae > Vombatus > Vombatus ursinus. The sequence continues at coordinate 23,238 of NW_020944524.1, read as the reverse complement.
TATGCTATACCAGTTACCATGATGCTGTATCAACTGTTGTGATAATAGCTTACCTCTCTAAGAAGTATTTACATTCTAGCTTTTTAGCTGTCTTAAGCCAGAGGAATGAACAATGTTTAAGGCATAAGTGACAGGTTAAAGTAAAGGTAGAGAATTATAATTTTTTTTGTCTGGGGCAAGGATTAAAGGGGAGTACAAATCTCATCCCTCTGCCCATTATATCATATTGTAGAGTACCCAATCTTATTTTGAATTGACATGTCAGAAACTTGTGTGATTAAGGTTTGAGCAACTTTCAAAGTATGGGCTCCACTTCCAGCTTTGGGGTTGAATTAATTTTTCCTTGATAATGGCCTTTCCTTCCCTTTTTTTTTGCATTTTAGCAAATAAAGAATTTTCTTCTGGTGGGAATTGCAAATGGCAGACTAGCTATTTTTGAAGACAGAAATGTTAAGGTAAAGGTTAAATGAGTTTTCTATGAAAATACAAATGTCTTGTTTCCACAGATTTTTTTGAAGACAAGTACCAGGGTGATGCTAGTCTTGGAGTAAGAGCCTGGGATCCATCCTGGCTCTGCCACTTTTCAGCTGTGGCACATTGAGCAAATTATTTTACCTCTCTGAAATGCAGCTTTCTCAGTTTTAAGATTAAATCATTTAACTAGATTACTTCTCACGTTCCTCTCATCTCACTCTGTTTGATTCTATGATCTTATATTTCTTTTGAATTACCATAGAACCTAGCATATAGGAAGCACTTAAGGAATACTTATTGGTTCATAGATAAATTTGTAAGCTGCCAAGAAGGTGCCAACTGGCCTTGGTAGAGGAAGTTTCCTTATCTAGAAATTCTCTCCACCAATGCAATCATACTAATTGAGTAATAACTGGCTATGTCTTAATGAACTAAGTTTAAGACCAAAATTTAATTGTTATTTTTAAAATTATTTTTGTTATTTTTGATACCATTGACTCTGTGCAAGTAGTGGTGAATACTGACCTGATTTATACCTTGCTTAATGTTGATGGTGAGCAGTTATCTCTGTTGTTATCTCTGTTTCATCTTCTAGACTTCCAGTGCCAAGATGGTGGAGTGAGGAAGGAACTTTTTGAAGCCCTCCCAAATTCCCCTCCAAACAACTAGAAAACCATCTCAGAATTGATCTAGGAGCGGGTGTGTGTGTGTGTGTGTGTGTGTGTGTGTGTGTGTGTGTGATTGAATGGGGTAAATTATCCCACATAAATGAAGCATAAAAGAGCCATTACAATGGAGAGGAAGAAGGGGGGAGTGGCAGGCAAAGGTTAAACCTTACTCTCATCAAAATTGGCTCAAAGAGGGAATAACATACACAATCAGTTGGATATAGAAATCTATCTTTCCCTATAAGGACATAAAAAGAGATGGGAATAATAGAAGGGTGAGGAGGGACTGATGAAAGGGAAGGTATATTGGGGAAGGCAATGATCAGAAGTAAAACACTTGTGAGAAAGGAAAGGATGAGGGACAAGAGAGAGAGAGGAGGATAAATAAGTGGAAAATAGTGTGGAGGGAGTTCACAGTTATAAATGTTATAAGTAAAATAAAATATAAATATGAATGGATGAACTCACCCATAAAATAGAAGCAAAGAGCAGAATGGATTCAAAACCAGAATCCTACAATATGTTATTAACTAGAAACACATTTGAAGCAGAGAGATACACAGAGGGTAAAGGTAAGAGGCTGGAACAGAATCTAGTATGACCTAATTAAAAGAGATAAAGAAGGAAACTACATCTTGCTGAAAGGTACCATAGACAATGAAATCATAACAATACTAAACATATATGCACCAAGTGGTATGGCATCTAAATTTTTAAAGAAGCTGAATGAGTTACAAGAAGAAATAGATAATAAAACTGTACTAGTAGGGGACCTCAACTTTCCCCTCTCAGAGTGAGATCATTCTAACCAAAAAATAAACAAGAAGTTAAGGAGGTGAATAAAATTCTGGAAAAGTTAGATATGCTAGATCTATGGAAAAAATTGAATGGGAACAGAAAGGAATATACCTTTTTTGCAGCAGTACATGACACCTACACAAAAATTGACCATGTATTAGGACATAAAAACCTCACAGCAAAATGCAGAAAAGCAGAAATTGTAAATGCATCCTTTTCAGATCATAATACAATAAACATTACATTCAATAGTGGACAATGGAAAGAGAGATAAAAATTAATTGGAAATTAAATAATCTAATCCCTCAAAAAAAGTGGATCAAAGAACAAATCATAGAAAACACATGATAAATTCATTAAAGAAAATAACAATGAGACAACATACTAAAATTTATGGCCAAAGCAGTACTTAGGGGAACACACACACATACACACACACACACACACACACACACACACACACACACACTTGCTTACATCAGAAAAAGCAGATAAATACATTTCTTTAAAAAAAAAAACCTAGAAAAAGAACAAATTAAAAATCCCCAATTAAACACCAAATTGGAAATGCTGAAAATCAAAGAAGAAATTTATAAAATTGAAAGTAAGAAAACCATTGAACTAGTAAATAAAACTAGAAACTGGTTTTATGGGAAAAAATAAAATAGATTAATTAATTTGATTTAAAAAAGGAAAGAAGAAAATCAAATTACTAGTACCAAAAATGAAAGGGGTGAACTGACCACCCATGAAGAGGAAACTAAGACAATTTTTAGGAGTTATTTTGCCCAATTATATGCCAATAAATTAGACAATCTAAATGAAAGGGATGAATAGCTACAAAAATATAAATTACCCAGATTAACAGAAGAGGAAATAAAATACTTAAATAAAACCATTTTAGAAAGAAAAATTGAACAAGCCATCAATGAACTTCTTAATAAAAAAATCCCCATGACCAAATGAATTCATAAACAAATTCTACCAAACATTTAAAGAACAACTAATTACAATACTATATAAACTATTTGGAAAAATAGGCAAAGAAAGAGTCCTACCAAATTCCTTTTATGACACAAGTATGGTGCTGATACCGAAACCACGAAGAGTCAAAACAGAGAAAGAAAATTATAGGCCAATTTCCCTAATGAATATTAATGAAAATGTTTAAATAAAATCTTAGCAAAGAGATTATAGCAATATATCACAAGTATCATACACTATGACCAGGTAGAATTTATACCAGGAATATTAGGAAAACTATCAGCATATTTGACCATATCAATAACAAAACCAACAGAAATCATATGATTATCGCAATAGATGCAGAAAAAGCCTTTGACATAATATGGCATCCTTTCCTACTAAAAACGCTAGAAAGGGGCATGAAGGGCTCCGAACTGCAAAGGGCTCAGCCAGCTCTATAAATAAGAGATGCGGGTGAAAGATCTGTCAAGGGCTGTTTCTGGAAAAAAAAAAAGAAACAGAATGCCTAATTCTCCTTTCACTGATCTTTCACTTCCTATAAAAGAAGAAAGGGTGTCAAAATCTGTTTCATTGGAAAGAATGAATAAATGTAAGAATTTACAAGAGGCAGACCTAGATCAGTACAACTGTAATACTGCTACTACAATGAATAATCATCTAAAAAGTACTATGAAACATTTTTTAACTAAAGCTAAGAATTAGCTAAATTATGAAAGAAGACTTGTAAGAAAATCATCATCTGGGGAAGAAGAGATAATTCCTGTTATCATGCATCAGAAAAATGGAAACATTGAAATAAATAGGGATTATTCAGTTTTGTCCATAGGAGACACAAGTAGGGTTTCTGAGACTACAGCATATGCAAATCGGACTAATGGAAGTGAGAAAGAAGTCAGCTGTTTTGCAAGCAGTGTTGATGCTGACATGCATGTTAGATCCAGTAGTATATCTTTTTTGGAAAGTTTTTCTACCCATTCATCAATAATCTCTGAATTTCCATTTGCAATTGCCAATGAGAGTGGTAAGGAAATAATCACTGAAGGCATTGCTGAACTCAACTTAAGAGACACTGTAACTAGAGGTACACAGCTTAACAGTGAACATCAGCCATTAAGTTTTTTCAAGCAATTCATTATGTTCAGTGGAGAAGTATGCATTATCTCACAGCCTCCAGATTGCTTTCCAGCCCTTTCTCCGAGCTATACAACTTCTTCCAAAGAATGTTCAGTTCAGTCCTGCCTCTACCAGTTTACGTCTGTAGAATTACTAATGGGAAATAACGAGCTTTTATGTGAGAATTGTACCTAAAAGAAACAGATGTACCAAAAGAAAACCAATTCTACAGAAAAGAAACTAGAAGGTGTATATACCAATGCAAGGAAACAGTTGCTTATTTCTGCTGTTCCAGCCATTCTTATTCTCCATCTTTAAAGATTCCATCAGGCTGGTTTGAGTCTACAAAAAGTAAACAGATATGTGAATTTCCTGTTTGTGCTAGATTTAGCACCTTTTTATTCTGTTACCTGCAAGAATGTAATCAGTGGAGAGAGAGTGCTCTATGGTCTTTATGGAATAGTGTAACGTAGTGGCTCAATGATAGGAGGCCATTATACAGTTATACAGAACGGATTCCAAGAAATCATTGGACCACATTGTTGGAAATAAAAATATCCAGGGTTTCAAAGAAACAATGGGAGTATCAGCAGGATAATGGGTGTATGTTAGTGGTACTCATATGCAAGTGGTTCCAGAATCCAGAGCACTAAATATACACACTTGCCTTCTTTTTTATAAAAAGAATATTATAGTGTTCATTGTCATAATTGTTAAAAAGTTATCATTTAGACCACCTTTATTTAAATGCTGCAGGGGTAAACTGAATATGTAGTGTGCTTTTATTATGTTTTTTCTTTCATATAATTTATTGCATCCCTTGAGAGTCAGAACTTTTAAGAAGTTTTTCAGTTATTCCCTTTGAAAACAAGTTTTATTTCCTCAAAACTTTTAACATTCCATCTCCTTAAATCAAATGCATAATACCTGCTTTTTCTAAGATTATGTCAAAATATATCATTTATATTTTGGAATCTGCAGCCCTTGAGTTCTGGATGGTGTAATTCAATGGTATTAGAATTTGTTATATAGATTTAGATTTTTGCAGGTTACTATCTCCTAAAACATAAATACTAACATCAAGACCTAACATAACACAATATAACATGAAGTTAGACACATCCCTTTTTGCCAAATCTTGTATATGGTTTCAACTTTTTTTTTTTAGTACTAGGTTTATTAACAAGTAATTGGCTCACTGCTTTGATGCATTTTGAGAACTAAAAGTATAGAAAAAAAGTTGTCCAAGTTTATTTCTCAGTCAATGTGTAAATAGAGTTCAAAGAATATCCTACACATGAATCACCAAGTAAAATTTTGTATGTAGGCAACTTGTAATAGATTCTCGGTAGTCAGTTGTCAATTCATTTAATACTATGGCAAAATTGCTAGACTACATTTTAAAGTTATCAGAATTGTATTCTTTATAACATTCTCTTATGTGAAATTATAAAATTTTGTAGTCTTATATTTTAGTAAATATTGACTGACTTTTGGGAGAGGACTTTTGAGGTCACAATTTCTTTCTGTACTCAGCATATCATATATACATTCAGGATGTATTTAATTTAAATACATTCAGGATTAATTTAATTATTAATTTAATTTAATTAATTAAATTAAATTAAATATGTTAGCTTTTCTGATTGTTTCTTATATACAAGTATTTTGGGAGTAGTTTTTTCTTTGACCTTATGACTACTGTGAAAATGTTGCTTTTTTAAAAAATAAATACAAATACTAGTTTTCTAAAAAAATGAAAGTATAAGTAAAACTAAATTTATTTATTGTATCACTGGCCTGAAAAGTATTAAAATTACTTCTCAAGGTTAGATTTTTTTAAAAAGGTACTCAGGGTGCTTTTTTCCAACCATGGGAATATTGCATGCAATTTTATTTATTACAAATAAGCCTATAATCATAATTTAACTATAAAAGTTTGATTTTACAATATCACTTTTTAAAAATTCAATGAATAAAAGGCATTATTATCCAAGGAAATAGTTTGTCACAAAAAATACTCATAGCAAATGACAACTCAAAATTTTACATTGGCTAATAGAAATAAGCTAAGGGGATGTTTTCTTTTAAGTTCTCATTATACACCACCATTTTAATGGTATGTCATTGACCCCAATTGTATAAGATCAGAGTATCCTCATCAAATGCATAGGAATTAATAGCTGTCACTATCCAGGGAATCTAGTAAATGTTTGTCTTCCAGTACATTTTTTTTATGAGAAGAAAGGTACAACATGTTGGGAAATGAGTAAAAAAGTTATGGCTGTGCATTGGTGGAACATTGCTATCTCCTTAGCCCATGACCCTCTGACACAGAAATATGAAGTAGACCTTTTAGTAACTTATTGATCACTAAAGTTTATGATTAGTTTTTAAGCATGAATAGTACACACTTTTAACAATTTGTTTTTTTTTTCTTGTAAAGCATCAACATTCACATTTCAATTGCATCTTTATGTTCTAAATTTTTAGACATGCTAAGATTTGGGGGATGAAAAAGTCTGTGTGCATAATCTGGGAAAGCGAAGCTTTTTTAATGATCAAAGTTATGATCTAATAGGATACATCCTAATCCAAGGAGATGCTAAGAAAGTGTAGTGGTTTTTTTAGCTTAATTACTAGTAAATGATGTTTACTAATCTAGCTATTTATTTTTGATGATGCTAAGTATCAGTTATCTCTGGCTCTAAAACTACCAGGCTGTTACTAGCAATTGCCCATTTCTCAAAGACAGCGAACTAAAGAATTTCTTTTGAAAAGCTATTTCTTATTGTGTTAGGTTAAGTTTTTTAAAGGAAACCAGAGCCAGCCATTTCCTGCTTTATATCTGCTTACTTATACAAATGAAACCTGAGATAGTAATGGCTTATCTCAGGAAGGTCAAAAATTAAGGGAAGTGAAGAATTCTTCCCAGCCAGATAAAGCAAAGTACAAAGAATAAAAAAATTCAGCTCCTATTTAGCACTACTGGTTAATTCATCAAACAGCTTCTCAAGCATTGATTTGATTACTATTGCATAAGTTTTATAACCATAGAATTTTAGAGCTAAAGGAAGCTTTAGTGATCTGATCCAGGGGTTGCCAGGGCCACCGTTGATATTTACTTCTATGCAGCTTTTAGTGTTTTGACTCATCTTATTAACAGCCAAAAGCTGTTAGGAACAGTGGATTGATGACTCAAAACTCTCAGACCATTCACATTTTATAGCCCTTGGGGGAGAGGGAGGGTGGTAGCATAGTATCCTAAAAGGAAAGATCACCCTATTTGGAGTTACTCTCCTTATTTAGGCTCTCATTCAGCATAGGAATGGGTTGGGTAGAACTTATTTTTTGCCTACTATCTATGAGATTCCTCTTGTCTTTATACCTCATCCTCTCAGAGCCAAATTCTCTCTGCCTTTGACAGCTTCTTTAGGAAATTTGTACAAATACTCTAACAAGAAGAGGTTTTAGGAGTGGTCCAGTGCCCATCTTCCATTTAAAAATGTGTAAACTGTAAACTTACACCAATAATAATTTGACATAAAATCTCTGAAATCAATTATTTTTAAAAAGCTATTTTCTAAATAATAACAAAAATAACTCCTTTCTCTTAAAAGGTTATTGATTCCTGATGTAATCCAGTCTAATTATTTTACAGATGAAAAACTGAGACTAAGAAATTAACTGATTTTAATTGATTTGTTCTGGGTAACTATTCTAATAGTGGCAGAGCTAGAACCAAAATCTAATTCTCATGACTTGAATTCCCAATGATCTTTCCACTCAGGCCTGCTGCATGTTTATCGGTGTATTCTGAGTGTTCTGGTGGTGCAGTGTTTAGAGCACTGGCCCTGGAGTCAGGAGGACCTGAGTTGAAATCCAGCCTCAGACACATAACACTTACTAGCTGTGTGACTCTGGGCAAGTCACTTAACCCCAATTGCCTCACCTAAAAAAAAAAAAGTGTTCTGCCTATTTCTAAGTCCCTTTTCATGCAAATTATTTCTTCTTCATGATTTCTTATAAAATAACCTTAGCAGAATTTAAATTTTATGTGCAATGAAATTGAGCCTTCAATTTAACACTTAGTGCATTATCAAAATGATTGTATTTTTAGTTATTTGAAATGTTTATTGTTAATATAAAGTTGCCAAGAGGAAATGTATTTATAATACAACAGACAAATGAGATGAGAATATATTTTTAATTTTCAAAAATATTTTAGGTTGGTTATAAATTCAAATCTTTCATTAAACCTGTAATTTAAGACATTCAGCAATGTTTTATAAAAGATAATCATGCATCTGGTTTGACATGTTGATTTTTATTGGGGGAAAATATGTACATTCTTAACAGATACTGGTTTATTTGAAGAAAAAAAAGACTAGAGAGCATAAGAATAAATGGAGCTTACCTTAAAATGATAAAGAATGTCAACAAATACAGGTTCTAAGCTTTAAGGTTTTACCCATATAATATAAGCCACTAATTAAACATGCTACGTTGGAAGCTTGTTAAAGAACTACTTCATATTTAGTTTGATGTTCATGTTTTAGTTTTTTCTTTCCTCTGAATTATTAGTATTGGCTTGAGTTACTTTACCTGTGGGTTTCATTCTTAGACAACTTCAACTATTTTTCTTAGATTTAAGTTATGTATGTTATATTTTCTAAGAATGTCTTTTTTCTTCCCTTTTTTGTTCAAATTTGAAGGACCTTCTCCTTTGAAGACATTAAATGTAGGAAATGTCAGCATTCCGCTTATATGTTTAAATGAATCCATCTTAATTTATGAATCATATATTTAACTTAATTTATATGAATCACATAATTAAATGAATCCACATACATCAGAAAAAATATATAGTCTGGGGAGGATGTGACACTAAGATTTTCTCACTTTCTAATGATTTCTCCAGTCAGAAACTTATTGAGACAAAGACAAATCAACTGTGAGTTATTTCTAACAGATCTCAAATTTATTAGTTTTCCTTATATTCTGGTCTTTTTAATTATATTAGTCATGCTAATTATTATTCCTGTTAATTTTTTAATGATATTTAAGATGAGAGTCAGTGTCATACAGTCCACAGTTTGCTGGACCTGAAGATAGAAGGCTGGGGTTCAAATCCCAGTTTTGACATTTAGTAGTTTTATGACCATGGTCAAATCTGGAACTCCTAGTTATAAATATGTTCATCACAGAGAATTTCAGCACAGTGAAATCAAAGCCTTTGATATGCTGACAACATAATAACCTAATTTCCAAAGCTTCTGTGATGTATACTGTTAATATAATGTGTTAAATCTGCCAAGCAAGCACCCCTATAGGACCCTAGGGACTTTGTGTTTGTAATTTGACATAACCGCCACTAGATGGTAGTATTAGATATCACTAATAATTAAAATTCTAGGCCAGGGGTGGGGATTCTGTGGCCTCAAGGCCACCTGTGACCCTCTAGGTCCTCAAGTGTGGCACTTTGACTCAATCCAAACTTCACAGAACAAATCTCCTTTAATAAAATGATTTGTTCTATAAAACTTGGAATGAGTCAAAAGGCTGCACTCAGGGACCTAGAAGGCCACATCTGGCCTCTAAACCACAGGTTCCCTACCCCTGCTCTAGGTACTGGTCGCTGAGACAACTCAGTTCAATTTAACATAGTTGAATGCCTACCATATGCCAACAGACTTTGGAAATATAGAAACAAAAATAGAATAGGAAGTTACTAAGTGGAATGGAGGAGAGAATAGAAACATAAAACCTAGGCCTAAATTGAGCTCTTCTTTCCACTTCAACTGACCAGTTGCATTTTAATTTTAGTTCATGTACAGATTTTTATTTCATCACCCATTCATTTAATAATAATTTTAGAGTATTTACCATGTGTAAAAGCACTGTGTGTTATTATAGTTTTACCTTATCTCCTTCACAATAATAAACCTTAGGTGGTATACTCTATATGGGATTCCAGGGTTTAATTATCTTCTATAGCCTTGGAAAAAGAATCCTTTAAGATGTTTTAATTCAAAGAGTTTTGGAAGTATCTGCTATCAACTGAAAAAGTCCTATTCTCTCCTCAGACTAAACATAATGGTCATTTGATTCATGGCTCTTCATCATCAATAATGTTTATTGAGGACCTACTTGGTATATGCAAAAGCTTTGTGCTGTTCTGCCTGTCTTATGTGTGACTGCCTTCATAGAAAAACTCAGGAAGAATTATCTTATCCTCTTTTTTTTGTGCCCTCTCTCCCTAAGACTTGGCTTATCTGTGACCTTTACTGTTGTGTTTGTTGTTTGTTACTTTTGTTTTTTGCTGCCACCACTTTCTTGATTATATACCCTTTTATCCTATCTAAATTGGCTGTCGGGCAGCATATAAAGGCAAGCATATCAACCTTCTCTCATAGGAAAACTTAAGAAGTTTGGGGCACAATGTACACAATAATAGATTTTAAAAGAATAATAGTTATAAAAATGTTATTAGTTACTCCAACATATCTCCCAGTATTCTGTCCAAACTTCTCCTAGATTATATTGTCATTTAACCCCAATAGAGATTATGTCCATTGTAGTCAAAATCTCCAGTCAACAAAGCTATAGATATTTTTATAATCTGGAAGCAACCCTCCAGATTGACAGCCTTGCTGTTCCATTGACCCTTCTCTAATCATTTGACCTATCATGGTTTGCTACGGTGAGAGTGAAACAGTCCTTTTCCTTGCCCAATCAAAAATTCTTGACTTTGGCATTCAAAGAGTATAACTCCCTGGCACATTCTCACTCAGCCCTTCCTTCAAAGATATTCTTTGTACATGCTGTCATAGATGATAGGATCATATAAAATAAGAACTGAAAGGGACTTAGCTGTCAATGAGTGCAATCTCTTTTTACAGGTGAGGAAACCTAAGACAGAAAAGCAAATGACATATCCAAGATCATACTGATAGTAGCAGGTCAACCTGCTACTGACAACCTGCTCTTCTGACTACAAATGAAATTCCCACTGTATCACACTGCCTCCCTTTGGAAAGTTGATTCTTAACTCTTATCCTGAATTACTCTTCTGGTTGTTATAAAGTCTTTCTTCAGAGGCAGCATGATATGCAAAGGGATATCAGTGGCTTGGAATCTTGAGCAAGTAAAGTCACTTTTATGGCCTTAATTTCCTCATCTGTAAAATGAGGTGGTGGGACTAAGTTAGCTCTAACATCCATTCTAGCTCTAAATCTTAGGACATCAAATTTCTGGTCATTGTTTAGCTGATTATAATTAACTTAGTATAGCTTGTTATAATGGTAATGTTTAGCATGTAGACTTTTGAGTGATAGCTTGACTTCTGTGCAGGATTTGACACTGTTGACCACTACTGTATGTCATAAATAGTCATGCATCTCTATGTGTCTGTGGCACTCTTCTGTTTCTCTTCCTGTATTTCTAACTATTCCTCCTCTAGCTCCTTTTATGGCTACTTCTCTTTCTCTTGATCCTTTTAGTTGCTTAATTATTTTAAAAATATTGTCTTTATCCTTAATTTTAATTGAGAAAAGAAAAAAATAACTTCCCTGGAGAAGGTTGTATATGGGGACTTATCTTATAGTTTGAAAAGTTCATTTTCATCCTAAAATATCTTCTTTATAAATTCTAGGATAATACTTTTGTGCATGTCCAATATTGTCCTTTCATAGCTCTAGGTATGGATGGTTAAAAACCCATTTTCTCAATCAAATAATCTAAAGTTTTTGCAAACATTCTAAGTTTACTTTGGAATGATATTTTTCATTCTTTTTTTATACTGAAGTAATATAATTTAGTGGATAGAGTCCTACACTCAGCAAAAAAGGTTTGAATCCTCCTTTTGACACTGTCATTTAATCTCTGAGCCTTAGTTTTCTCAAATGTAAAATGGGAGCAATTATGCTTGTTTCTTGGGTTTGTTATGAATGAAATAATATACGTTGCAAATGTTAAAAATATGTATATTTTAGCTGTTATTATTTCTTTTTGTTTTTTTTTCCTAAAAATTTTAATAAATATATTTTGGTTTTGCATCACATTAATTTCCCAACAATTATGGAGGAAAAGAAGTTCAGCAAAACTAGTTAACAAGTCAACTGAATATGACAATATATGCAGCATTCCAGAGCCATCATCTCCGATCTCTGCAAAGAAGTTGTGTTCTCTCCTATTGGGCCAGTCATGGTCAGTGTAATTGAACCTCATTCTGTTGTTGTTCTTTCTATGTACATTGTTGCAGACTCTGTGTATCTTGTTTTCCTGGTTCTGCTTCCACTTTGTAGCAATTTTATTAGTATTTCCATGAATACATAACCAAAATACCTCAATTTTCAAGTAGTCCAGAGATCCAAGATTTTAATGTAATATCTAAAATTATGAACCTTTATATGACTTTCTTCTTTTAATTGAAGACAATTTAATTGTATTTTCAATAAGAATTTCCATAGTGAAGTACAGTTATCATGTACAGATAATAAAGAAATGAAAATATCATTTAAGAAATAAATGAATATTAACATATTTTTATAATGCTTATTTGTGATTCATAGAAGTAAATTTAAGAGAGAAAGCTAAGATTGTTTTCCAAACCTTGTTCAACCCATGACTCCCCAATCTCCTTCTTAGACCTTGCCACCGTAGACATTTTCATGTTTGCAAAAACCTCCCCCTCTATAGTCTCTCCTCTGAATGGCAAGTTTGTCCCTTAACCTCCATTTGAGGAAGTACCATGCCAGTCATGCTTACTCTAAACCTGATTCACCTCACAACTCTGCATTCTCCCATTACAGTAGCTTTTTTTTTTACGTTGCCACTACTTCTGTAGTTTCTCTGATTGGTGAGGGACACTGAACCTCCATTTGAAAAAAAAAGCACTCAAGCCAAACCTGAGTCAATTCATGAATTCATGAACTCTTTTTGGTCCTTTCTCCCATGACCATCTTCATACTGGCAATGTCTTTACCTTAACTACCAAACAGCCATTCCAGCCCACACTTACTCTAAGATCAGCCTATGACTCCTCAATCTCCTGTTAGATTTCTGTTCTAGTAGCTTTTGTCTTCTCCTTTTTTTTTTTTTTAGCCAAAGACAAGGTTTATTAGAACATCCGTCATATTGGGCAGACTCTTAAGGAGTCTGAACATGAGTAAGTTATTGACTAGATTATAAGAATCTGACCAGTGGCTAGATTATAAGAATCCCAGCCATGGCTACATTATAAGTATCTGAGCATCTCAATGGAGACAAGATGGACCTTATATACAGAAAGACTATGGGAGGGATCTAGCAGTAGCCAAGTAGTCTATGAGGTAATAGAACTCCAGGGAAATGGAGCCTAGATAGGGTGGGAAGTGGCCTGGGGCCATAAGGAAGCAAGACAATGGAGGGGACATTGGGTGTAGCCACAATGAAAGGCCAGTTGATGGGATTATAGCCTCAGGTGAATGCCAGAGATTTGGCCATGTGGGAAAGTCCAGGGTTTTTCCTTTCTGGGGCCCAGATCCCAATCCCATCATTCCCCCTTCAAACAAATAGGAACCCAAATTCTTTTGGAGTAAGAGGCAAAGCCAAGGCTTCTGAAACTGCTTCCTGCTGGCAAGGGGCTTGGAGCTGTCCCTGCTTCGAAGGGGCCCCAAAGAGGAGATTGACTGGAACCAAGCACTGGCTTCATCCAGGGAGTGATGGGGGTCATTGGCTGGTACTCATTGTTTGCTACCTACTGTAGGTGAATGGCCCATAGTCTGGAAGACATAAATCTGACAGAAAAAACTGCAGGGCCCAGATTTAGGGCCTAAATATGAGAGGATAAAACATCCTTAGCTCTGTTTGGGTTCAGATAATTCAGTTTTCCAACCATGCAGTATCAAATCCACCTCATAGCCAGACTCAGGAATAGCCAGGTGGTTAACATTCCCTTTCAAAGGAACATAATGGGGAAACTGAACCAGGAGGATCCCATCTTAGACTGAGACTAAAATTGTCTTCTCAGCTTTTCCCGATGCTGACTTCCCACCAGTATCACCTTGTCTGAGTAGCTTGTGGCATTTCTCTCAGATGGTGGATTATTGATTATCAATGGATTATGACCCATCAGACAACTCAAAATAAAATCCTATGAGCTTTTACCTCAAACATTAAGTTTTACGAATCACAGCTTAGGAAAAACTTTTCCAAGATTTACATCTCAAACTTAAATTTATCCTAATGTAAAAAGCCAATTATTAGAGATTTCTATACACTTGCAAATTCTCAGCAAGCCATACATAACCCAAACAAGGTTTTTGGCTAGTTTACACATTAAAACAATAACCAACAATAGTAAATTATTTTAGCAGTAATCAAATTATGAAAAGTTGCTTGACATAACTGGTACAGAAAGTTCACCAATTTGAAACTTGAAACAAACCCATTACCAATCAGGTGACTTCAGTTTTGTTAAATGCACTTCCAAATTACTTTGCACAAAGAATCAACATCTCATCTTAACACTTAAAATTACAAATTTAAAAGAGCATGCTTACCCAAGTTCAGAGGCCAGCTTCTTTACCTTGAGCAGGATGTGCTGAACCTGGGTGATGCTTCCAGGCAAAGGTTGCCCCAGAACCCAAGGCCATTGCCAGTAGGTCCCATGCTGTAACTGCTGCTCCTCCCCACTCCTTCCTTTTCCCCAGGTGGGGGAGGGTGAAATCAAAAGTGAGGAGTAAAGGGTGAAAATCTCTTCTATGAGAGGGGTTAACAGATACCTTCTTGACTCAAGGGAAGGGAGTGACCAGGTTATCACAAAACCTCCAGAATACACCAAGATATTTTTAGCTGTTCTAACTTTCCCTGTAACCTCCATGAAGGAGAATTCAGAGGTACAGAGGGAAGGGAGTAAGTAAACTTCAGGGAACCAAAAAGCAACTGCAATTTTCCACAATTCCCTAGCACCAAGGTAATTCATACACTTTCAGATAGGGCATCCATCCTTGTCCTCTATTCTGTGGAAGGTGTGCCCAGGTCCATGGCCTTGAACCGACCCAGTGAGAGCCTGAGAGCATCAGGCCAAGTTTGAGATAGCCTCATAACTGTCTGCCAGAAAATCACCGCCAAGCCTTGGTGCTTGGAGAGTGACCCCAAATGCAGAGCAAGAAAGGGGCAGGGAGGAGGCTTACCTACCTCCTAGTCTTGGCTGGAGAAGAACTTGGGGTTGGCAGTTTTCCCATACAGGCCACCAAAATGATGCAGCTAGGGGTTCAGGGGTACTGGGACCCCAATAACACAACACGTGGGTCCTGCCCGAAAGAATTCGACCCAAGCCTTCCTTCAGCTAAAGACGAGGTTTATCAGAACATCCTTCATATTGGGCAGACTCTTCAGGAGTCTGAATGCCTCTATCTCTACTCTATCCTCCACTGATTGGTGAGTGTGGAACCAGACTTACATTTGAGGAAGTGCCCATGCCAGCTATACTTATTCTAAACCTGACTTGCTGACATGACACCCTGTCCCCTTATTGAAACATGCTCCTGTGTCCTTCTTACTATCTTCACCAGTATTTTCCTCTGTCACTTTCAACTCAACATGTATAAAACAAAACTCATCTTTCCTCCTAAAATCTGCTATTTCTCCTAAATCCCCGGCTTCTGTTGATGGGTATTGTTATCCTCCCAGTAACATACGATCAAAACTTCAGACTCATCTTTGTCTCATCTTTTTACCTCATCTTCCTCCCCGTTCAAAAATCCCAATTGTCTATCAAATAAAATACAAACTACTTAAACTGGCCTTCAGGTACCTCCATGATTCATGGTATTCCCCTTTATATTTTCTTCATTCTAACCAAACTTATCTAATTGGTTATGGGTAATATTGCTAGATAGGAGGTCTTAGAAATTATCTAGTCATATCTATTTTATAGATGGGGAAGTTGAGAGACAGATAATACAATAATTTGCCTAGAGTCTAGATCCATCAAATCAGTGAAAAAGTCATTATTAGAAATGGAATTTTCTGACTTAGTCAGCAAGAATTCATTAAGAAGGCATTGTGCTAAACACTGAGAATGCAAAGAAAGGCAAAATACAGTCTGTGGTTTTAAGAAGCTCACAGGTCAATTGCAAATGAATCCACTTTGTCAATTGTAATAGACATCTCTTAGGTCTATCATCAAATACATAAAGCTTCACAGTCTCTACGTATTACAACGCAAAGAATCTGAGAAATGTAAAGAACTGCTAAGAAATTACCATTTTTCTATGTTTAGACATGGTAAGTAGGACTCAGTTGCTATGAATCCATGTTGCCAATTGTAACAGAGAGATATCTGTTAGGTCTACCTAACAAATACATACCACTTCACAATCTCTATGTATTACAATACAAAGAATCCAAAAAATGCAAACAACTGCCGAGGAATTCCCATCCTTTCAACTCTAAGTTTGCCCATAGTAGTATTCCATGACAATGGAGCCTATTATATATAGGCTGTGAAAATGCCCTGAAAGACTAGAATAACACTAGATAAATCATTAGGGCAGCATTCAGTGCATTTCCCCATAAACATTCCAAAAGACATCTACTTCTCTCTCTGCAATGCAAATGCAACTATTAATTCAAAGACATTGAGGTGATTCTGCTTAGAATGTGATTTTCCTGGCAAAGAAACCCATATACATAGAAACTGAAGAAAAAAGATTAAAGGAAAAGCTTTTTCAAAAGATATAGGCCAAGGTTTTTCAAAATTTTCCCAGTTACACTGAATATATTACTGGCTTGTTGACATCTTTGTATTGCTCTTCAATCTCAGCCTATCACTTCCATTGTAAGAAGTGCTAACTATAACATTGTTAATGTTTGACACATGACTCGTTTCCTTCCATCTAAGAGCACAGTAATCTTAGATATCTTGCATGACATGTTTTTATCCTCGTCCTTTCTTTACTTCTCCTGCATTATATTACAGATTTTAAAGGTTTGTATGGAAATTTTCCTCTTTCAAGGTAAGTTTGCCATTTCAGAACAGACTCGAATAAAGCAATCCACTTTGCAAATTCTAATAGACATCTCTTAGGTCTACCATTCATAAAGTTTCACAGTCCATATGTATTTCAACAGAAAGAATCCAAGAATTGTAAAAAGCTGCTGAGAAATTCCCATGCTTTCAATTCTATGTTTGGCCATATCAGGTAATATGAATCCACTTTGCCAAATGAAAGACAGAGACATCTCTTAGGTCTTCCATCACATACACAAAGCATCACAGTTTGTATGTATTACAATGTAAATAATTTGAGAAATGTACACAACTTCTGAGAAATTCCAATCCTTTCCATTCTATGTTTGGCCATAGTAGGGTTCAAGTACAATGAATCCACTTTGCAAATTATAATGGAGATATCTCTTAGGTCTACCATCACATACATAAAGTTTCACAGTCTCTATGTATTGCAATGCAAAGAATATGAGAAATGTAAAGAACTGCTGAGAAATTCCCATCATTTAGATTCTATGTTTGGCCAAAGTAGTGTTCAGTTACAATGAATCCACTTTGCCAATTGTAATAGAGAGATATCTCTTACGTCTACCATCACATGCATAAAGATTCACAGTCTCTAAGTATTAGAATTAAAGAATCCAAGAAACGCAAACAACTGGTGAGGAATTCCCATCCTTTCCACTCTAAGTTTGCCCATAGTAGTATTCCATTATGATGGAGCCTGTTATAGATGGGCTGTGAGCCGTACCCTGAAAGACTAGAATAGAACTAGAGAAATCATTAGGGCTGCATTAAATGCATTTCTCCATAAACATTACAAAAGACTTCTACTTCTCCCTCTGAAATGCAAATGCAACTATTTATTCAAAGACATTGAGGTGATTCTGCTTAGAATGTGATTTTCCTGGCAAAGAAACCCATATACATAGAAACTGAAGAAAAGAGATTAAAGGAAAAGCCTTTTCTAAATGTATAGGCCTAGAACCTTCAAAATTTACCCAGTTACACTGAATATCTTACTGTCTTATTGACATCTTTGTCTTACTCTTAATCTCGGCCTATTACTTCCATTGTAAGAAATGTTGGCTGTAATATTATTAATGGTTGACATGTGACTAGTTTCCTTTTATGTAAGAGTGCAATAATCTTTGCTATCTTGTATGGCATGTATTTATCTTCATCCTTTCTTTACTTTTTCTGCATAATAATACATTTTTTAAGGTTTCTATGGAAATTTTTCTCTTTAAAGGTAAAATTGCCATTTTAGAAAAGACTCGAACAAAGCAATCCACTTTGCCCGTTCTAATAGAGACACATCTCTTAGGTCTACCATCACATACATAAAGTTTCACAGTCTCTACATATTACAATGCAAAGAATCCAAAAAAAGTAAACAACTGATGAGAAACTGCCATAGTAGGGTTCAGTTACTATGAATCCACTTTGTCAATTTTAATAAAGAGACATATTTTAGCTCTACCATTACATGCATAAACATAATAGTCTCTATGTATTACAATGCAATGAATCCAAGAAATGTAAACAATTACTGGGAAATTGCATCCATTCAATTCCATGTTTGGCCATAGCAAGGTTCAGTTAATATAAATCCACTTGGTTAATTGTAATAGAGAGACATCTCTTGAGTCTATCATAACATGAATAAAGCTTCACATCTCTATCTATTACAATACAAAAAATTCTAGAATTGTAAACCACTGCTGAGAAAATCCCATCCTTTCGATCCTAAGTTTTGCCATTGAAGTGTTGATTTACAATTACAATTTTCCAGTTCTAATACAGAATTTCTTAGGTATACCATCATATGTATTTCGCTTCACAGTCTCTACATATTACAATACAAAAAATCCTAGAATTGTAAACCACTGTTGAGAAAATTCCATCCTTTTGATCCTATGTTTGGACATAGTACTGTTATGTTACAATTCCACTTTTCCAGTTCTTATAGAGGGACATCTGTTAGGTCTACCATAACATGTATAAAACTTCACAGTCTCTACATACTATAATAGAAAGAATCATAGAATTGTAAACAACTACTGAGAAAATCCCATCCTTTTAATCCCATGTTTTCCACTGAAGCACTGAGTAACAATGCCACTTTTCCAGTGGTAATATAGAGACATCTCTTAGGTCTACCATCATATGTATAAAGCTTCATAGTCTCTACATATTACAATACAAAGAATTCTAGAATTGTAAACAACTACCGAGAAAATCCCATCCTTTGGATCCTAGGTTTTTCCATTGAAATGTTGAGCTACAATTCCACTTTTCTAGTTCTAATATACAGATATCTCTTAGATCTATAATCATATGTATATAGTTTCACAGTCTCTACCTATTACAATATGAAGATTCCTAAAACTGTAAACCAGTGCTGAGAAAATCCCATCCTTTCGATCCTATGTGTGGCCATAGTAGTGTTATGCTACAATTCAACTTTTCCAGTTCTTATAGAGAGACATCTCTTAGGTCTACCATCACATGTATAAAACTTCACAGTCTCTACATATTACAATAGAAAAAAATCTTAGAATTGTAAAGAACTACAGAGAAAATCTGATCCTTTCAATCCTATGTTGTGCCATTGAAGCGTTGAGTAACAGTGCCACTTTTCTAGTTCTAATAAAGAGACATTTCTTACAACTACCATCATATGTATAAAGCATCACAGTCTCCACACATTAAAATGCAAAGAATCCTAGAATTGTAATCCACTGCAGAGAAAACCCCACCCTTTCCATCCTATGTTTGGCCATAGTACTGTTATGTTACAATTCCACTTTTCCAGTTCTTATAGAGAAACATCTGTTAGGTCTACAATCACATGGATAAAGCTTGACAGTCTCTACATATTACAATACAAAGAATACTAGAATTGTAAACAACTACTGAGAAAATCCCATCCTTTCGATCCTATTTTGTGCCATTGAACTGTGAAGTAACAATGCCACTTTTCTAGTTCTAATATAAAGACATCTCTTAGGTCTACCATCTTATGTGTAAAGCTTCACCGTCTCTACACAATACAATACAAAGAATCCTAGAATTGTAAATCATTGTAGAGAAAATCCCATCCTTCTGATCCTAAGTGTGGGCATAGTAGTGTTATATTACAATTCCACTTTTCTAGTTCTTATAGAGAGACATCTGTTAGGTCTACAATAAAATGGATAAAGTTTCACAGTCTCTACATATTATAATACAAAGAATTCTAGAATTGTAAACAACTACCGAGAAAATCCCATCCTTTTGAACCTCTGTTTGGCCATTGAAGCGTAGAGTAACAATGCCACTTTTCCAGTTCTAATATAGAGACAGCTCTTAGGTCTGCCATCATAGGTATAAAATTTTACAGTCTCTACACAATACAATACAAAGAACCCTAGAATTTTAAACCACTCCTGAGAAAACTCCATCTTTTCCATCCTATATTTGGCCATAGAACTGTTAAGTTACAATTTCACTTTTCCAGTTCTTATAGATAGACATCTGTTAGGTCTACAATCAAAAGAATAAAGCTCGAGAGTCTCTACATATTATAATACAAAGAATCCTAGAATTGTAAACAACTTCTGAGAAAATCCCAACCTTTTGATCCTATGTTTTGCCAATGAAGGGTTGAGTAACAATACTACTTTTCCAATTCTAATATGGAGACATCTCTTAGATCTACCATCATAGGTGTAAAGCTTCACAGTCTCTACACATTACAATGCAAAGAACCCTAGAATTGTAAACCACTGCTGAGAAACTCCCATCCTTTCGATCCTATGTGTGGCCATGGAAGTGTTATTTTCTCTGCAATTCCTTACAATTCTATGATTCTTTCTATTATAATATGTAGCGACTGTGAAGCTTTATACATGTGATGGTAGACCTAAGAGATGTCTCTCTATAAGAAATGGAAAAGTGGAATTGTTACTCAACATTTCAATGGCAAAACATAGGATGGAAAGGGTGGGATTTTCTCAGTAGTTCTTTACAATTCTAAGATTCTTTGTATTATAATATGTAGAGACCATGAAGTTTTATACATGATTGTAGACCTAACAGATGTCTCTCTATAAGAACTGGAAAAGTGGAATTGTAACATAACAGTACTATGGACAAACATAGGATGGAAAGGGTGGGATTTTGTCAGCACTGGTTTACAATTCTAGGAACCTTTGTATTGTAATAGGTAGAGACTGTGAAACTATATACACATGATTATAGATCTAAGAGATATCTGTATGTTACAACTGGAAAGGGGAATTGTAACTCAACACTTCAAGGGAAGAACCTAGGATTCAAAGGATGGGATTTTCTCAGCAGTTGTTTACAATTTTAGAATTCTTTGTATTGTAATATATAGAGACTATGAAGCTTTATACATATGATGGTAGTCATAAGAGATGTCTCTTTACTGGAAGTGGAAAAGCAGAATTGTAAGTGAACACTATCCTGCCCATACATAGGACTGAAAGGATGCGATTTTCTCAGCAGTTGTTTACATTTCTTGGAATCATTGTATTGTAATATGTAGAGACTGTGAAGCTTAATGCATGAGATGGAAGACCTGAGAGATATCTCTTTAGCAGAACTGGAAAAGTAGAAATTTGGCTCAAGACTCCTCTGGCCCTTCCCATCTTTACTGAATACTAATATGGGAAAATATAGTATAGGAGGATGGAATTTTCTAAGAAGTGCTTTACAATTCTTGAATAATTTTAATGGTAATATATAGAGACTATGAAGTTTTATACATATGATCATTGAACTGAGAGATGTCTCTTTATTAGAAGTGAATAAGTGGAATGGTAAGTGAACAATATTATTGCCATACATAGGATTGCAAGGGTGCGTTTTGCTCAATAGTTGCTTCTATTTCTTGGCTTCTTTGCATTGTAATATGTAGAGACTGTGATACTTAATGCATGAGTTGGAAGACCTAAGAGATCTTTTTAGCAGAACTGGAAAAGTGGAAATGAAGCTTTAATGCATGAGAAGAAAGACCTGAGATATCTCTTTAGTAGAACTGGAAAAGTGGAAATGTAGCTCAACAGTACTCTGGACTTCCCCATTTTCACTGAACACTAACATGGGCAAATATATGATCGAAAGATGGAATTTTCTCAGCAGTGCAATAAAATTCTTAAATTACTTTAAATGCAATACTTAGAGAACATGAAGCTTTTCACATGTGATCATTGAACTGAGATGTCTCTTTATTAGAAGTGGAAAAGTGGAATTGTAAGTGAACAATATGATGTCCATACAGGTGATGAAAAGGGTGCAATTTTCTCAAGAGTTGTTTATATTTCTTGGAGTTGTTGCATTGCAATATGTAGAGAATTTGAAGTTTAATGCATGAGATGGAAGACCTCAGATATCTCTTTAGTAGAACTGGAAAAGTGGAAATGTAGATTTAATGCATGAGATGGAAGAACTAGGGGATATACCTCTAGCAGAACTGGAAAAGAAGAAATTTGGCTCAAGATTCCTCTGGCCCTTCCCATCTTCACTGAATACTAATATGGGAAAATATAGGATTGAAAGATGGAATATTCTCAGCATTGCTTTACTATTCTTCAATAATTTTGAGGGTAATATGTAGAGACTATGAAGCTTTATACATATGATCATTGAACTAAGAGATGTCTCTTTATTAGAAGTGAATAAATGCAATGGTAAGTGAACAATATCATTGCCATAGATAGGATTGCAAGGATGCATTTTGCTCAATAGTTACTTCCATTAATTGGATTCTTCTCATTGTAATACATAGAGACTGTGAAACTTAACGCATGAGTTGGAACACCTAAGAGATAACTCTTTAGCAGAACTGGAAAACTGGAAATGCATGAGATGGAAGACGGGATATCTCCTCAGTAGAACTGGAAAAGCAGAAATGTAACACATCAGTACTCTGGGCTTGGCCATTTTCACAGAAGACTAAAATGGGCAAATATAGCATGAAAGGATAGAATATGAGGAGCAGTTCTCTATTATTCTAGAATAACTTTAATGCTAATATTTAGAGAACATGAAGCTTTTCACATATGATTATTGAACTAAGACATGTCTCTTCATTAGAAGTGAAAAAGTGGACTTGTAAGTCAACAATATGAAGTCCAAACAAGCGATGAAAAGGATGCAATTTTCTCAAGAGTTGCTTACATTTCTTGGAGT
>NW_020944523.1:0-18013 GCF_900497805.2 Vombatus ursinus | reverse complement strand
AGTTGAATTCAGAGGAACAAGAAAATTTATATTGCTTATTGATGGATGCTTTTGGCAAAATTGAAGCAAAAAGGAAGGCGAATGACTCTGTGATTTGGCATCCAGATTGGATTGAGTTTGAAGTGTGGCAATACTTTATTTGGAAATAGGGCCGTATAGGGAGCAGCAGGCAGGGCCTGATCCACTAGCGATTTTGAACAGTCTCTTTTTTCCCCCTGCCCAGGAGATCAAGTTACTTAGAATCAGGGATTCAGAGTGGAAAGGGGCCTCTGAGGCCATCCAAGGCAGCTGCCTTGTTTTATAGATGAGGAAGAAGGGGCCCAGAGAGGGGAAGGATTTTACCTAGAGACACACAGGTATCAAGGGGCAGAGCTAGGACCTGAACCCAGGTCCTCTGCCTCCAAATATGGTGGGTTTTCCATTCCGCCAAAGGTTTAGAGCAGGGGCTCTAAACCTTGTTTTGTGGTCCAGGCACCTTGGCAGTCTGGGGCAGCTTATGAACCCCTTCTCAGAATCATGGTTTTAAATGCATAAAATGAACTACTTAGGATTACAAAAGAAACCAATTATATGGAAATACAGTTGTCAAAATAGATTTAAAAACAAACAAACAAACAAGTTCATGGGCCCCAGGTGGACTTCCAAAAACTTCTGAGCACATGAAGTCTATTTATGCAACAAAGAAGCATAGAATTTTAGACTTGGAAGGAGCATTAGAGAATGAAAATTAGTCCCAATCAGAGAAGGCCATTCTCAATGCCAGCATGGTGAGGGACACCCTTTTTCCCTACTGTGGACCAAAGACTTCTGTCCCCATGCCTCAAACCTAGTGGTCCACTGGTCCCAGGCTTTTGAAAGGGGCAAGGAGGGAGGTTGGCCCTGGGAGAGGGCAAGAGAGTGGGGTCCTGTGCTAGCAGAAAGATGGAGCTGCACCCTCTCTTGGAGTAACTACACCTTTTCTAAGACTATCCCTTGTGTGGGCTTCATGGCCTTCCCCCCATCATCTTCTGTCTGCGTCATCATGCCTGCTCCCTCTCCAACTGGTTTCATCTTAGGTAGGAAAAAATGCCTGTCATCTAATCCAATCCTTTTATGTTACAAAGGAGGAAACTGAGGCTCAGAGTGGAGAGCTTTTCATTATATCATATTACCACTATGAAGGGGCTATACAGGACACTTCTACATTTGAACAATTTTAGGGAATGAAAAAAGAATTGATAAAATAAACCAGATTTCAAAAGTATTTTACTGTCTATGAAGCACTTTCCTCACAACAACCCATCCAGGTAGGCACTACAAGTATTATTATCATCTGCATTTTATAAAAATACACAAAGGATCTGTGATCTCCTGAGATACACTCCTGGTATGGCCACCCTTCTACCAATATATACCTGAGCCTATCTATGACATTATCATTTACTGTATGAGGTGACTACTTCCTGAAGGGAGAATAGACTAAAAATATTCTGTTAGCTGGAAATATATCATCACTTGCAATGCTGCTCTAAGTTTTTTATGGGGAGACTCTTCTTTTCAGGCTGACCCCAGGCTCGTATTCTCACCTCTTTGTCAGAGCTGAAGAATTCTACCAAAATGTAACACACATGTTTTAAAAATCCACTTAGTCCCTTTATTATTATTATTTTATTTTGCTGAACTTTCCAAAAGCCTCCAAAGAGTGATATATAAATCCTTGTTTTAGAAGGTCAGGGCAATCAATGCTGCTCACTGCCTCGGGCAGATAGACACAAATACCTTGATGCCATTGATTGGCACAGTGCATGGCCTAGAGTAAATGCTATATAAATGTTAGTTATTACTGTTATTGTTATCATTATTACTATTATTATTATACTCTGTGTTTGGGGGGAGGGGTGGGATAGGGGAGTAAGAAGGTGGCACTTGACTTTCCACTCCTGTTCTCAGAGCATGTGCTAGGCACTTTCTCTGAAGGGAAGGCACCAGATTCCATATATACTCCTGCCTGTCACCAGAAAAGCCCAGCTACGTCACAGAACCACAGTATTTCAGAGATGATGCCTTGGTGGGTATCTAGTCCAACCTGTGTACTACAATATATCTAACAGTTGATCCTCTGGCCTCTGCTTGAAGGCCTCCAGGGTAAAGACCACTACCTTCCAGGACAGCCCATTTCCCTTTGGGACAGCTCTAATTATTAGGAATCTTTGCCTAACATTGAATAGAAACCTGCCTCTCTGAAACATCCACCCATTGCTCTTGGTTCTTCACCCTGCGGCCGAATAGAACAAACCTAATCCCTCTTCTGGCAGCTAGGTGTCATAGTGGATACAGCATCAGGTCTGGAGTCAGGAAGACCTGAGTTCAAATTAAGCCTCAGATACTTTCTAGCTGTGTGATCCTAGGTAAGTCACTTTACCCTGTTTGCTTCAGTTCCTCATCTGTAAAATGAGCTAGAGAAGGAAATGGCAAACCCCTGCAGTATCTCTGCCAAGAAAACCCCAAAAGAGGGGCAGGTAGGTGGCACGGTGGATAGTTTACCAGCCCTGGAATCAGGAGGACCCAAGTTCAAATCCAGCCTCAGACACTTGATACTTACTAGCTGTGTGACCCTGGGTAAGTCACTAAACCTCGCTGCCTAGCAAAGAAAACAAAAAGAAAAAAACAAAAGAAAATCCCAAAAGGGATCACGAAGAATCTGACGCGACTGAAAAAACTAAACAACAACAACAATCCCTCTTCCATATGATGGCCTTTTAAACACTTCAATCAATCCATCAACGTATTTTTTCAGTGCCTAGCATTGTGCTACATGCCAGGGATGTGAAAGTCAGGCTGTCCTTATCTACAAGGGGTTTATATTCTACTGGAGGAAGGGTTATAACAACATGTTCAAAGAGAATAAGTAAATACAAGATATATACAATCTGAAGACGACTATCACATTCCCTCTCAGTCTTCTCTTCACCAGACCAAGCATTCCCAGTTCCTTCAACATGTTCCCACAGTGTGGACTCATTCTGGTTGCCTTCCTCTGGACAGTCTCCAACCTGTCAGCGTACCTTCTGAACTCCGGTATCCTGACCTCGATATAATATTCTAGATATCCTGAGTTGAGTTTTGAGAGAGTGTTGCCCTATGTTGTGCTGAGCTGGGGATCCCTTATTCTCTAAAGTTGGCTGAAGCTGGAAGTGTTCTTTTTTTTTCCAAGGCAATCGGGGTTAAGTGATTTGCCCAGGGTCACACAGCTAATACGTGTCAAGTGTCTGGTGCCAGATTTGGACTCAGGTCCTCCTGACAAGGCCAGTGCTCTATCTGCTGCGCCACCTCGCTGCCCCGGAAGTGTTCTATGTAATGTCCCTGTACCAGGACACCTTGCTTGAAGCAATCAGCAAGCATTTATGAAGCACCTGCTATGTGCTATGAATGTTTCGTGGAAAGAATACTGGACATGGAGTCAAGAGACCTGGATTATTTTATTCAGTTTCCCTCAGAAACCTCCACACACACACACATCAGCTCTCACAGGTCTCTAAGACCATCAAGAACTGCTCCATGCCTCCCTAGCTGGGGGTACATTTGTATAAATGAAGGTTACAGATAGCCTTCAGGGAAAATCCTGGTTGATTTGGTAAGGGTGGGATTGGTAAAATCTAGGGAGATCTCTGGTGAATCAACGACAAGGCCCTCTTTCTTACCTCCTTGGAGGGGCAACATGTTTAAGCAGAAAAAACAATGGATTTGGAAACAGACAACATGGGTTCAGAGCCCACCTTTGTTACAAAGTTGCTGTTTGATCTTGGACAAGTTGCTTCCCCTCTATGTGCCTCAGTTTCCTTCTCTGTAAAATGAGAGAGTTTGACTTGATGGCTTGTAAGTAACTCTTCCAGTTCTAAATCTATGATTCTTGTAATTCAGCTGAGGACCTTGCCTCATATTTCACTGAAAAAAATTGAAGTGATTCACCTAGAGTTCCCTCTTCTCCCTGCTCATCTCCCTGCTCATCTCCCTGCAATCAAATGCATTCTGCCACAACCTCCTTCTTCACCCTAGTCTCACATGAAGAGGTAGCTTTTCCTTCTCGTTGCCAAGGTAAAACCTTTCTCTATTCCTAAGTGATCCCATTCTCTGTCTCCTCCAGCAGATTTTTCCCTCCATCATCCTCACTCTCTCACTTATCTTCAATCTCTTGCTGCCTCTGACTGCTTCCCTACTGCCTGCAAACATGCTCATATCCATATTTCCCCCATGCCCGCCAAACCCTCACTTGATCTGTCCATCCCCACTATCATCGCATATCTCTCTTCCCTTTTGTGGCTTAACTGCTTGAGAAAAGCTTTTGACATTTGGTGCCACCATTCAACTGAAATTGAATTCTCCAAAGTTGCCAATGATATCTTAATTGCCAAATCTAATGGACTTTTTTCCGTCCTCATCCTTCTGGACATCTCGGTTCCTTTGACATTGTCCATTGCCCTCTTTTCCTTGATTTCTCTGTCTAGGTTTTATGACACCACTCTTTCCTGATTCTCCCACTTTCAACTGCCTGTACACGTCTGAAACCCAACATGTCCAAAATGAAACTTATCTTCCCCCAAATCCTTCCCTCTTCCTAACTTCTAAGCTATCGGAACCACCATCCTGCCAGTCACCCAGACTCACCACCTAGGTGTCATCCTCAATTCTTCACTCTCATCCTCCACATCTTATCAATTGGTCATTCCTGTCATTTCTTACTTTATAACGTGTCTTGTATTTGCCCCTTTCTGTTCTCTGACAGTGCCATAAACCTGGTATAGACCCTCTTCACCTCACTCTTGGACTGTTGCAAGAACCTGTGGGTTGGCATGTTGTCTCAAGCAGTTTCCCCACTCCTGTACATACTCCACTTAGGTGTCCAGTGAATCTTCCCTAAGCCTGGGTCTAACAGGTCACCCCTCCCCTATCCCCTAAACTCTAAAACCCTAAAATAGGGGCTCCCTATTACCCCAGGATCAAATACAAAATCTTCTGTTTGGCTTTCGAGGAGGTTCGTAACCTGGCCCCTTCCTGCCTTTCCTATCTTCTTAGACCTTGCTCTCTCCAGTATCCTCGGTGATCCGGTAACATTGGCTTCCTGGCACAGGACACTCCATCTCCAAAGTCTGGGCATTTTCGCTGGCATATTCCCCATCCCCGGGCCTCCTCCTTTTCCCCTCCTGCCCTCCTCCACTTCTCAGCTAATGTCCCACCTTCTACAAGAAGCCTTTCCCAGGCCTCCTTAATTTTGGGGCCTTCCTGCTGTGGATGACCTCCAATGGACCCCCGTGTATGTTTCTCCCCCATTAGACTGTGAGGTCCCCCAGGGCAGGGCCTAGATTTTGCCCTTCGCTGAATCCCTAGCTCTTAGTACAGTGCCTGGCACATAGTAGGTGCTTAATGAGTGCCTGTTGCCTGAGGGACCCTCAGGTGCTTTGGCCTCCCTCCCTCCCCCACTCTGTTGGCAGGTCCTGCAACCGCCTCCAGAAGGGGAGGGGAGAAAGAAAAGGAGTACCGTCTTTGCCTTTCCTCCCTTTGCTGGGCTTTGCTGGGCTACCCAGGTGTCCTTTTCTGCCCATGCCAGCCCAGGACGGCCCTCTCAGCTTGTGGTCCCATCTGAGGGTATACTCAGCCTCTGGACCTCAGCCCCCTAGGATGTGTGTGGACAAGGTCAGAAAAATGTCCCCCATTAAAACTGAGCCTAAGCAGCATGGCTAGGCCTCAGTTTCCCTATCCATAAAAGGATAGACGACTGGAGGGTCTTGGAGCTCACTAGGATCCCAGCCCTTGGCGGGCCCCTTGCAGTGCAAAGAGCTCACGTGGCATCCCGGAACCAGCAGAGACCCCCCTCCCCCCTCCAATACACAGAGTCATGTGACCAGGGCCAGTGGGGGGAGGGGCGATTGCGCTCTTGTCCGCATGTGCAAAGAGCTCCCACTCTCTGTAAGGAGTGGCGGTGCCCTGCCCTTTATATACCCTGCCTCATGCTCCATTGCCGCGCATTTCGCCATTGGAGAACGGTTGAGTAGGTGGGAAGAGGGGTCCCAGACTATCTGTCTTGGGGCTGATAGGCCTTGGTGGGCAGGTGGGGGGGGTGTTGGGAGGCCCTGAGTGGACAGGGGGGGGGGGGGGGGGGAGGGGGGGTGGGGGTGGGGCGGGGGTGGGTGGGGGGGTAGGCCTAGGCCTAAAGGGGTCCTCCTGGGGTGCTGTTGGTGCCCTGGCTACAGCTCACTTGAGGATTCCCCTTTTGTGTCTTCGAGCGGTGTTTTCGGAACTCCGGGCAGCCTCCTTGCGGTGCGCAGCGCCCCTCCCCCAAGAGGGGAGCCATTGGGCGGCCCCCCCCACCCCCAACGTTGTGGACCAGACCGAACAGAGCCTCCCACCACTTGGTGAGCAGCCCGCTGGGCAACCTAGGGCCGCCGGCCAAGCCTTTGCCCCCTTTTCCTTCCCTCCTTCCTTCCTTCCCTTCTGCCTCGTGCACTGAGTGCTGTTCGCTGTCGGGATGGGATGCCGCGGGAGCAGTCACGGAAAGCACTAGAACGCAAGGGAAGGAAAGGGAAGCGCGGGGGGGGGGGGGAAGGGGGGGGGGCCCGTAGTGGGAGGAGGGAGGAGGAGGAGAGAGACCACGTGCTTGAGGAGACTGCTGCGCCCGGGGCAGCCCCAGGGGGCGCTCTTCCTTGTCCCGCCCCGCCCAGCCGGCCAGGCTTGGCCCCGCCCCGCCCCGTCCCGGGCCCGACCCCGCCCCCTCTCCCTCAGGCTTTACTCCTTGGTCACACCGTTGCTCCTCACTCCAGGGGCGCCGAGGTCCTTGTTGTGGTCTGTCGTCCGGGCAGTGGCCGCCTCCTGACCTTCCTCCTCCGAGGGCTCCTCCCCAGCAGCAGCAGCGCCCCCCTCCCAGCCTCGGACCCACAGTAAGCCCGCTTGGCCTCCAATCCTTTCTCCGTGGGTGGGAGGGGGTTATGGGAGGGGGTGGCTAGGGGTCGTTCTGGGCTGAGGGCCAAGGGGGCCGGTGAGGATCCTGGGTGTGTGGCTGAGGGCTTGTGCTTTGGGTTCCTCCCTCATAGGACCAAGGAGAGAGGGTCCCTCCCTAGAGAGGGTCCCTCCCTTGTAGGACCAAGGAGAGAGGGTCCCTGGAACCGGGACTGTCTCTCTGGGCCGATCCCCTTTTCCATTTCCACCCCACCCCCAGCACCAGGCAGTCCTGGGTTCCAGTCCTGCCTTTCTTCCTTTGCACTCGCTTGACCCTGAGACGGTCAACTTCCCAGGGTCATAGAGGATGAATGTCCTGCCATGGAATGCATCCCAACTTTTAGAAATGAGTGGGCACTTAGAGAACAGCTAGGCTCTTCCCCCTTATTTTACGGAAGACCAAACTGAGGTCCAGGGAGCCCAAGTGATTTGGCCAAGGTCACCAGTTCTAGTAAGTAAGACCAAATCCCAGTGCTCTTTCTTTCTTTCTCCTGCATGTCAACCCCCCTGAGCTTCCCAGATCCTCTGATCTTCATTTTCATATTGGGTAAAGATGGGGGCGGGTATCCAGTGTCTAGACCACTCTTCCCCTGAGGTTGTTTTTGTGAGGTTAAGAAAGGTATGGAGGCTCACCCAGTGCCATAGAGCTGTGGGTCAGGCCCCCTTACTTTTCTCTTCCATCCCCCAGAGCTTTATACAGAGCAGAGCAAGTGAGACCTGCAGAGAAAGGACCCTCTATGGGCTCGAGACCATGCATTTCGTGGGTTCAAGATTAGTAGGTTTTAGGGTGAAAAGCCAAGGTTTTCAAAGGGCAGCAGGATGGTCTCTCCTCTGAAGGCCTGGCGTCCAAGGAAGTTGTCCTGTCCTAAGTTTTTTGGAGTAGACTCTAATTGTTGAACAATAACTCATACCTCTAGAGTACCTTTCGGGCTTACAAAGTATTTTTCCCACAACAGCTCAATCAGGCAGGCTGTGCCTTCTTTTTTTTCTACATTTCTTTCTACTCATCTTCTCATTTATCTGGGCAGAGATTTGAGGATCCCTAACATCAAGGGGAAAAAAAATCAGTGACCTGGGTTCAGTCACATGTTTTGTGGGTATACTCTACTTTTTAAATCCAGTGAAAACATATTTATTTTAGCCCCTTGTCATTTGAACTTGGAGAATGTTCAGTTTTACAGATTGGAGCTATCATTGTATATAGGGTATGTTTAAAAAAAAAGTTTCTATGAGTTAATAAGCCTGATGAAGTAATTCCTCTTGTCTTGGGTTTAGATGAAAACCTTCCTAAAAAGGTTAACATTTGTACAATGGCACAAGTTTAGTTTCCAAGGCAAAATTTTATGATCTTCAGAAATACTCTTGCAGGAAATCCTTGAGCCTTTACCCCAATTCTTTACACCCCTAGCTCTATGGGAGCACTAATTTTGCCTTTGTGACCTCTTATTTGCTTAAGAATAGATTTTAAGCAATCACCACTTACTGTGCTGAGTGTATGTATATAAATATGTATACAAACATGTGCATATACATTTATACATATATGTAAATACAGTACATATACATATGCACAAATTTACCATTTTTAAAAAAATATAATTTCAATCTTTGCTTTGTCTTAAAATTTTTGTTTGGCTTGTGATGGTGTTTTTCCAGGTGATCTGCTGTTTGTGAGAGTTGCCTAGAGAACTGAGGTTAGTAGGTGCCAAGAGCATGGGGTCCCACAGCTGGTGTGTGTCGGATGTGGGCCTTAATACATGTCACTTGGCTTCAGGGCTTACTTTCTGCTGCTTAGGTGCCAACCAACCTGTATTGGTGCTAAGTTTCCACAATCAGGGATTCCCTAGATGCATGAAATCATGAGTTCAGTCCCTATCACCCTAAGAGAGTGGTCCATAACCTGAGGTCTGTGAATGTTAAAAAAAAAAAAAAATTAGTAACTGGATTTCGGCATAATTGGTTTCCTTTGTAATCTTGTGTATTTTCTGAATTTAAAAGCCACATTCTGAGAAGGGCTCCATAGATTTCACCAAGCTGCCAAAGGGTCCAAGACCCAAAAAAGGATAAGAATCCTCTGCCTTATGATATTTATACTATAGGTCAGGTTGTTGTGCAAAACACCTTATTGATAAATACATGGTCTAAAATGACAATACAGATTTTGAAACCAAAATGGGGGGGGGGAGCCAGGCATCTGGACCTGCCTGATTTCATTAGTTTGGAAAACTACATTATGGAAACTCCCTTCAGCTGTACTCATTGTTAAGCAAAAGGGGAAGGGAGTAAACATTTATACATTTCCTACCATTTGCCTGGCACAATGCCAAGGGCTGTACAAAAATTATCTCACTTGATATTTACAATAACCCTGTGAGGGAGGGAGGGAGGTGCTGTTATTATCCCCGTTTTACAGTTGAGGAAACAGGTGACAGTGCTCTGGCTACTGCAAAAACTAAGTGGGGTAACTGTAACTGTTAGGTTACTTGCTCTTGGTCACAGCTAGTATTTGTCTGAGGCAGGATTTGAACCCATGTCTCACTGATTACACCGATGACCCTTTCCTAGGCCATGTTACTTCTTCATGTCTACACAGGGCTTTTGACATTTTAAACCTGGTGTTCTCAAACTTCATTTTGAGGGAAAAGCAGTGTCTTCTTTTTTTTTTTTTTTTCAAAGTGAAGTCTAGATTTCTGAATGAGACTCAGTTTCTTTTAATTAATTTAAACTGTAACCCTGAAACTTGCTGCAAGAGAAGGATCATTTCAAACAGATTTTTTTTGGGGGGGGGGAAATCAGGGAAAATTTTAAGTATAATTTTGGGGTTTTTTCTGAGTTTTAAAAGTCCCTTTGATAAGTAATTACAAATCAAACCCCTAGGAGGATACTCTGGCCTTAGGTCTGAAGCTTTGACCCTTAAAACTAACTGTGATAACATTTTTTGAGTAGTGTTCCTTCTCTTCTTGTTCCCCTTTTTACTTTGCCGTATTTGCCTTAGGCATTGGGGTGGGTGCTTTACAGTCAGAGCCCTGGCCTATACTTATGTAATGTAATCATTTTTACAATATAAAGTGTACTTACAGATATCAGTTTTTTTTTTTATTGACCCTGTAAACTCTTGTGATCCTTATGATCATATGAAAGTTTAACTATACATTTCTATGTGTATCCAGACCTACCTTACAGGGTTTTATTGTGTGTTGGTAAAGTATTAGTAGTTATACAGCTGGTTTTTTCAAACCACTTTTGCCTGTGTCTTTCCTAACTCTCTCCACTAAGGTAGACAGGCAATTTCTAGTCTACCCTGACAGACATTTCTAAAGCAAGTCCTATGTGTAAGTGATTGTGCTAAGTCCCAATTGAGTCACCAAGCATTTATTGAGGCCTGAGATGTGCTAGGCATTGGGCCAAGTGCTGGAGAGACAAAGAAAGGCCAAATGGTGCCTGTCCCCTAGAAGTCCCCTATCTAATGGGAGAGGCTGCCCACCTACAATTATGTACATACAAGATGTGTGTGTAGGCTTACACTGGATAAATTGGTGGTAATCTCTGCTGGGAGGCACTAATGCCTTCTGGCGCTAGCTAGTGCTTTCCCCCTCTGACTTTATCTCCACATTACCAACTTTACCTGGACAAAGCAGGAGTTCCCTGAAGGAATTTAGATACTCATAGATTTACATAGGTTAAGTAACTAGCTCTTGGGGGTCCCTGCTGGACTTGACCACAGGGATTTTGGACTCTTGGGCCCTGGCCACTAGATAAGTCTCTTTATTTGTGTTTGTCATTATGGTAATTTCAGTGGCCTTGGGCTGGTGACCTAACCTCTCACCTCCCTTGCTGGAGTTTCCTTTTCTCAGGATTTGTTTCTTAAGGTTCCTCCAAGACATCCCTT
Organism: Vombatus ursinus; assembly: GCF_900497805.2. Lineage (NCBI taxonomy): Eukaryota > Metazoa > Chordata > Mammalia > Diprotodontia > Vombatidae > Vombatus > Vombatus ursinus. The sequence continues at coordinate 7,155 of NW_020944523.1, read as the reverse complement.
GTCCTGAGTTCTTTTAACATACCACAATCTTTTTCCTTATTTCCTATGCCCATTGGGTGTTGGGGGGTGTCCTCATTTAGTGCAGTTGTATGTAGCATAGTTATAAAAATCCATTTGAGCCTGATCTAAAGAAAAGCTTCCCATCACTTAGAGGTCAAGAAGTGGAGTGGGCTTGTAGCGAATGGCCACATCAGTGGAGGGTTTCAAGGACAGGCTTAATAGCACCCACTTGTTGAAAATGTTCTAGAAGTGGTTCCTGCTATATGTTGACTGGACTATGTCATGTTACCTTAGAGAGCTTATCCTTCCCACATCCCCTATTCTGTACACCCTAGGTACTATAGGGGCTTGCATACCTCTGCTGTGAAGCTCTAAAAGAGAGGTTGTTCATCTTTTGGGAGCCTTCATTCTGGTGAAGACTGTGGATGGGCTGCTTCTCAGAATTAAGGTTGTAAATGCATAAAAGAAAATGCAGAGGATTACCAAGAAAACCAATGGTATTGGAATACAGTGATTAAAATGTTTTTTGAAAAAGTTCATGGACCCCAGGTTAAGAGCCCCTGTTTTAATCCTTTGAACCTGAAGCCTTCCAGATGCTTCCCAGCTGACTACCTGTTTTTATCCACAGAATATGTTAAGTAGAGTAGAAGACTACCTCTGTAACATTTGAAATGCATCGTTATTAACTAGAGATGATGCAGTTCTTGGATCACCAAGAATCGCCTTTAACTGGTTGTTTTTAACATTATTTTCAAAGTTAAATATAAAAAATGAAACCGTTTAAAAGTACTATGAATTTGAGATTGAATGCAAACGCCCACACAACTAATTAAATTTCCTTTGTCAAGTCATTTTAACATGAAAACAGATCATAATGTTTGAGTCATCTCCCAGGGATTCTTTCCCTATTTATTCCCATTCATTTTTCACCCTTTGGTCATAGTGAATACTCTTTTTTTGGTTCCTCTTTTTTCACTTGATATTATTTCATTAAAGTCAGTCCAATTTTTTTTCACTATTTGTTATACTCATCAGTGAATTCCATTATGTGAATGTGTCCAAATAGATTGAACTATTCTCCTGTTGTTGGACATTTAGGTTACTTCCCAGTTTTTTGTAAGGACAAGGAATGTTGCCATGAAAAGCTGCAAATAGCTTTTTTTGGGGGGGGAGGTGGGGGTGGGGGAAGACAGAGGGCATGATTGAAATACTTTGAGAATATATTCCCAGCAGTGGGATTATTGCCTCAGTTTCCTCATCTGTCAATGATCTGGAGAATGAAATGGCAAACCATTCTAGTGTCTTTGCCAAGAAAACCCCAAATGAAGAGTCAGATGTGACTGAACAGCAACATGAGTACATGGATTTCTTCTGTAGGGACTAAAAAGGCTTTGCAGAAAAATTTGGCCAGTCAGTGCTGAAAGCAGCAGGGCCTTGTATTTGATGCTTTTAGAGGGAGGACCACCTGGTTTAAATGAAGACGCCCAAGGGAGCAGGAGGAAGGGGGTGACAAAGGTACTGGGGTAATCCCTCAAGCTCCTCACACTGGGGCCAGTAATAATAACATCTCCAAGGTGAGGTAGGCCACCGGTGTCCTCATCATGGGGCAGGGACCAACGCCCTCAGAGTGGAACGGGGAAAGGGTTAGGGAAGGAAAACAACCAGGGATCTCACCAGAAAACCTCGGGCATGATGGTCTTGAGGCTATAGCAGGAAGAGGGACTATTTGAAATGGAAGATAGTGAGCATGAATGAATGAAATCAATACAGTTAGAATAGGAAGAGAGTTCGAGGTGGGGAAGGAGCCTTTGCATCAGATGTATCTTGATGAGTCTGGTGTCCAAGGTATGTAGAGAATTGCCCCAAATCTGTGAGACTGAGAACCATTCCTTGGGGTGATAAATGGGAAAAAGATATGAATAGATTTCAGAAGAAGAAATGCAAACCTGTGAGTGACGTAAAGATGATCACTCCAACTCGCTACTAAGAGAAATTCAAATTAAAACCAACAAAAGCATGAGGTATTACCTCATGCATCAAATTGGCAAAGAAGATAAAAGATAGAAACGGGATGTTGGAAGGGCTCCACCAAGTTAGGGAGCCTGACTTCCTGTTAGCTCCCTTGTATTCCACTGTGCCCTCATCAAAGAGGGTGCTGTGCTCCATGAGCAAAACAGAATTGAAGTAGTTGAAAAGAAATGCGAGATGGGCAAATTTAGAGAATCCACGTCAACTATGCACATGGACTATTTGGGCCTGACCTGTGGTAGAGCCTTCCGAGCTCCTGTTGGTCTGGTCAGCCACAGGGGGATGCACTGTGACTTGACTCTAACATAGTGATGTCCTTTTGGTCCTCTTTGAGAATGAAGGACCGCAACCAACAGCCATAACACTGTAGTTGGACCATCTGAAAAGAGTTTGAAAATCTGTGAAAAAAGTTAGTAAACTGTTTCATATCTTTGACCCAGCAATGTCCTCAAAGGAAATGAAAGACAGAAAGAAAGGGACAATCTATACCAAAGTAAGAAAGAAAGGGCCTGTGTATACCAAAGTAAGAAAGAAAGGGCCCGTGTATACCAAAATAAAAAAGAAAGGGCCCATACTTACCAAAATACTTATAGCAGTACTGTTTGTGGTAATAAAGTGGAACAAAGTAGGTGTCTATATGTTGGGGAATGGTTGAACCTTTAAGCATGGTATATAAAGAATGTTATTACACCATGAGAAACAGCAAATACGAGAAATTCAGAGAAACTTGGTAAGACTTGAATGAACTACAGTGAATCAAGTAAACAAAATAGCACTATACGTGATGATTAAACAAAAGGGACATCAGATGGCCAATGTGCTCAGAGAAAATGCTACAGAAAATTGGTTTTGTCAATGTGAACAAGAATCCTGGTAGGAACTTGGAGGGAGTGACTGAAAAATGGTGATGACCCTTTTTAGCGCTGACATTCACTATAATACTAAGCAGGTTTAGTTGGTTGTACTGCTTTTAGAGGTGAGTGTTAGGTTTTTAATCATAATAAAACAAAAATGCCTTTAGGGAGGGACGATAATCCTCAAAGGCTACCAGGTAGGAAACCAGATCGTGTCCTCTGCAAAAGAGGATGAGGCTGTGTGATGCAATGCCAAGAATGCCAGTTTTGGAGTCAGAAAACCTGAATTTGAATCCTGGTGCTGCTGCTCACTCCAATTCTTTGTCCATAAAAGAGTGAGTTAGACGAGAAGACCTGACCTTGAAGATCACCCCGATCCTCTGGTCTCAGAGATGTGGGCACTCCCACCAGTGATACAGATTCAGCCCATTCACAACTCTTCGTCCTGTGTGACTCTTGTCCAGGTTCTGTACCTGTTCCAAGGTACTGGGAAGCTCCCTCTAGACCATCTGACATTGTGCAGATGCTTGGGGGACCTATGAGCTGTCATCTTCCCTCCAGTACCCTGGTGCTTCCCCCATGCATTTCTGACCCTGTGTTTCTCTGGTGGTTTTCATGCCCCTTTCACCTAGTTCAGTTTTGGTAATATGCTAAGCTTGTGCATGTCTCTGCATTGCCTTTTGGACCATGGGTAGCTAATTCTTTATCTTCTGGCATAATCCATGACTTTTAGCTATGACTTCCTATTTCTCTTCTGGGGGAATGGGTACAGGGGTCAATTGAAGTAAATATAAAATGACGAAGTAGGGCAAGGGCAGAAAAGGGGTGTGTGTGTGTGTGTGTGTGTGTGTGTGTGTGTGTGTGTGTGTGTGTGTGTGTGTGTGTGTGTAGAGGAGTAGTACCCAAGTTGATACTTGAAGGAAACTGAGAATTCTAAGTGAGGAGAGATGGGGAAGGGGAAGCATCCTAGGTGGACAGAGTGGAAGAGCTCTGGACTCAAACCAGATTTGATTCTCATACCAGCTCAGTCATTTAACTGGCTCTGTGAATGTGGGCAAATTATTTTGTACCTCAGGGCCTTAGTTTCTTTAGTTGTAAAATAAGGGGCCATGCTAAAAGATATATATCTATCCTTCCAGTGATTCTTTCCACAGGCTTTTTGGCTTTCTTTTGAATGCAATGTTATGGGTGGCTAGACATTCAAAGGTTTTCTCCTCAGAGTGGTTTTTGGCTAGGGCAGTACAGAGGTCTTGCCTTTGGCTAATTAACAGTCTCTTCATTCACTCTGAGTTAGTGTATGCTGTTTATGCTGTCAGTATTTGGATTCATAGAAGGTCATAACTGGAAGGCCACCTTAGAGCCTGTTGGCTCTCTTCTCCTCCTCCTCTCCTTCCCCCATTTTATAATAGTGGACTTGGGGGACCCAGAGTTGCTTGTACTCTTGATGAAGTGAGCATTTGGTATGGCTTTATCTGGCCCTCTTGTGATCAAATTCCTGAATGGGAGAGGGTCAGAGTGTCCCCATACAAAAGTCAACTTTGTTCACCTTTAGAGGGACATGTAAGATACTGGAAAGCATGTCCAAGTACCAGAAAGGGCAAGTTCCTTTGGATAGATAGAATGATGTTTAAGGTTAAGCTTCCGTATATCTGTGAAATGATGGAGGGTAAAAAAAAACAGAACCAGAAGAATAAGACACATAAATTGACTTTGCCTAGGCCAATGTAGAGGAGAATGAAGAAGCATTATGTTTTTGTGGCTAATGGGCCAGCCTTCCTTCCAAGCCTTTCCTCAGGCATGTACTCAAACCACTTCAGAGTAGGAATGACTTAGTTCATGGTTTTTGTCTGTCTCTTCCCCCATCCCCAACCCCCATAGCATCTAGTATAGTGCCTGGCACATGGTAGGCATTTAACAAATGCTTGTTGCTTGATTCTAACTCTGTGACCCTGGGCAAATCTTTCACCTTGGAGAGCCTCAGGGAACTCTCCAAGACTCTTAAGTTGCAAAGGAGAGTTGTCCAGGCTTTCACACTGAGGGAATCAGGGATCTGGATCCCCCAACCCCAATCATCCCAAAAAAAGGAAAAGTAAAAACCAAAAACAATCGAAAAATTGATGGTAAATAGAATGGATAATGGTGCAATCATGTTAGTTAATGCACATGGCTGTGTTTTAAACCCAGTTAAGTGACAGGAGGGATATGATTGCTTGCAAATTGTTGGCAGTGACTTTCTGAGGTCTTATTTGTTTGCAGGATTTTGGGGTGGGTTTTTTTAAGATATGTGATTTTGGGATGGTAGTATTATGTACACATTTAAAAACAAGCTACAATTAGGCTTCCTTGCAAACATAGAAGACAGACTATATTGTTTATCTGTTGCTAAGATTTAAAATTGTTTTTTTGATATCTTTTGTTTTAATAACATCTACATTTCCTAGTATATCCCCCCTCAGTCCAGCGTTCTCAGAAAGCCATTTTTTATTTTTAAAAAAGAAGAGAAGAATTCAACAGAACTCAGGAACACATCAACCAGGTCCTCCATTTTATGCAGTGTTACACAATCATCTTCCCCCACCTCTGCAAAAGAGTTGTATTGCTCTGCTTTTAGTGTTTCCCATGGAAAAGTCTCTTTCTGCCAAACCAGGGCCTGAGGTCCCCTTAATCCTATTCCTTTCCTTGTCCTCTCTCCTCCTACCTTGGGACTTTTGCTCCTACTTTTTTTTTCTAATTTATGGAATAAAACAAGCATTTCCATGACATAGAACAGTAAAAACGATAACTGTACATGAAACTGCTAACCTACTATGCACCACTTGCTATTCCTTTCAAATATGCAACAAAATTAGGTGAATTTCTTTTTTTTCACTTCTTCCCCCCTTTTATTAATTAATAAAAACCCATGGGTCTCAGCAGTCCTGGTGTCACCATAACCCCCCTTCTTACATTATAATCTTTATTTTAAAAGTCCAGACAGCTTTATGTAAGCTACCAGGTTCATTTTTAGGATTGCTGTCCTTGAACAGGAGCTGATTCTTGTTCAAGACTCCCCACCAGCCAACTTAACTTAACCCCTTCCTTGGTCACTGTGGTATTCCTGCACTGTCTCCTTACCTAGGGTTGCTCTAAGCCCTGAAGTCTTGCTGCCGCACATGGATTCCTAAAAAAAGGCAGGAATTTGGAACAAAGGATTGAAATACAGGATGATATTTTCCCTCTTATCCACCTAGATGTTTAAAAATATTCAGTGTCTTTCCCTCCCTTTCATTTGCTTGGGACACCAGTGGATCTTGGTGGGAAGAAGTTAAGAAAAAAAGGACCTGAGACCCAGGCCATTTGGGATAGCATTAGGGGATTAACCGAAGTTGGAGGGGATTTTATAAACCTAGTCAGGTAGAGGTTTTGGACAGAAACATAGCTCCTTGTAAGGTGCAGAAAAGTTCCAAGAGATAGTAACTGCCTATGGAATCGTAGGCTAACTAGTGTTTGCTATTTAAAAAAGAAGAAAGTAACTTGGCTTCTGGTAGCAAAGACTATTCGGGAGGGGGTAGGGGAGGAAAGGTCTTCAGGATGTCAGTCCACAATTGACTGTGAAAAGCAGAAAGGGATTTTTTAACCCTAAGTCAGATAGGTGGTTGTGACAGAGACATTGATCTTGGCCTAAGTTCACAAACAGACTCATAAAAGCTATGGGCTCCACCTGGCTGCTTAGTCTGTGCTCTTAAGAGAGGTTGACCCCTGAAGGCAAAGATTCTCAAAGCCCCATGTAGCTAAGACTAAAGGAAATGACAGCTCTCTTTCCTGGTGGAGAGAAAGCAGCTAAGGATTTCTTCTTAGTCTGATGTCTGGGTTTGGAAAGGCCTTGACTGAAAAACCCCTGGGCTCTGGGGTCAGAAAAACTGATGGCAGAGCCTACTCCTCTTCTGGGGATGACATAACACCTCAGCTAAGGAGTCTGGCTGAGGCCTGGAAACTGAGAGTAGGGAGAAACTCTGTGCCCTCCTTCATACCCAGCAGAGCCCTGCCTAAGAACTACGTGATACAGTGGAGTACCGAGCTCAGCAAAGATTTTACTCCTTTCAAGACCAGAGGAGCAGACAGCAGGAGCAGTTCACAGACATCAGAAAACTAACAGTCTTGCAGGGTGTGAGGTATACATTGCTTTTCCACCTGTGTGTTCTGGCTACTTGTAGCCTGACACCTGTGCCATTCCAAATGCCTTCCCTATATGTGTGCCCTTCAAATTGTGTCCCTTTGGTGCCAGTCCAGGTGG
>NW_020944522.1:0-7247 GCF_900497805.2 Vombatus ursinus | reverse complement strand
TGGGTGGAGAGGAAAGGGGAGAAATGCTTGTGGACTAATCTTCACTCTCACCCCACATCTCAGTGTCCGGAAATATTCTGATCACACTCCGCCACATTGGCATCCTCTTCCTACTCTTTCTTCTTTTGGCATTCCTGGGCCATCAACCCACCCAGACTGGTGAGTTTGGGGATGGTTGTCTCTGAGATTGGAGGGAATAGGTACTGAGCTTAGACCTGGTGCCTCAGTTTCCACATCTGTTAAACCAGGGGCTTGATCTAGATAATCTCTAACATCCCTTCCAGAGCTAAGCCATAGGAGATTAATTTATACTGTTCCTATCTCTCTCTGTCTCTGTCTCTGTCTGTCTCTCTCCCCAGCAACTTCACATGAACAGATCCCCAGAAGATAGAGAGACTTAGCTGATCTTCCCAAATCTTCCTGATCTAATATTCTGATGTGACCCTGAACCATCCACAACAAGCATGTTGGGGTCTGAACATGACTTTCTTCTCCCTGCCTCCCACCCCCATCCTGTTCTCTCCATGGATTCCCAGATTGCCTGTGTCTCTCTCATCATATCTGCTTTTCCCATAACCATGGAGATCCACAAGTTAAGGGTCTTTTCCAATGAATCGTGTCTCATTATGTAGCCAAAGTAGTTAAGCTTCAACTTTAGTATTTGTCCTTCCAATGAAGAGTTTGAATAAATTGCTGATTTGATGACCTTACTGTTCAAGGGACTTCTCCAGCACAATTCAAAAGCGTAGTTATTTGAGACTCAGCATTCCTTATAGTTCAACAGTCAGAGTCATACATTGCTGCTGGAAAAACCATAGCTTTGACCATATGGGCTTCTTATTTGATTAAAAAAAACTGCTTGGAAAATTGGAAAGAAGTTTGGCAGAAACTAGGCATAGACCAACATCTCATACCAGATATCAAAATAAGCTCCAGATGAATACAGAGCTTAGATGCAAAGGTGACAGTCTACACAAATTAAAGGCCCATAGGAGACATTAACTATCAGATCTGTAGAGAAGAACACAGAAGGTAAAATGGGCAATTTTGATGACATAAAACTAAAAAAGTTTTTGCATGAACAGAACCAACCCAACTCAAATTATAAGAGATGCATGTAGATGGAAGAAAACCAATCTTTGGAGCAAGTTTATCTCATAAGAGTCTCATTTCTAAGATACACAGGGAACTGCTTCAAATTTAGAAGAATATGATCCATTCCCAGTTGATAAAGAGCCACAGCATATAAACAGACAGTTTTCAGAAGAAGAAACCTAACCTATGAATAATCATGTGAAAATGCTGCAGGTACAATAATTAGAGAAATGAAAATTAAAAGAACTCTGAAGTTCAATCTCACATCTATCAGATTATGAAAATGGACAACAGAGAAAGATGTGAAATACTTGAAGGGCTGGGGGAAATGGGTACATTAATTCACTCTTGATAGAACTGTGAGCTGGTTCAACCATTCTGTAAGGCAATTTAGAACTATGGCTCAGAAGTTATTAAGCTATCCCTACCCTTTGACCCAACCATAACAGCAATGTCTATGCCCAACAGAGATCAAAGTAATAGGAAAAGTACTCACCTATCCCAAGGTATTTGCAGCAGCTCTTTTTGTAGTCAGTCAGTCAATCAATAAGCATTTATTAGGGACCTTTTATATTCCAGGCACAAGGCAAAGCATTGAGGATACAAAAACAAGAGACAGTCCCTGCCCTAAGGGAAGAGACAACATGCAAATAGCCATGTACAAGCACTGGATATACAGTATAAATAGGGAATTATAAGCAGAGGCAGGGGACTAGAATGAAGAGGGATTGGGAAATCCCTCCACATGGACATTGGCTGGCCCAATATCAAGGTAGGGTTTGAGGAAGAGAGGAAGAGAAAGGAGCCGACCTGTTGCACTGATCTTGAAGGCTGGTTCCTCATGAAGATGTGGACTGGGTGACATAGACGTAAGGTGTGACCAGAAGCAGAAGAGAGGTTTCTGAGTGATGGTGCCAAAGTGAGGGCTTGGGAATGACAATGAGGATGTCCAGTCCTCCTTCCAGCTCAGGGTGCCATGGGGCATGCTAGAAGGAGCACCCAGTACCATAGAGGGCATCATGGGTGGGGCCTGCTGAAGAGGGTCTGCTTGCTGTGAGTAGGTGGAGACAGTGGAGTTAAGAAGCTCAGGAGAAAGGAGAAGTTGGTTAGGGAGTGATCCCAGTGGGTGTAATGGAGAGGGAGGGTAAAGGAGGACAGGGCTTGGGGAAGGATGAATGTACAGGGGAAAATGGCAGTTTTGTGGTGGGTAAGGGGTTTCTGGTAGCAGTCAGAGATTCTGTTTCACTGGGATTAGGAGAGTGGGAAGCATGAAGTTGCTGCCTACTGAATTGAGGAGGCAGCAGAGGGCTAGAGTCTTACTCTCCAGAGTCCTGAGGTGAGGGAGGGCAGCCTTGGTCCAGTGTTCCATCTACCAACACCGGGGAGTGACCACTCAACCCTGGAGATGGGTTCCTCTGGAACTGGCCTGAATTCACACATGGGGCCAATTCTTTGGTTTCTTCCCCACATAAGCAGAAGACACTTTTGGAGAGTGTGTGCTTGGTGGTCAGGCAGGCCTTATGTCTGAGGCTGAGCTTACCTGTCACTCTGGTCCTTGGTGTCCAGCCCTGCCCTTTTGCACTGACCATGGCCTCAGAGACCTTCTTCCTTTGAAGTGTTTCCCTGGTGGTGAGTTGTTCTCCAGGTCTTGAGGATTTGGTCTCACAGTCTTTGAAGGATAGGCCTCCTGCTGAGTGCCTGGGTCTCTACAAGGGAGAGATCACAGCAAGATGTTCTTTAGCTCGTATATCTCAGAGTAGAAGAGTGTGGCCAGGCTTTTAGTGGGTGGAGGCAATGAGTCCAGCTACCACATCCCGAGGCTGATCTCTCTTGGGGTTTTCTGCCTTTTCCTGTCTGCTCAGTGAAGTCTAGGAATCTCAGGCCCAAGCCTCAACATTTCCCTGTTTTGCCTGGGTGAGTACCAGGGTTAGGCTGGGCTGGGGGAGGAGGGGTGTGGCACAGAGATGGACAATTAGGGCTGGAGGCAAGGTTCTTGGAGTGAGCAGATCCAGGATCTCTCTGGTTATCTGAATCTGCCTCTGTTGAGGTCACAGGAGTTGAGGGAAAGGACTCTAATTTAGGGGAAGGGGCAGGGAGGGGGCTTGGAATCATCTATAACCTGAGCTTCTCTTCCAGGGCTATGTTGCATCTACATGATTAGGGCACAGACAGGTGAGTCTTCGCCCCAGGGGCTATCCTGTTGAGGGCAATCAGAGAGGGAGAAGGTGGGGGTGGGTCCAATCCATCTATCCATCCATTGCTCCCAGAGCAATCAGGGTGGGGCAAGAGGAGGATAGGTCTTAGATGAACTGGTGCTGTGACTTTGGAGAAGGGCCATAGGTTCCTAGAATTTAGAATTGAAATGGATCTTACATATTGTCACCATTTAGTCTGACCCCATTTTCTAGATGGGGAACTTGAACCCAGACACATGAAGTGACTGGGTTCCTCAGGTAATAGCAGATAAGAATTAAAGCAGCTCTTCTGAGGTTGGACCTGGTGCTCTTTACACATGAAACCCCATGGGGTTCCCTGGGCCTGTGTAAGAGGGGTATTTCACGCCTCATTATCCTCTTAATGTAACCTACAAGATGCTGGGGTGAGAAACCTCTCTGATTCAAGTAGAGAATATGCCATCAATGGCTTGGACTAGATGTGGACAATGGAGTTGGAGTGAAGCATTTCTAACCTTTGAATGAAATCTAAGATGAAATGTCTTGGCCTTGGTTGGAAGAATTAGGTCCCCTTCTGGAGCCAGGTGACTCAGAGGTGCTCTGTCCAGGAGCACTCTGGCCATAGCCTAGAGTGAAGCCTTGTAATGACCCTCACATGTAGCCTGGGAGAGGGGCTTTTCACACTCCTTTTGGCCTCATTCTCCCAATACGTTTCATCCTTTGGTGAATCTGAGGACATCCTGGTTTCACTTTTCTCCTTCCCAACTTGATTAAGTTGGCTGTTCAGCCCTGATTTACAAAATGATTCTCTGAGTTGGTCATGGAGGCACCTCTCCCTTGATCAGTGTTTCTGAGCAGAGAACATCTAGTTAAGTAAATTAATTGAGCCCGGGAAGTGGAACATCCCCTCTTCCTTTCCCACTACCCTCCTTCCTTGCATCTGTCAAGTTCCTGCATAACCAATAAGCCTAGATGAGGCTCTCCCTTCTCCTTGGATCATTCCTGGATGGCCCTGGGCAGCAGTAACCGTGCCCCTTGGCCTTCTTATAGCCCCACACCTAGCCCCGCTTCTTGACTGGGTGTCCGATGGGGGGCTTTTTCACTCAATCATTCTGTGTTCCAGGTGGAGGAGGAGAAGGGGACTAGGAGGTTAATGACCTGGCTTCCAATCCCATCTCTGCTTCCAGGTTCCTCTGTGATCTCAGTTTCCTCTTATGTAACAAGATGAGGTCAGACTAACCCCAGTTCTGAGACCAATGATGCTGCTTCTGTGTCTATCAGCCAGGAGCCTTCCTTACGCACAAGGAGAGAGGGAAGAATCCCTGGGCTTAGAACCAGAGGCTCAAGTTCCCTCAGTCCCTGGGATAGTGTGAGGAAAACACTTGCAAACAATTGGAATGTACCCTAGACATGGTGGTCAACATTTCACCAGAGCTGCCTCTGAAGGAGAAGTCAAGACTGGTTGGGACAGAGCTTGGCTTGTGCAGACGGTGTGTGTGTGTGTGTGTGTGAATGTTTGTATGTGTGGACATACGTATATGTGCACGCATTGCATGCATGCATTGCATTCATCTGTAGGCCTGCAGACACGTGCATGTTGTGGACATGTGTCAACATGCAAACAAAGCATGTGGTTGCATGCACATTTATACATATGAGTCTGTCCATTTATGTGCTTAGATGTGCTTGTGTGTATGAGTACATGTGCAGATGCACATCCATGTGCTGTACAGTGTATGTACATACACACATCATGTTTGTGCATGTGCATGTTGCTTTGTGTGGTTGCATGTATGTAAGCATGCATGTGTATGTGTTCACATGCACACGTGTATCTGTGTGTGAATGCTTTATCTCCATCTCCTTTCTCCTTCACGTTAATGATTCTTGTTTTGAGCCTTGCAGGGCCCAGTACATCTCTGTGAGGGTGGGGCAGGCAGAGCTTAGTTATCTAGAGGTGGACAGGCCCACCTGGGCTACGACAATGGACTAAGGTCACCCCTCAGCCACCCTCCCAATCTCTCATGGCATGTTATCCTTGGGGCAGGGATGGAGATTGCCCTTCCAGATCCTCTGGGCCTGGCCCAGTCTTCTGGTGCCTGAGGGGCTGGGGGAGAAGGGCAGTAGTGGTTCTACATCTGGGGCTAGGTGTCAGCGTTGGACCAGTCACTCCTCAGGGGGATGCTCGGCCTTCTATTGAAGGCAGGTACTTGGGAGCCTTTGAGGTTCCCTTGAGGTCCCTGAGCTGTGCAGAGACCTTAAGCAACATTCCCTCTAGTGTGTCTGCTGCTCTGTGAGGGATGGCAGGGTCCCAAGCTGTCTTTCCTGTGAAGGGAGGTATAACCAAGTCACTGGGGATGGGTCAGAGGAAGCCTGGGAACAGAGCTAAACTGGCAGGGGCTGTTGGGGCACTCAGAGGAGGAAAGCTTGAACACTCATGGCATTTTTAAGAGTCAGGAGAGCCAGGGGCAGCGGTCTCTGTGGTCAGAGAGGCTGAGACAGTGGCTAGAGAGGCGCCGGCCTGAGTGGGTGGGGGTGGAGGGGAAGGAAGAGCAGGGCAGGACTAGACCTGAGGGGCTGGGGGGTGGAGAGTTGTGGAGGGGGCGCAGACGCAGGAACAAGTCATCTGGTGACCTCGCAATTTCCTTATCACTCTTGCCAGCTTGGTTCTAAGCCCAGGATGTGTGCACCCACTGAAGGAATGAGCTGTCAGTGCCTTCTAAAATGGAAGCTAAATGATACAGTAGATAGAGCAGTGGGTGGAGTCAGCTAGCCCTGACTTCCAATCTGGTCTCAGACAACTGCTTGTTGTGTGGCCCCAGGAGAGTCATTTCACCTTTGTCTGCCTCTGTTTCCTCAACTGTAACATGGGCACTTACTGCCCAGGGGTGTGAGGGTCCAGTGAGGTAATATTTGTAAAGTGATTAGCACATAGTAGGCACTATATAAAAGCTAGCTATTCTCATTATCTGTGACTGTGATGATGATTATAAGTTCTGGTCCATGAGGTCCAAGTCCTGGCCGTTGTGCCCCCATCACAGATTTGTCACACACTGACTTTGAGGCTTTCTCTTCTTCTTCCCCATCCCCATTCCACCTCTCTCTCTCCCAGGATCTCTCCCCAAGCCATTCCTCTCAGCCCTGCCAGGGCCTGTGGTGGCACCAGGGGGGGAGCTGATCCTCTGGTGCAGGAGGCCGTCAGAGTCATTTGAGTGGTTGGTGACATTCAGTCTACTGAAGTCAGGGACCCAGGAACCCTTACAGAAGAAGGACCTAGTCTATTCTCAAGCTAAGTTCTCCCTAAAGTCTCTGGGGGTGCAGGACTCTGGGAACTATAGCTACATTTACTACGAGACCTCAAGCCTACATGTCAAGTCTGAACCCAGTGATGCCCTGGAGATCTGGGTGACAGGTGAGAGAGAGCAGGTCCAGGAATGGGGACCAGAACAAACGCTGGGATCTTGGGGTGAGACGGTCAAAGGACAGTTTTGGAGAGGTCAGTGTGAGGAGCTATTGTGAGTGCCATGGGAGGAAAGAGGGGTGCCAAGGGAGGAGGCCATGTGTGGAGGGACTGCCCTAGCCAATGCTGAATGAACTAGGATGGAGGCAGGAGCAAAGTCTTTATTCCCAAAGAATGAGGAAGCTTTAGCATCTGCCCCCTCCAGGGAATATCTACCCCCTCCAGGGCATATCTAGCCTCTCTCTAACCCTTTGGTATGGAGGCAGTGCCCTGACCAGAAGGTGGGCCAGCCATGGAGCCATGCTGGCCTGCTACTGACCTCACTCCCACCTTGCAGAGGACATGCACAGATGCCACCACTGAGGACTTTCTAATGAAAACCTGGGAACTCAGAATGGAGGGTGGGGCAGTAATGACACTTTTACCTCTGATACTCTATGCAGGATTGGAGTAGGGAGTGAACTCAAGCATTGTAATAGAAAAGAAAAATATCTAGATTTTTCTTAGGGTTAGAGTTA
>NW_020944521.1:0-3267 GCF_900497805.2 Vombatus ursinus | reverse complement strand
ATTCCCATACTAACCGTCTATGGTTGGGTTCTTTCTCCTTTCCCTACTCATTTTTTTAAAAGCAGCTTATTATTATAATCACTTCTAATCCTGGGGTATAAGAGATGGTGCCTCTGGCCTCAGGTCCTTCTTACTTTTGTTTTTTGATCTTTAGCCTGGGCTGAACGTCTGTACTCCTTTTCCCCTCCAAGCCACAGTTAGGGCCCACTATGTTGCATATACTCTGGCTCCCTGAGAGCCCTCCAGTGGGTATGACCTTCAATTCTTCCCTGTGCCCTGGAACCAAGACCAAGAACTCAGCTCTCCTGTAAGTGTCCCCAGCCAACAGCATCTCTGCCCCACTGTTTCTGCAGTCAACAGGTTATGCTGGTTTCTTCTCTCCCTGGACCAAGTCTCAGCAGCTCATAAGTGGGCTTGGTGGCTCTTTTCAGAAGAAGTTCCCTAAATCTTTCCCTGCTCAGATGCTGGACTCCCCCCAACATCTGGGAGTTGAAAATTCTTGTGACTGAGGTGGATGCTACATCCCAATCCAACTGCCCCCAGGGATTACTGCTTCCTTTTTCAGCAGAGCTAGCCTGGAGGTATTTACAATTCACTCCAGGCAAACCTCAGTCCTGGGATCTTTCTTCAGATCTTCTCCAGTTGTCCCAGGTGGACCACTGTTCTGCTCCAACTCTTGTTTATTTTTGCCACTCTTTATTGACTGTGAGGCAATATTTCATCTTGTTTGTGGAGGAAATCTGGAGAGTGTGGATTTTTCTGACCTATACTACCATCTTTCCAAAATCCTGCCTGGCCATTCTTCATGTCATTTCTAAAAACTTTTTTAACTTTCTTCATCTGTATTGTTTTTTTCTATGATTTCTAGTTGAATTTTTACCCATATTGTGCTTTTCTTTGAGAATTTGCTTGAATTTGGAAGTATGCTCAAAGGGCTATAAAACTGTGCATATCTTTTGATCCAGCAATACCACTACCAGCTCTGTATTCCAAAGAGATCATAAAAAAGGGGAAAGGACCTACATGTACAAAAATATTTGTAGCAGTTCTCTTTGTGATGGCAAAGAATTGGAAATTGAGGAGGTTCTTATCCTTTCGGGAATAGCTGAACAAGTTGTGGTATAGGAATGTAATGGAATACTATTATGCTATAAGAAATGATGAGCAAGTGAATTTCAGAAAAACCTGGAAAGACTTACATGAACTGATGCTGAGTGAAATGAGCAGAACCAAGAGAACATTGTCACAGTAACAGCAACATTATACAATAACCAACTTTGATAGACTTAGCTCTTGTCAGCAATACAGTGATATAAG
Source organism: Vombatus ursinus (assembly GCF_900497805.2). Lineage (NCBI taxonomy): Eukaryota > Metazoa > Chordata > Mammalia > Diprotodontia > Vombatidae > Vombatus > Vombatus ursinus. The sequence goes on along the minus strand of NW_020944521.1, from coordinate 1,950 downwards.
ACAATTCCAAAAGACAGCTGATGGAAAATGCTATCTACATGCAGAAAAAGAACTATGGAGTCTGAATGAGGATTGAAGCATACTGTTTTCTTTCTCATGATTTCCCACCCTTTGTTCTGGTTCTTCTTTCACAACATGACTAATGTGGAAATATGTTTAATATGATTGTACCTATATAGGCTATACCAGATTGCATGCCATCTTGAGTGGGACATAGGGGGAGAAAAAGCATTTGGAATTCAATCTTATAAAAGTGATTTAGAGAACTAAATAAAAATAAAAACATTTCAACATAGAAAAAGAAAAGAATTTGCTTGGTGATATTTTGAAGTCATTCTTTTCTGGGTTTGTGCCTGGAGCCACTCTGTCACCACAATAGCTTTAGAGATGGGATTATTTATTGTTTTCTCATCCTTCCTGACTATGGAGTTGTTGTCAGGGCCAGGATCTCTACACTTCTGGATGGAATATCTGGCTGTTTTCTTGGGGTATTGATTGTTATATTATTCCAGGATCTCAGGGACAGCTTGGGATGGGTTGGTGTAAGCTTTCAGTGCTCCCTGTCTGATCTCTGCAAATCCCTTACTTGTATTTGGGTCTGGGCAATATGTCTGTGGCCTTGCCCCCTATGGAGTTTCATGAGGTTACTGTTGGACTCAGTCACCGTTAGTCAGCTGGACAAGTATGCTGGTTGAAAGTGAAAGAACATCAGGGTCCCAATGCTGTCATCTGACTTACTGACAACTTAAAGATGCCTTCCTGGGCCATGTAATCTGCCCCTCTGGGGCATGCTTATGACTTTTAGGGCTAAGGACTTGTAAGTCTTTTCATTTGCTCAGCAGCTGAACTCTCTATTATGTTGTCTTCGCCCATGTGTGAACTTGACCATGCACAGTCTTTCTGTAGTTATTATCCCCAGTGCTAAGTATGGCACCTATCACCTAGTAACAATGGGACTTCAGCAAGTGCTTTTTCATTAATTCATAATGTCTACTTTATAACTGCCCTGACCCTTTCCATAAGTGCCATCTTTACTTTAAGAAAAAAATACCTCTTTTTCCAGTTAAGAAAAATCTTAAGGATTTGGCAAAGGTAGGGAAAAAAAGCAACAAAAAAGAGGGACTTTGGGAAGGGGCCTCAAATGGGGATGCAGTGATATTCTGATCAATGATTTTGGTGAATGTTTCACATTTAAAATTTTTTCTCCCCTTTGCATAAAATGTGTTTTACTTTTCCAATTGGGGCTGCATGTTGGGTACTCTTCTAAGTCTGTAGCAGTTTGTTCTAGATTCTGATTGTCAAGTTTTTAAACTTCCATTTCTTTTTAAGCCAAGAGGTTAATGTGGTTTGTTAGTCAAGTCAAAGAATTGAATTGTTCCTTCTACAAAAAGAAAGAAAGAAAAACAAATTGAGAGTCCTCTTTCATCTGAGATTCCTTTGCAGGCTTCATTCTGGGATGGAATCTGGACCTGAGGCCCCACTCTTTTTGCCATCAAAATCACACAGCTTCTACCTTCTTCTGAATTTGTTCTATGCTTAATATCTAAGAAAGCAGCATTTAGTTCCATCCAAAGTAAAGTACAAGCTTAGAGAGCTGCAGGATTCTTGGCTCAGTAAGGAGGCAGATGAAATTCAGTTTTTTGCTGATAATAACAATCCAAAGTGCTTTTATGATGCCCTGAAGGCTATTTATGGTCCAAAGACCTATGGTGCATTTCAACTACTTAGTGCTGATGGAGCCACATTGATTAGTGATAAGGACATGATCCTAGAGAGATGGGCTGAATGTTTCCATAATGTTCTAAACAGATCATCATCAATCAGTGCTGAAACCATTGACCGTTTACCTCAAATTGAAGTCAATCCCTCCCTGGCTGAAGTTCCAACTGAAGAACACGTTTTGAATGCCATTAGGTTCCTTTTGTGTGGCAAAGCACCTGGTGCTGATTC
>NW_020944520.1:0-7461 GCF_900497805.2 Vombatus ursinus | reverse complement strand
AAGAAGTAAACAGTTTGACGTTATTGAGCCTCTTATAATTGGTCTTTAATGTTTACCTTATATTTCTCTTGGATCTTATATGTCAAATTTTCTTTTTTTCCCAAATGTTCTTATATAACAAAAGTTCTGCTCTTTTTGTCATAAATACCTGAAAGTCTTTCAATTTGTTAAATGTCCATTTTTTTCCATTCTGGATTATACTTCATTTTGTGAGGTAAGTTACTCTTGGTTGTCACCTCAGCTCTTTTGCTTTACAAAGTATAGTGTTCTAAGACCTCTCTTCTTTCAACTTAGAAGTTGTTAGGTCTTGTGTAATCCTGACTGTAACACTAAGTTTAGATTGCTTTTTTCTTGTTGTTTGCAATGTTTTCTCCTTAACCTGGTTACTTTGAAATTTGCTTATGATATTCCTGTAAATTTTCTTCCTGTGATCTTTCAGGTGGTGATTGTTGGATTTTTTTTCTATTTCTGCTTTATATTCTTGTTCTAGAACTTCTGGGAAGTTTTCCTTAGTACTTCTTATAATATTATATGTAGGTTATTTTTTTGGCCATAACTTTCAGATAGTCCTATGATTCTTATGATGTGTCTCTTCCCTCTATTCTCTAGATCAGTTTTTTTTTCATTTTTTGTTTGAGATGTTTCACATTCTTTTCTATTTTTTCATTATTTTGGTTTTGTTTTATTATTTCTTCATGTATTAGAACATCATGAGCTTCCCGTTGCCCAATTCTAGTTTTCCTGAAATTATTTTCTTCCTGAAGTTTTTGATTCTCTATTTCTAGTTAGTTGACTTTCTTTTCATAATTTTCTTGATTTTCTTACATTGCTCTTATTTTTTCCTGTTTTTTCTTTGATGTCTCTTTTTTGATTTTTAAAGTCCTTTTTGTGTTTTTCCAAGAACTCTTTTTTGGTTTGTGGCGTTTTTATGTTTCTCATTGAAAAGGGAGTGGCTTTTTTTTATCTCTACTATCTTCCTCTCAATATAAACCTGATCTTCTCTGTTCCCATCTTAAACATCTGTGTTGGGATCTTTCTCCTTTGTGTACATGTTTTTATTTTGTTTTATTTTATTGTTAGCAGCTTATTATTATAATCAAGTTCTAGTCTGGAGGTATAAGGGTGATTCCCCAAGCCTCAGGCCCTTTTTACTGTTATTTTCTGAACTCTGCATAGGGGTCCAACCTTGGGCAGTCCTCTCCACCTCTAAACCATAGCTAGGGCCACAATCTACATTATGTCACAGACACTTTTACTCCCTGTGGTTCCTCTGGTTTTTACAAACCTCAGCTGATTTCTCTGCCTTGGAACTGAAACCAGGGACTCTGCCTTCCTGCAAGCACTCACAGCCATCAGAGTCCCTGCTTCTCTGCTACCACATTCACCAGGCCTGTGCTAGCTCCTTCTCTCCCACAGTCACAGCCTGCAACCTCATCAGGTCAGCACAGGTATGCTTGCCATGCCTCAACAGGGGAAGGTCCTTCAGTCTTCTGTTACTTAGCCTTTCCTACCCCACACCATCTGTGAGATGAAGGCACCTGAGGCTGAGGCTGCCTCCCAACCCAGCTGCCCCCAGAGCTTGTTGTTTGTTAATTCCTCAGAGTCTGCCTGGAGGTGTTTGCACTTCACTCCTGCCAAACCTCCATCCCTACAGGTCCCATCTTTCCTGAGGTCTTCTCACATTATCTTAGAAGGACAACAACTTTACCTCAACTTTTCTTTATTTCTTCTGCTCTAGATTCACTCTGAGAGGATCAGGTCTGTCTTTCTTTGTGGAGGAGATTTGGAAAGCCTAAATTTTTTGACCTACTCTGCCATCTTCTCTGAATCATCCTCTGAGTACACAGCGTCTTGAGATGGAAACCAACTGTCAGACAATTACAATAATCCCAGCTACAAATGAGGAAGATATACAGTGACTTTGTAGAACTGTGAGAGGAGAGAAAAGACTGTATGTGAGAGATGTTTTGAAAGTATGATCAGCAGGCTTTAGGCACAGCATAGATCTGGGTGTGTGTGAGAGAAAGTGAGGACTCAAAGAAAACACCTAGGTTTACCACTTGGGTTAATATTGGTACCCTCTCTAGTAATAGGGAAAACAGGAAGAGGGGAGGGTTTACCAGGCTAGATAAGTTCATTTTGGTGCATGTTGAGTTTCATATGTCTGTGTAGGAAGAGAATAAGCATTTGGTAAGTGCCTACAATGTGGAAAGCATTGTGCTAAGTACTTTACAAGCATCATCTCCATTGATCCTCATAACAACTCTGTGATATAGAAGCTGTTATTATTATCACAGTACATTTGAATAAACTGAGGTAGACAGAGGGTAGGTGAGTTGCCTTGGCTCACAGAGAAAGTATCTAAAGTCAAATTAGGACTCAATTCTAGCTTCTCTCCAGGGTGACCTAGGTATCTATAGGACATATGTTTTGAGATATCAAACAGGCACTTGAAGTTTGATACTAGCATTCAATGGAGAGGTTAGACCAGGAGAAGTAGATCTCAGGATCCTCAGCAAAGACATGATAATTGAATCCATTTGACTAGATGAGATCACCAAGTGGAATATTAGAGAAGGAAAAGAGAAGAGGGCTCAGGACAGAGCCCTGTGGGACACCCATATGAGCCTGACCTAGATGAAGAACTTGTGAAAGATTCTGAGAAGGTGTGAATAGACAGGTAGAAAAAGATCAAAGAGGGAAATGTCATGAAAATTGAGATAGAAGAGAGTATCAAATAGAAGAGGATGAATGAAAGTGTCAAAATGGACAGAGAGGTCAAGAGGGATGAAGACTGATAAAAAGTCATTAGATTTGGCAATTAAAATAGATTTATTAACTTTGGGAAGAGCATTTTCCTCTGAATGATATGGTCAAAGCCAGACTATAAAGAGTTAAGATAAGAATAAGAGGAAAAGAAGTGAGGATATCAGACAAGCTTTCTTGAGGAGTTTAGCCCCCAAAACAAGGAGAGAAATGGGAAGATATAGGAGGGAAATTAATGAACCAAGTGAAGGTTTTTCAAGAATTTCTGGGGAAACACAGGCATCTGTTTAGGTGTTCCTCCCCCTGAACTATGTTCTCAGTCTTCCCAAGCCTTCTGGCTATCCCATGGCACTCCTTTCTGAACAGAGCTGTCACTTTCCATATTTAAATGCCAACCTTTAAAATATGTTTTCTTTCTCTCTCAATTCCCTCTCCATTCAGTCATTACACTCAGCCCCTAACAGAGGTCACAGTTTTAGAAAGACTCTCTATTCCCCCCTCCTCCCAATTATCCAGATGAGGAAACAGACCAAGAGAAGTAGAATAACATGTCCAATTACATATTAAAGAACCTATAGGTAAAAGGACCTTTCCAAGCCACCAAGGTCAAAGCTCTTAATAGAAAGTCAAAGAGACTGAAGCCACAAACAGTGTGTGAGGCAGGATTTGACCGCAGGTATTTGTGCCTCTGATGCTTAGCAATTATGTTCTTTTCTTCTGAACTTTGAAGTCTGAAACCTAAGGGATTAGTCTATTTGATTTGCCTTCTTCTCTGACTTTCGCATATATTCCCCACCCCATCATTATGTGACATTTAAAAACTTCAAGAGACATAATTTTTGGATAATTCAATCATTTTCTTAATGAGCCATGTTTTGTATAGTCTGTGCTTTCATTCTTTTCTAATGTCACTTGGCACTCTGATGTGTATGCCTGTTGTCAAGTGTGTTGAGCTGGGTCAGGAGGAAATATTAAATTTTTGCCAGAAACTGGCGGACAAAAATTATTCTGAGAATGGCAGGGTGATAGTACTACCATGTCACCCCTAGGCCCTCTCTGGTGCATGTGTGAGAATCAGAGGATGTGAGTTGTTTCAATGATAGGATGCCTACAGAGCCTTTCCACCATTTCGGGGCATGAATTGGTGATTTTTAGGGGTACTGGTATATCATAAACTAAGGTTTTATGTGAATCTTTTCAAACCTCTCATTTCATCAAAAGGCAAACCTGACCTCAAGGAATTCACTCATAATTCATAGATTTTACGTAGAGAGGAAGCCAAAAAATTCCTTTCAGGCCAACAGGTATCTCTTGAATGTTTTCTAGATGAAACTTTGCATTTTGGGCAAATTCTATTTCTTTCAAAATTAAAGGAGACCACTCCTCCCTTTGACTTCAGTCTTAGAACATCTGGAGAGATGAGAGTATAGGAGGCATCAGGATGGAGTGTCTACAATTGCTGAACTTCAGAGGTACAAATACCTGAGTTCAAATCCAGCCTCAGCCCCTAGCTAGCTGTGTGATCTCAGGCAAGTCTCATCAACTGTCTTGGCTTCAGTCTTTTCCTCTGTATATTGAAGGGGTTTGACTACGTTACCTGAGACTTCCCTTCCAGCTATGATCTCTAGTGTGAAATGGGCAAATCGCTTCCATTCCCTGGGCCTCAGTTTCCTCCTCTGTGAATTGAGGGCTTTCAACAAGATGATTCTGAGGCCCCTGCCAGATATAGACCAAGGATCTTTGGAATAAATAACAATTCACTTTACCTCCCTGGGCCCCAGTTTCCTCCTCTGGATAACTGATGGGAATGATTATTTTTTTGTCAGACCAAAGATATGAAAGCACATTGGTGTTTTTTTATTTCATAAGTGGTTAGTTTTTTGTTACTCTGATCTCAACACACACCAGTGAATATAAGCATTTCCCCCTACAGAGAAGAACAGAAAGGGAGTATTATACGTGAAACCATGAATCCATTACATACAGTTTAGGTTTTAAGTATATCATATATTCAGCACATTAGTTCCAAAGTTGTCCTGCATGTCTGCATCTCATGCTGAATCTTCTATGGTTCCATTCTGTGTACTTTTATAAATACTTCATTAATACTCTTTTCCTTTTTTTAAATAAGTATCATTACCCTCCCTCTCTCTACTAATTCTCTCCCTGGTCACCTCCCCTCAAAATGTAGAAACCTCCCTTGTAAGCAATGAGCATAGTCAAGTCAAACAAATCTCCATGTTGCTCATGCCCAGAAAAGTATGTTTCATCCTACCCCTCTGGTCCATCACCTCTCTGTCAAGATGTGGGAAGCATATTTCATCAACAGTCCTCTAAAGTCATGTTTGGTCATTGCATTGGAGTTCATAAGTCTTGCAAAGTCTTTTTCTTTTATATTATTATAGTCATTGTGTAAACTTTTCTTCTCATTCTGCTCCCTTCTTCTGTATCAGTTCATATAGGTCTTCCCAGGCTGGAAGCACTTTGTAACTGAATGCTGTGCTGCTGGGAGTAGTAAGGTGGCATAGTGGATAGAGCACTGGCCCTTGAGTCTGGAGGACCTGAGTTCAAATCCAGCCTCACTAACTGTGTGATCCTGGGCAAGTCACCCAACCCCAATTGCCTCAGGCTTCCTTTTGGTGTTACTCCTTGGAGCAAGAACTGTCTTTTTCTTATTTGTATCCTCAGGGCTTAGCGCAAGGCCTGGCACATAGTTGTTGCTGTTCAGCCATTTTTCAGTCATGTCTAACTCTTTGTGATCCTGTTGAGGTCTAGGGGTTTAGGAGTGCTGGGGCCCCAAAATCACAGCACGTGAATCCTGCTTGAAAGAATTTGACCCATCTTCTTTCAGCCAAAGACAAGATGATAGCTTGAGATGCAGTGGATGACCTTGACGTCTGTCATGTCTAACCAAGCCCTAAGCACGATACAATGCCTGCTTCAGCTGCTTTCATGGCCATTGGAACAAACTGTTCTCCTCTGCCTATTCCAAAAGGGGAAGTCATCATATGCTTATGGTAGATAGCCCCCTAACTCACCGACAGGTTGGAGACACCCTCAATTACCCTCCACCTGGCTTACCCCAACTGCCAAAATGGTTTACCACAGTGCGGCCACTGTGCATGCTACAGCTTCTTGGAGCCACACGGCAGAAGTAGATAGATCAGATAGACACCAGAGGTGGGAAGCAGCCCTGAAAAGGGCTTGGCAGCCCTCACACCAGAGGTACTGGTCTTTCCTGAACACATCCTACACCCCTTATGTCATGTATTGAATCCTTTAATTGGATCCTGCAGCTATATTTTTGATTCAGCTAAATGTAGGCTCACTGCAAACAGTGCAAAAAGGAGGGGTGCTGTGTAAGCATGCTAGAGAAGTCAACTCAGAGATTTGTTTTTGTTTTGTTCTACCTCCTTTTGGATTCTCTATGTCCTAAGTCATGGAGACAGCTAATGTTAATTTATCTTTGGTGAATTATTTTGGTTTTGAAGATGTATCAGAGTTCAAGGAGATCAGAAAATTTCTAGTCCCCCATCTTGTTGAACATATTACCTGGAAGTCCAATTCGTATTGTTTCTCTGATTTGTTCTTTAACTTACTCACCATTTAGGATTTCACTGTTAAGTCATTTTTGTGTTCCTGTTTATTTTTGTGTGTTTTCTGCACCAGTAACTTTTTATTTTATTATTGCCTATACTGGATATATTCACTCTTTCTGCCTTATTATGTTTGTAATATCTCTGTGCCATAACAGATCATCAGTTTTTTTAAAGTTCCATTAGTTCTGGGAATTATGTGTATGCCTTTGTAGTGCCATTTAAAAGATAGCACAAGTATGGTTTTTTAACTCTACTTTCTCCAGTAATTTTTTCACTTCCACATTTTCTCTTTTGGGTACCTTTCTACCAGACTTATACAAAACTGGGAGAGGGACATTAAAGTCTCCTATCACTATTATGTTATTTTTAGTGTCTTCTTGTAGCTTAGTTAAGGTTACCTTATAAATTTGGCTACAAAGATATTTGGAACTTATATATTTATCCCAGATTTTGGTTTGTTGTCTATGATTCCCTTCCAAAAATGCAAATCTTGTTTATCTTTTTTAATTTTTGGAATGATTGTTTTTGCTTTTTCTGGGTGGTTACAAATCTTGTTTTGTTTTTATTCACTTAATTTTCACTTAATATTCACTTAAATTCACAGATTTTTTTTCTGATCCCATCAGTTTTGTTTTGAGTATATACATGCATGTGTATACATATGCATATATATATAAATATTTACATTTTTGTTTAAAGTTTTGAGCTCCAAATTCTATCCCTTCCTCAGTCCTTCCCCTCCTTCCTCCCTGAGACAGTGAGCGAAATAGGTTATACATGTGCAGTTATGCAAAACATTTCCATGTTAGTCCTCTTGTACAAGAAGACTCAAATGAAAAAATGAAAGAAAGAAAATGAACAATACCATGTTTTAATCTGTATTCAAAAAATATCAGTTCTTTCTCTGGAGGTGGATAGTATGCTTCACCATTAGTCCTTTAGAATTGTCTTGGATCACTGCATTGCTGAGCATAGCTAAGTCATTCACATTTCTTCATGAAATAATATTTCTGTTACTGGGCACAGTGTTCTCCTGGTTTTCTTCCCTAAACTATGCATCAGCCATGTAAATCTTTCCAGGTTTTTCTGAAATCAT
>NW_020944519.1:0-16944 GCF_900497805.2 Vombatus ursinus | reverse complement strand
GTGGGATTTTCCCTCTTTCTTGTCTCATCACCCCATCTAGGAAACTATTAAACTACAAATTTTAAAGAGAGTATACAGTTACCTCTGGAAAGGATCTTAAAGATAATCTTTCACAGGTAAACGCACAGGTAACACCATTTATTGGGCAGGAGAACTCCTAAGACTAACAGATGTTCTAGCACAGGTTTACTTTTCATCCAGTCAGACAGAAAGACAGATTTGGAGGGGCAAAATAAGCTTACTCTATTCTAGCTTAGTCTTCTCAAAGGAGTTTGCTGATAATGGGAGCAACAACTCCTACAGCGTTCCCTAATCACACTTCTCAAAGGGGTGGGCGAGAATGATAGGAGTTATAGCTCCTACTGGGTCCCTGAGCCTCAGTGGGGGCCAGTTGAAGCAAACACAGATTCCCCCCAAGCCTTGATGGGGGCTTATAAAGACAGGTACATGCATTCCTCTACGCATTACCCAAATCCCAGAATGGGTTCCCCATTTACTGGCCAGTGTCCACTTGATTTAGGGGGCAACAGACAAAGAAGGCATCTTGCCAACATTAAGCTCATGAGTTAACTTTAGCAATATTGTCATGACCTAGCACAGCATAGGCATACATGATGTCATCCCTATATCTCTACTGAGACTGTGCAGTAGAAGTTCTTTTCAACCATAATCCATAGGAAATATTATCTAGGATCCTGGAACTATTACCTAAAAAAGGATAACAAAATCCTCCTTACACACACTAAAATCCAACTTATTTACAAAGGAAGACCAACGATGTTGAGAAATTTTTACAAGGTCTTAAAAATAAGTAGCAAAATTGAGATTTGCACCTCCATTCTATCATTGCAAACTCAATCCTCTTTCCCCAGTACCAGGCTGGTCTAGAGACAGTCTTGAATGAGCTTGCTCTAGGGAAGGTCACCTGAACCCTTCAAAGCATGTTGGAGTCAGTACTGTGTGGAAAGGCAAGGAAAGAGCTAAATAATTCTGTTCTTTATCATTTCTGCTGCCAGACCCTTATTTCCCACTACGCTTCCCTTCTCCACAGCACAGTTGTCAGGTACACCAGTTTTCTAGGGAAAATGTAGACAAATCCTGAGATTTTTCCATTCTTGCAGCGATTTCTCCCCTGGGAAAGATTAGGATGCAGCCTCCTCAGCCCTTCTCTCCCTCACCTGCTAACACTGTCCTCTCTCAGAATCTTCCATGTATTCCTCACACCAGACTCCTCTAAGCAGTAGTTCTACAAGACCCTGCCTTGGTCAGGCCCCAGCTGGAGAATTATATTCCGTCTGGGGCACCACATTTTAGAAAAGGTATAGACAGTGTCCAGAGGAACATGTCCAGAAGACAAGGACCAAAATGGTGAGGGGGCCAGAGAACTTGCTATGGAGGATTGGGTGAAGGAATTGGGGGTGTTTCCCTAGGAAAAGAAAAGATACTGAGGGGAGAAGATGGTTGTCTTCAAGTATTTGAAGGATTGTTTGGGTGAATCCAAGAGGGCACAAGTAGGACCTGAGTGAACATTGCAGAGAGGCTGAGTTCACCTAGTGATTAGATCTGTCTAGAAGTGCAATGATGTTGCCCTGGAAGTCATAGCTTCACGTTCCTTGGAGGTCCTCAGGCAGAGACTCAGTGATGACATGGTTAAGATATAGAAGGGATTGTTGTACAGATTGGTGTTGGAGTGGATACCTAAGATACCTGGGAGCTCTTAGTCTCTGATTCTGAGTTATCCTGCAAGTGAAAAGGCCATTTTCTCTCCTCAGTCATTCAAATAGGAGAGGGAGAGAGAAAGAGAAAATAGCAAGGACCGAAACCATACCTATTCCTTCTGCTTGATATGAGTTTTAATATAGTGTTAAGTGTGCAGGCTTCAGGGCACAAGGGATGTGGAATGCAGTGATCTTAGCTATCTTAATTGGAGGGATGCAGGGAGCCATTCTAGGTACTGTAGACCAAGGGCCCTAGAGATGGTGCTGCCCAAAAGAAAGCAGAGTCCAGCAAGTGCTGAGAGAGAGAAGAAGGAGGGAGAGAGACAGAACGGAAGAGAGAGAGAGAAGGACACAGAGACAGACCCAGAGAGACAGAAACAGAAAGAGAGGAGCAGAGAGGCAGAGGGAAGGACGGAGAGAGAGGGATAGAGGACACAGAGAAAGAGAGAGAGATGGAAATGGGAAAGGGAGAGAAATATGGAAATGGGAGAAGGGAGGGAGAGAGGAGAGGGAGAGCCAAAGCCTTCTGACATGGAATGAAACAACTGGAAAACAGCTGCCTATGAAAGGAAGCCTGTGCTAGTCATTGATTTGACACTAAGGAAGAGAAAGGGTGTGACAGTCTTGGGCGCGTTAAGAAGGAGCAGAGCTGTCTGGGAACCCTCTGGCATCCAAGGGCGAGGACAGAGATGCAGGAGCTTCATGGAGGGTCGTGGGGGGAGGGGGGATGAGAATGGGGGCAGATGAGGACCCACAGTGGGGGCTGAGGGTGAGGACTGGGAGATACCCTGGACCTGGACCAGAGGAGAGGTGTGTGTGTGATGAGTATCGAAAGGGCACTAGGACCCGCTGGGGGTCGTCTCCATGCCAGAGGGATCAAAGAAAGAGGAAAAGGTTTAACATATATAGCTGGCTCTCTCTCTCTCTGTATACACATACATACATACATATACACACATGTATTTTACACATGTATTTTAATCATAACACCTTTTTTTGTAATGGCAAAGAACTGGAAACTGAAGCAGTACACACCTATTTCAGACTGGCTAAATGTATTTTGGTGTGAATGATGATGAAAGAGATGGTTTCAGAGAAACCGGGGAAGCCTTGTATGAATCGATGCAGAGGAAAAGTGAGGTCTGGACTACAGAATTTTGTGAACCCTGTGGAATGTTGGGCTCCTCAAGGCACATGGACATAAAGAGGCAAGTCAGCAAGTATTCATTAAGTGCCTGCTATTTTCCTATGCATATGCCCACAAGTGTGTGTATGTGTATACATATAGATGTGTGTGAATTACACTCTGGAAGTAGCCTGAAAAACTACCCACCTCACTAAGGGGACTTTCAGAATAAGCAATATTCATGTCTCCACAGTCTTTCAAGGTCTACCAAGTACTTTCCTTACAATAACCTGTTAGGTAAAAAAAGGCAAGTGTTATTATTTATTACCATTATCATTATTGTCATTGTTATAATGATTCTCATTTTACAGGTGAGGAAACTGAGGCCCTGAGAAATTAAAGTGACTTGCACAGGGTCCAACAGTCAGTGAGTGACTGCAGTGGCATTTGAACCCAGGTCTATCCTGACTTCAGGGTCCAGCAGCATACTTTTCATTCTGCAAAGACAACCCAATCCTAGAATCACAGGATCAACCACAGACGTCCCATAAAAACTCTCCTAAACAAGGGCCACCTTCACGTTGGTCTCTTGGCCACCTCTGGCTTCGTGCAATTCCCTTTAAGTCACTGCCCTGTGGGTCCTCTACCAAGTATGAAGCATTCTCACTGCCAAACCCTGTCATTGAGGGCAGATGGGACGTACCCTCAAGTTCAACTCATAATACAGCCTTTGGGCTTCATCCTTCCTTTCCATTTCCCCACCACCACTCAGGTACATGTTCTTAACCCTTAATCTGTAGCAGAGCTGTAGCAAGGGTGGGATAACTAGAGCTTTGCCCAAGGGTGCCAACATTCAGAGCTCGGGCAGTACTAGAAGCCCTTCTACACAAATGAGCTAACATTTAGTATTGAGGGAAGAGTTAAAATAAGTAGCCAAAAGCACACTCACTTCTTCTCTCCTTCATGGAAGCATCCCAGGGGAATTCCTCCCCCTGCCCCAGTCACTCTCACCCAACATCCCATGGTCTCTCCAACAACAGCCTCCACCAGAAATCTCACCACATCCTGGGGAATAAACCCCATATTTCATGATGTGTTCCTTGTTACACTTATAAGGGTGAGAAAAGAGAACCTAATATCTGTCATTAGGGGCAGGCTACCCTGAGAGGAGTGGTCATCCAGCAGCAGTTAAAAGCCTTTTCCAACCTCTCCCTATCTTTGCCACCTTCTGACATGTTATTCTCCCCATGTACTCTATGATCCCATGATGTCAGCCTCCTGGCTGGTCCATCCCCCAACTCCAGGACTATTCATTGGCTGTCCCCCAAGACTGGAAGGTTTTCCCCCTTACCTCCCACCTCCTGGCTTTCTGGGTTCAAATCCCTGCTTCTGTTGGAGACCTTTCCCAGTCCTCCCCTCCCCTGAGGGCCTTCCCTTGGAGATATCTTCTCATACACACACACACACACACACACACACACACACACACACACACACACTGTATGAAGCTAGTTGTTGGCCATTAGAGGACAAGAGGTCATCGCCAGTTGTCCTGACCTATATCTTGCCACTGGACTCATATGGCTCTGGAGGAGAGAGAGTGAGGATGGTGACTTTGCACAGCTCTCCCTCATCAAAATCCAATTCACTTGCAAGTCATGGCATCACCTCCCTGATGTCACAGTCCTCTTCTAGAACAAAGGACAAACCACAACATTGAAGGATAATCTCATTGAGGGCAGAAATCACATTTTTACTGTTCTTGGTACCCGCAGTCTCTAGGAGGAGGTGGGAAGAAGAAGAGGAAATAAGTATTTATTAAGCACTTACTATGTGCCAGGCCTCAGGCTAAGCACTTGGCAAATATTGTTTGATTTGATTCTCACAACAACCCTACCAGGTGGGTGCTGTTCCTATTCCTGTTATCCAGTAAAAGAAACTGAGACAAACAGAGATTAAGTGATTTGCCCAGGGTCACTCTTCTAGGAAGTGTCTGAGACTGGATTTGAACTGAGCTCTTCCTGACTCCAAAACCTCTGTGCACTGTGGCATCGCCAGCTGCCTCTTGGCACAGGAGCTGGCATACAGTAGACACTTAATAAATGCTTGATGACCATAGGTCTTGGAATATTATATTTCAAAGAGCAAAGGAGTTGAAATTGCATACAAGAGTAACTTACCCAGCAAAGTTGATTATCATCCTGAATGAAAAAAATGGACATTTGATGAAATGAAGGACTTTCAGATCTTTGTAACAAAAAAAAAACCAAAAACACAGCTCAATGGAAAATTTGATATAAAAGATCCAGAAGAAATATAAGGAAAACATTAGAGACTAATTACAACACACTCATTAAAATCAAACTGTTTACTTATTATATATATGAAAATGTTCTCATTATTCTGAAATTCTTAAAATTGTCATCATTACTAAAGTAATTTGAAAGAAAAGTTGGGACTGAGTTGTGCATGATGGGGTGATTCTAAAAAATAAAATTGGGAAAGAAAAGGTAAAAGGGAGCAATTATATTACAAAAATGGGGCATGAAAGGAAGGACTAATACAGAGGAAGCAGGTGGGAGTGGAGGGCTGGTAATGTTGGAATCTCACTCTCATCTGGGTTGAAGAAGAAACATCATGTACATCTGTAAGGGTGTAGAAGTCTTCTGAACATGTGAAAGAGGTGACAAAAGTGGGGGACAGGGTGGGGGAGAGACTTTTAGACGGGTGTGTAGATTGATATTTGGAAAGGTGGGGGAAAGAGATGAGGGAGACTTTTGGAAGGGTATGTGAACTGAGATGGAGGTTTTGGGTAGAAGGGGATGGAGGGAATCTTGGAGGGGTGGATGAGGTGGGGTTGGAGGTGGGGAAGATAAAGTAACAGGGATGGAGTAAAAAGAGAGGCTGAGAAAGAAAATAGTAAAAATAAGATGGAGGGACATTCACAAATAGTAATTATAACTTTGAATGTGAATGGGATGTTTATAGCAGCTCTCTTTGTGGTGGCAAAGAACTGGAAATTGTAAGTATCCCCATCAATTGGGGAAACGTTGAATGAGTTGTACCGTGTGGCTGTGATGGAATACTACTGTGTTATAGGAAATGATGAGCTCAATGATCTTAGAAGGGCATGGAAAGACTTGCATGAAATGATGAAGAGTGAAGTGAGCAGAACCAAGAGAATATTGTATACAGTGACAGGAATATAGTTTTAAGAACAACTTTGAGAGACTATGTCATTTTGACTATTATAAATACACCAATAAAAAATAAGGAACATGTGAAGAAAGAAGCTATGTGCAACCAAAGAAAGAACTGATAACGAGATCTATAGAATAATTTTACATATATATGTGTGTGTATATATATTTGTGTCCGATAGTAGCCATCTCTAGGAGGTCAGGTAGAATAAAAGAAAGGAAAGAAAAGAAATTCACATGATGTTTTGTTGCATATTTGGAAGGAAGAGGAAGTTGTACATGATAGACTAGCAGTTTCATGTACAATCATCTTTTTTATTGTACTGTATTATGGGAATGCTTGTTTTCTTCTGTGAATTGAAAATAAAATAAATTTTAAAAAAATAATTGCTTGCTTACTGACTGTCCTCAAGGTTTGTATCCACAAAATGTCAAAAATTACCCTCCTGGGTTCTTTTGCTTCCGGGAGTCAAGATGGCCGAGTATAAAGGTAGTGGCTCTTATCCTCCCCTATCAACCTCTGAAAACCCAGAAAATATCACCCCAGAAAAAACCCTGGAATAGCTGAACCAGAAGAAAGATGGGGTACAGCAGTACTGAAGCCCAGGTAGCTAGAGGGATTAATGGGAAAGGCCCCTCTTACCCTGGGGGAAGGGGCACAGTACGGATCTGGGAGTCGCCCAGACATCTAGTGGAAAGACCCACTTTAACACACTAGGAGGAGATTCTGGTGCCTCGGCATTCTACGGCAAATGGGTCTCCAAGTGCCTCAGCAAAAATAAGGGAAGTAGCACTACAAAGGGCCCCAAGAAGATAAGCACACTGCAGCATTTGTCTGAAAGGGGCTGAAGAAAGCAACCTAGAGTTGCCCAAAAGTTCCAGCCTTGTTGATTCCAGCCCAACACCAGGTAAGCTGTGACAACCCTACAACCTCCAACTGCTAACCAGGAGGAGATCCCGAAGCCCAGGTGGTTGAGCTGGCAAACGCCAATAGCTGGACCTCCAAGTGACTCAGTGAGGGTGGGGTAACTGGTGGAAACCAGCTCAGAAAACCACCAGGTGCCTCGGCATTCTACAACAAAGGAGTCTCCCAGTGCCTCAACAGAACTAACGGAGGCAGTACTGCAAGGGGCCCCAGACAAACACCCAGCAGTACCCATCTAAAAGGAGCTAAACAAACCTAAAGGAAAGGAAAAGCAGGCAACCTAGATTTGCCTGAAAGCCCCAGCCTTGCTGATTCTAGCCCGACACCAGGTAAGTTGCCAGAACCCTACAGCCTCCAACTGCCAACATAAGAGGCCTCAGAACACAAAGTCAGTGACCAAGACCTAGGCTCCCAACACAAGAAGCTTGGGTCAGTGACCGCTGCTCCCCAGCAGGAGAGCTTAATCACTTTAAAGGCCAGGGAATAAAGAAACACAATGAGTAAAAAGAAAAGTATGACAGATTCATGTTATGAGAAGAGTGAAGATCAAGACAGAAATTCTGAAGAGGACAACATTGTCATCAAACCCACATCTACAACATCAAAAGCGAATATGAACTGGTCTGAAGACCAAAAAGCCTTTTTAGAAGAGCTCAAGAAGGATTTTAAAAGTCAAATGAGAGAGGTAGAGGAGTCCTTAAAAAGTACAATTGGCCAATTGGAAAAAAGTACACTGAAGAAAACAAGTCCCTAAAAACCACAATTTGCCAAATGGAAAAAAGCACACTGAAGAAAACAAATCCCTTAAAAATACAATTGACCAATTGGAGAAGAAAGTACAAAATCTAACAGAAGAAAACAATATGTTAAAAATTAGAATTGAACAAATGGAAACTAATGACTCTATGAGAGAGCAAGAATCAGTAAAACAGAAACAAAAAAAAAATGAAAAAATAGATGAAAACGTAAAATACTTCATGGGTAAAACAACTGACCTGGAAAATCAATTCAGGAGAGACAATTGAAAAAATTATTGGCCTACCTGAAAATCATGATGAAAAAAAGAACCTGGACAATATCCTTCAGGAAATCATAAAGGAAAACTGCCCTGAAGTCCTAGGACCAAAAGGCAAGATAACTATAGAAAGAATCCATCGCTCCCCACCTAAAAGAGATACCAAATTGAAAATGCCAAGGAATGTAATAGCTAAATTCCAAAATTACCAGATTAAAGAGAAATTACTGCAAGCAGCCAGAAAGAAACAATTTAAATATCATGGAACCACAGTCAGGATTACACAGGACCTTGCAGCCTCTACATTAAAAGACCGTAGTTCATGGAACATGATATTCCCTAAGGCAAAGGAGCTTGGAATGCAGCCAAGGATTAAGTACTCAGTGAAAATGAGAGTGGTTTTGGTTCGATGAAATAGGGGACTTCCAAACCTTCCTGATAAAAAGAACAGAGCTCAACAAAAAGTTTGATCTTCAAGTACAAGATTCAAAAGAGATATAAAAAGGTAAATGGGACAGAAAGATACAATATTTTGTTAATAAGGGCAAAATAGGGGTCAGCTAGGTGGTGCAGTGGATACAGCACAGACCTTCAAGTCAGTAGGACCTGAGTTCAAATCTGGCCACAGACCAAACACTTAACACTTAATAGCTCTGTGACCCTAGGCAAGTCACTTAACCCCAATTGCCTAAAAACAACAACAAAACAAAACAAACAAATAAGGGCAAAATGTTTACATCCCTACAAGAGAGGATGACACTTACAACTCTTGAGAACTGTATTGTTACTATACCATGTTCAAGGAGTATACATAGAGGGGGTGGATATATGTTGACTTTGATGCAATAATAAAAAAAATTTAATCACGTGAGTTCAATGGATCCAAGTAAACGGATTAGTCTGAGCTAAGAAAATGTACTGAGAAAAGAGGAGGCAGACAAGGGTAAATTACATTACAGGAAAAGACACAAAAGCCTATTAGAGCACAGGGAAAGAAGTGAGGGGGATGAGCATTGTTTGAACCTTACTCCCATCAGATTTGGCTCAAGAAGGGAATAACATAATCAGTTAGGTATAGAAATCTAACCTGCAGTATAGGAAGTAGGAGGGAAAAGGGGAAAGAAAAGGGAGGGAGGATAGAAGGGAGGGAAGAAGCAGTAAGGGTAAAGGGAAAACAGAAGGGAGGTGGGACTGAAGAAGATGGTGGTCAAAAGCAAAACACTAGTGAGAGGGTGAAAGGAGAAATGAGAAAGAAAAGCATATACAGGGGGAGGGGAGAAGGACTGAGAAAAAGAGACAGATAGTAATCATACAGTGAATGTGCATGGAATGAACTCTTCCATAAAATGGAAACGTATAGCAGAGTCATTAAAAACCATAATCCTACAATGTGTTGCTTACAGGAAACATATTTGAAAAAGAGTGATTTATACAGGGTAAAGGTAAAAGGCTGGAGCAAAATGTATTATGCTTCAGCTGAAGTAAAAAAAAAATCAGGGGTAGCAATCCTGATCTCAGACAAAGCAAAAGCAAAAATAGATCTTTTCAAAAGAGATAAGGAAGGAAGCTACATCCTGCTAAAAGGCACCATAGACAATGAAGTAATATCATTACTAAACATATATGCACCAAATGGTATAGTATCCAGATTCTTAGAGGAGAAGTTCAGGGAGTTACAGGAAGAAATAGACAGCAAAACTATACTAGTGGAGGACCTCAACCTCCCCCTCTCTGAACTAGATAAAGCTAACCATGAAATAAACAAGAAAGAAGCTAAGAAGATGAATAGAACATTAGAAAAGTTAGGTATGAGAGATCTCTGAAGAAAACTGAATGGGGATAGAAAGGAATATACTTTTTTCTCGGTGGTACATGGCACATACACAAAAACTGGCCATTTACTAAGGCATAAAAACCTCACAATCCAATGCAGAAAGGCAGAAATATTAAATGCGTCCTTTTCAGATCACGATGCAATAAAAATTATATGTAATAAAGAGCCATGGAAAGATAAACTAAAAAAGAATTGGAAACTAAATAATCTAATCCCAAAAAATGATTGGATCAAACAACAAATCATAGAAACAATCAATAATTTCATTCAAGAGAATGACAATAATGAGACAACATAACAAAACTTATGGAATGCAGCAAAAGCAGTTCTTAGATGAAGTTTTATATCTCTAAATGCTTACATAAATAAAATAGAAAAAGAAGAGATCAATGAATTGGGCATACAATTAAAAAAACTAGAAAAACAACAAATTAAAAATCCTCAATTAAACACCAAATTAGAAATATTGAAAACCAAAGGAAAGATTAATAAAATTGAAATTAAGAACACTATTGAACTAATAAATAAAACTAAGAGCTGATTTTATGAAAAAACCAATAAAATAGATTAAACTTTGGTTAATCTAATTAAAAAAAAGAAAGAAGAAAATCAAATTACTAGTATCAAGAATGAAAAGGGTGAAGCTACCACCAAGGAAGAGGAGATCAAAACAACAATTAGGAATTATTTTGCCCAACTATATGCCAACCAATTTGATAATCTTAGTGAAATGGATTCATATTTACAAAAATATAAATTGCCCAGATTAACAGAAGAGGAAGTAAAATACTTAAATAACCCCGTCTCAGCAGAAGAAATTGAACAAGCCATTGATGAACTCCCTAGGAAAAAATCTCCAGGGCCAGATGGATTTACATGTGAATTCTATCAAACATTTAAAGAACAATTAATTCCAATACTATATAGAGTATTTGGTAAAATAGGTAAAAAAGGTATCTTACCAAATTCTTTTTATGATACAAATATGGTGCTGATACCTAAACCAGGAAGAGTCAAGACAGAGAAAGAAAATTATAGACCAATTTCTCCAATGAATATAGATGCAAAAATTTTAAACAAAATATTAGCAAATAGATCATAGCAACTTAGCACAAGAATAATATACTATGACCAGGTAGGATTTACACCAGGAATGCAGGGCTGGTCAATATAAGGAAAACTATCAGCATAATTCATCATATCAACCCCAAAACTAACAGAAACCACATGATCATCTCAATAGATGCAGAAAAAGCTTTTAACAAAATGCAACACCCATTCCTATTAAAAACACTAGAGAACATAGGTATAAATGGAGTCTTCCTTAAAATAATAAACAGCATCTATCTAAAACCTTCAGCAAGCATAATATGTAATGGGGACAAGCTAAAAGCATTTCCAATAAGATCAGGGGTGAAACAAGGATGTCCATTATCACCACTGTTATTCAACATTGTACTGGAAATGTTAGCTTTAGCAATAAGGGAAGAAAAAGATATTGAAGGTATTAGAATAGGCAAAGAAGAAACAAAGCTGTCACTCTTTGCAGATGATATGATGATATATTTAGAGAATCCTAGAGAATCAAGTAAAAAACTACTTGAAATAATAAACAACTTTAGCAAAGTTGCAGGCTATAAAATAAACCCACATAAATCATTGACATTTCCACATATTACCAACAAAGCCCAACAGCAAGAGATAGAAAGAGAAATTCCATTTAAACTTACTGTAGACATTATAAAATATTTAGGACTGTACCTCCCAAAGCAAACCCAGGAACTCTATGAACACAATTACAAAACACTTTTCACACAAATAAAATCAGATCTAAATAATTGGAAAAACATCAGATGCTCATGGTTAGGCCGAGCTAATATAATAAAAATGACAATTCTACCTAAGCTAATTTACTTAGTCAGTGCCATACCAATCAAACTACCAAAAAATTATTTTATAGAGTTAGAAAAAATAATAATAAGATTCATTTGGAAGAACAAAAGATCCAGAATATCAAGAGAACTAATGAAAAGAAATGCAGGGGAAGGTGGCCTAGCCATTCCAGATCTTAAATTGGATTATAAAGCAGCAATAATCAAAACTGCTTGGTACTGGCTAAGAAAAAGAGTGGTGGATCAGTGGAATAGGTTAAATATGCAAGACACAGTAGTCAATGACTATAGTAATCTATTATTTGATAAACTCAAAGACCCCAGTGTCTGGGATGAGAACCCACTCTTTGAAAAAACTGCTGGGAAAACTGGAAAAGAGTATGGCAGAAACTAGGCATAGACCAAAATCTCACGCCATATACCAAAATAAAGTCACAATGGCTTCATGATTTAGATATAAAGGCTGATGCTATAGGAATAGTTTACCTGTTAGATCTATGGAGAACACAACAATTCATGATCAAGTAGGAGATGGAGAAGGGTACAAAAAGCAAAGTAGATAATTTTGATTACATTAAACTGAAAAGTTTTTGTGCAAACAAAGCCAGTGCAACTAAGATTATAAGGAAGGTAGAAAATTGGGAAAGAATTTTTATAACCAGTCTCCCTGATAAGGGCCTCATTTCTAAAATATATAGAGAATTAAGTCAAATTTATAAGAATGCAAGCCATTTCCCAATTGATAAATGGTCAAAGAATATGAACAGACAGTTCTCAGATGAAGAAATTAAAGCCATCTATAGCTATATGAAAAAATGCTCTAAATCACTATTGATTAGAGAAATGCAAATCAAAACAACTCTGAGGTACCACATCACACCTATCAGAACGGCCAACATGACAAAACATGAAAATGATAAATGTTGGAGAAGATGTGGGAAAATTGGAACACTAATGCATTGTTGGTAGAGTTGTGAAACTATCCAACCATTTTGGAGAGCAATTTGGAACTATACCCAAAGGGCTATAAAAATGTGTATAACTTTTGACCCAGCAATAACACTTCTAGGGCTATATTCCAAAGAGATCATACAAATGGGAAAAGGACCCACATGTACAAAAATATTCATTGCAGCTCTTTCTGTGGTGGGAAAGAATTGGAAAATGAGAGGATGCCCATCAATTGGAGAATGGCTGAGCAAGTTGTGGTATATGAATGTGATGGAATACTATTGTGCTATAAGAAATGATGAACAGGTTGACTTCAGAAAAACTTGAAAAGACTTGTATGGTCTGATGCTGAGTGAAGTGAGCAGAACCAAGAGAACATTGTACTCAATAACAGCCATGTTGTGTGATGACTAATATTGATAAACTTAACCCTTCCTGGCAATACAAGGATCTAAGACACCTTCAGAGGCCTTGTGATGGAAAATGCTATCCACATCCAAAGAAAGAACTATGGAAGTCGAATTGCTATTTTTTTCCTCTTCTGTTGAGTTTTGTTTCCTCTTTGTGATGGGTCCTTCTATTGGTTTTAATTTTTACTTACAACATCACTAATGTGAAAATATGTTTAATATGAATGTAAATGTATAGTCTATATCAGATTGTGCACTGTCTTGGGGAGGGTGGTAGGGAGGAAGGAGGAGAAAAATTTAAACTCAAAAGCATATGGAAGTGATTATTGATAAATCAAAATAAATTAATAAAAAATAAGAAATTATCAAGGAAAACTGCCCTGATATTTTAGAACCAGAGGGCAAAATAGAAATTGAAAGAATACACCGATCACCTCCTGAAAGAGATCCCCAAAGGAAAACTCCTAGGAATATTGGAGCCAAATTCCAGAGTTCCCTGGTCAAGGAGAAAATATTGCAAGCAGCCAGAAAGAAACAATTCAAATATTGTGGAAACACAATCAGGATAACACAAGATCTAGCAGCTTCTACATTAAGGGACCTCAGGGCATGGAATATAATATTCCAGAGGGCAAAGGAGATAGGATTACCACCAAGAATCACCTACCCAGCAAAACTGAGTGTAATCCTTCAGGGGAAAAAATGGTCATTCAGTGAAATAGAGAACTTTCAAGCATTCTTGATAAAAAGATCAGAGCTGAATAGAAAATTTGACTTTCAAATACAAGACTCAAGTGGAACATGAAGAGGTAAACAGGAAAGAGAAATCATAAGAGACTTATTAAGGTTGAACTGTTTACATTCCTGCATGGAAAGATGATATTTGTAACTCATGAGACCTTTGTCAGTATTAGGGTAGTTGGAAGGAAAAAATTATATGTATGTATATATAGAGATAGAGATAAATAGAGGGCACAGGGTGAGTTGATCTGGAGAATAAAATTAAGGGGTAAGAGAGGATTATACTAGGAAAAGGAGAAAGGGAGAGGTAGAATGGGGTAAATTATCTCACAAAAAAAAAACCAGAAAAGGCTCTTATAGTAGAGGGGAAACAGGGGCAGGTGAGAGGGAATGAGTGAATCTTCTTCTCATAGGATTTGATTTAAGGAGGGAATAACATACACACTCAATTGGGTATGGAAATCTGTCTTACCCTACAGGAAAATAGGCGGGGAAGGGGACAAGAGAGTAGGGAGATGATAGAGAGGAGAGAAGATTGGGAAAGGGGGTAATAAGAAACAAATACTTCTGAGGAGGGACAGGGTCAAAAGAAAGAATAGAATCAATGGGGGGCAGGATAGGATTAAGGGAAATAGTGTTACTTTTTCACAGCATGTCTACTATGTAAGTGTTTTGCATAACTGCACGTGTATAACCTATATTGAGTTACTTGCCGTTTCAATGAAGGTGGGTGGGGAGGGAGGAAGTGAGAAAATTTGGAACCCAAAGTTTTAAAAACACATGTCTAAAAAAAATTTTTCACATGCACCTGGGAAATAAGAAATACAGGAAATGAGGAACAGAAATCTATCTTGCCCTACAGGAAAATAGAAGGGGATGGGGATAAGAGAAGGGGAGATAGAAGGGAAGGCAGACTAGGAGAAAATGTATTCAGAATGCATGCCATCTTGGGGTGGAGGGAGGGGTGAGGTGGGGTGAAAATTTGGAACTCAAAATCTTGTGGAAGTAAACGTTGAAAACTAAAAATAAATAAATTTATTTCAAAAAGTAAAAAATTAAAAAAAAGAAAAGAAAAGAATGTTGACCCAACAATTGCTGGCAATGAGTGGCTAGTAGCAAAGGGCCAGGAAACTCCTTGATATGAATCAACCATAAATGTAGGCAAAATCAACATCACAGAATTTGGGAGTCCTTTGGGCCCTCAGAGATCAGCTAGTCTAACCAGTGATGTCAAACTGAAACAGAAATTTGTTGTTATTATTCAGTCATTTTTCAGTCATGTCCAACACTCTGTGACCCCATTTAGGGTTTTCTTGCCAAAGATACTGGAGGACTTTGCCTTTTCCTTCTCCAGCTCATTTTACAGATGGGGGAACTGAGGCAAATGGGGTGCAGTGACTTGTCCAGGGTCACACAGCTAGTGTCTGAGGCCAGATTTGAACACTACATCCACTGCACCACCTGGCTGCCCCCAAACAGAAATAGGAGCCACATTATCTGTACTTAAGGATCACTGCAGGCCACACACTGACTTAGTTTAAAATGAAATGTTATCTGCTTTATTATATTTTCATACGTTTGTTAAATATTTCCCAAAGACACTTTAATATGGTTCCAAAGCATTCCAGCACACTGCAGCCAGGCAGCAAGCTGTGCATTTGAGCCCTCTGGTCAAACCTACCCCTGCATGGAGTCCACACTCTAACAAAGCCCACAAGGGTTGGTCACTCAGTTCCTCCAAGGCCGGGCTTCCTGGAGCAGCCCCTCCTGCGTATTGACACCCATAACGGTTAAGAGGGGGATTTGGAAAGCTGGACTCTGCGGGTCAGAGTTTGGAGACCAGGGCCAGAAAAGCAACTCCAGTTCTATGAGAGATGTTTCCTATTTCAGCGATTCATCACAGATATAAAAGCAGTACTTTTGTCCTGCTCCTTGTAAGCCACGTGGGGACAGGAAGTCTTGTGAGAAAAGACAAGTCCTCCATGTACAACCCTCCACAACTGGATGACCAAGGCAAGAGGAAGCTTCAGGCTCAAAGAAGAAGATGGCTCCACTCCCTTTAAGTTCTTTCCCTACTTCAACCCCAGGGTCCCCAAATCCTGTCTGGCCATGGGATAAGATGGCTTGCAGCCCAGGGGAGATCATCCACCCACTTATTATCACAAAATCCCCGGCCATCTTAGATGAAGAGGCCCAGAGAGAGGCCTGGAACCTTCTGTCATATAAGCTATGTCCTAGCCACTTAAGAGTGTGGTATGAGCAACACATGTCCAACATGACCCAGGATATGACTCGACATATTTGTAGCAAATGTTTTTTTCTTAATTATCGCATATCAGCTAGGAGACAGAAGGGCCTCATTCTCTGCTCTCTCCATCACTGTGTGACTGTCTTCCTTAGATCAATTATAATGGTAATAGAAACTCTCACACCAGGAATTTTAGAACAAGGGAGCAAAACTTGGGTGGCCTCAGATGAAGAAAAACAATGGTCTGAGCTAAGCTGAGATGGTGATTACAAGATGGGAGAGAAATATAAATAATTAAAATACTGGTCTTCGGGGGCAAAGAAATACTACGGCAGAACAAAAGAGGGAAAGGCGAATGTTCCCGACAGCGTGGATCATTCCAAAGGGGAAAGAAGAGTGGGGGAGAATGGAAGATACAGGTGGAGATCGATCAGCTGGCTCTAACCATGTACAGGGTCAGGTCTCCAGGGAGCAGAGAGGGGGCAGGGGCTTCTTTCTATTTAGAAACTAGATATTCCCTCCTGCATTAACTCCAAAGGGAAACCCTTCCCTTCCTCAGAGGAAAAGAGCCCCCACTCTGGGACAGTCTGAAAAGGGGACCAGGCGGTCACTCCCTGCATGGCCATCACCAACAGAGATGGAGCCCCAGGGTCCTGGAATGGGCCCAGAGCAGAGGCCACAGCAGCCCTTAGGGAGGTCCCTGCAATGAAAGAAAAGCAGAGATACAGACACACAAGGGGGGAGGAAAATGGCAACAAACTAGAGAGAACTGGAACTCCCTGAAAGTCCATGCTGAGGTGCTGCCTACGGGCCAACACTCTGTTTGGCCATCGCTCAAGTTCCAGGAGGAGAAGCCCCGGAACAAGTCCCAATACACCATGTCC